>NC_133328.1:593620706-593950706 GCF_042186555.1 Aquarana catesbeiana | reverse complement strand
TTATATATATTGTTTTTTTTATGTTGCATGGTATTTGCGCAGCAATTTTTCAAACGCTTTTTTTTTTTTTTTTTTTAAACTTTCATGAATATATAAAAAAACCCCCCACTAAAAATAACGCAATTTTTTGTATAATGTGAAAGATGATGTTACGCCAAGTAAATAGATACCTAACATGTCACTCTTTAAAATTGCGCACAATCGTGCAATGGCGCCAAACTTCAGTATTAAAAAATCTCCATAGGCAACGCTTGCTTTTTTTTACAGATTACATGTTTAGAGTTACAGAGGAGGTCTAGTGCTAGAATTATTGCTCTCACTCTAACGATTGCGCCGTATGTAACCTGTGTGTATCTGGCTCTGATACTAGTCAGTGCCCCACCAGCCACTGACCTCACCACACATCCCTGCTATAGGGGCTTATGTAAGAAATGTATACTGACAAGAACATTTCTTGCTTCCCACAGCAATCAATTAGAATTCTTGTTTAATGTAAATGCAGTACTGAAAACATTATAAGCTGGTTAGTTGGTTGGTATGGGGAACACACTTTTCATATATAAGATGCTTAGAAGGTAGGAGATGTTTGCAATTTATCTTTTGGATTTGATACCATTTATCCATTTACTAATAAAAAATTAGGTAGTCCTATGTTATTATGAAAACAGGACATTATGTTAAAGAGGACCCACCCATTCTTACTCTATAAACCTGTCAATAATCAGTAGGAGGGAAATAAACAATCATACTTACCTATCTCCTTGTAACTTTTTCTTTATACTTATCTATTTTGCCCTGCCTCTGTGCTATCTGGGTCCTCATTCCCATGCCGCCAGTTTGAAAATGTCCGTGATACTATGCACCTGTGAGATAAAGTGCATGAGCTCATAAACTTCATCACGTGCTTACAACACTACAGGCATCTGTAGGGATAAAATCTTTCCCCAAGGCTTTCCAAGATTTTGGGGAGGAGTGTTTTTTTCCCTAGTAAAATGAATGTAATTTCAAACGAAGCATGTGCGAAATGAGGAACATGCTATCATGAGCTTCAGCTTGCACATGCACAGTATGACAAAACTGAGGTCTTGTGCGATCTTGCAGTTAAGGTACAGGATTTCTCTGAAGGCAATGGTGACGTTGTCTTCCCAATGTGTATATGTGCAGCTACACCACCATTGACTTCAGGGAAACAAGGAAGTGGAAAGGAAAAAAGTAAAGTAAAAAAAGTAAATCAGAAAAACATTTAAAAAAAAATTAGGCAATTTCCCATCAGTATGCACAGATTAGGGATGAGCCTAACACCCCCCCTCCCCCCGGTTCGGTTCAGAACATGCGAACAGGCAAAACATTTGGACGAACAAGCGAACACTGTTAAAGTCTATGAGATACAAACATAAAAAATCAAAAGTGCTCATTTTAAAGGCTTATATGTAAGTTATTGCCATAAAAAGTGTATAGGGACCCGGGTCCTGCCCCAGGGGACATGTATCAATGTAAAAAAAAAGTTTTAAAAACTGACGTTTTTTCGGAAGCAGTGATTTTAATAATCCTTAAAGTGAAACCATAAAAATGAAACATTCCTTTAAATATTGTGCCTGGGGGTGTCCTTAGTATGCCTGTAAAGTAGCGCATCTTTCCTGTGTTTAGAACAATACCACAGCAAAATTACATTTCTAAAGGAAAAAATTTCATTTAAAACTGCTTGCGGCTGTAATGAATTGTCGGATTCCGGCAATATACATAAAAATCATTGAAAAAAATGGCATGGGGACCCGGGTCCTGTCCCAGGGAACATGTATCAATGCAAAAAAAAGTTTTAAAAACAGCTGTTTTTTCAGGAGCAGTGATTTTAATAATGCTTAAAGTGAAACAATAAAAATTAGATATTCCTTTAAATATCGTACCTGGGGGGTGTCCTTAGTATGCCTGTAAAGTAGTGCATCTTTCCCGTGTTTAGAACAGTGCCACAGCAAAATTACATTTCTAAAGGAAAAAAAGTCATTTAAAACTGCTCCTGGCTGTATTGAATTGTCAGATCCTGGCAATATAGATAAAAATCATTAAAAAACATCCATTACCAGGCCCTTTGGGTCTGGTACAAATATTAAAGGGAACCCCGCACCAAAATATTAAAAAAAATGCATGGGGGTCCCCCCAAAATCCATACCAGGCCCTTCAAGGTCTGGTATGGATATTAAAGGAATATTTAATTTTTATTGTTTCACTTTAAGCATTATTAAAATCACTGCTCCTGAAAAAAAATGCAGTTTTTAAAACTTTTTTTGCATTGATACATGTCCCCTGGGGCAGGACCCGGTTCCCCAAACACTTTTTATGACAATAACTTGAATATAAGCCTTTAAAATGAGCACTTTTGGTTTTTCATGTTAGTGTCCCATACACTTTAACGGTGTTCCGCGACTTTCGAATTTGCCGCGAAAAATGCACACGTTGATGTGAAATTTAGAGAAAGGGGGAAAGGCATGCTTTAAGTGAAACTCTACTCAAGAGCAAGCACTCTTTAAGGATGGCCCCATTCTCATTAATAATTAATGGTTCCACTAAAAATGGATACCATAGCACACTTTTCATAAAACCTGGTCACCATAATTGGTGAACTAGCTACTGTATTTTTGGATATAGTTTGGACCCCATGCCAAGCCACCCCAAGCCAGTAACTAGCAGAATAGCAGAACACGTCAGTGTTTAGTTTTTCACCCTGTGCCATAGTTGTATTACCTGTTGATCCTGCCATTAGATACATTATTTTTCCACTTTTTAAAAAAATGTATATATTTTTACAGAAAAGAGTTTTTTGAATTGTTTAGAAATGTTTTAACTTTCTTTAATAGGCCAAGCTGTTCAGTGACAGTTACAGGGGTTGTGGCAAACCATTTAACAGATAATTAAACCAGAGGACAAAAATGCAATATATTGCAGCTTACCATCCCCAGATGTTCTGGTTGTTTTAGGTTTCTTTTTCTTTTAAGCCAAAAAGATTTTCAGCAAAACAGAGAATACCTGTTGATTTTGCCAGAAATGCTGTGTCTTTGTCACTTCCTTCTTAGCTATCTTCTGTAAGCTACCAACTGCCCTGCCACCACCTGTAATGCAGATGAAGAGATGAGGACGTGTTTGTAGTCAGTATTAGGAAAGCAGCCTGGGGTGACAACCATGGGATTCTCCATAGGTTAGTGAAGGAGTAATGTATAGTAACTATAGCTGCACAATTAATCGTTAAAAAATCGTGATCTTGATTCACCCCTCTGACGATCTCTCCTGCAGATTTTGCCGATTCTTTCATATAACAAGTGGAGAGGCTTTATCTGCTCACTCACCTGTCAAAAGAAAACATCTGGGCAGTCTACCAAGTCTTTAACTTGAAACATTGTAACTAAGCTTCCTTCTTAGATCAAAGGGATAGAACTTCTGTGTAAATAAATAATCCGGGCAGTCTGCCAAGTTTTCAACAATGTGTAAATTCAGGAAGTTTAACTTAGCTTAAAGTCTAAATTTTTTTCTGACACTTCTTTCTTCAAGTGGATGTAAACCCAATGTCATCCTTTCTAAACTACTGCCATAGGGGTTATCTATAAGGCTATACATGCCTCCTGCATGTATCTTTACCTGTCAAATGTCTACCCTCTGTCTGTTATTAGACCCAAAAAACTGCATATTCTGTGGGTGGGTCTGTTGTCTGGAGCTCGGTGGGTGGAGTCGTGATGTCAGTAGACTCCCCGCCCACCTCTACACTCCCCTTGTCAATATGCATTTTCTCCTGTGTATTTCTTACACTGAACTTCTGCTATGATCTCTAACATCCAGTGAAAAGACAGGAAAATAACCACATGACTTCAGCATGCCAAATCATGCTGAGGTGTGGAACAGCCAATCCTTGCAGAGCTTCTGAAGAAAGGAGTGGGGGTGGGAATTAAAAAATAATGTATGTCTTAGGCCAGTGCACGAAATATGTAAATCACCTGTCAATCACAGCAAGGGGGAGGATTTAACAAAGTTTTTCTCTGTTTGTCACGATTTATCTCACTGAACAATAAAAGAGGATTGCTCAGAGATGGATTAACTCTTTGTGGCAAGACTGGGCTCAAATGATAGGAAATCTTATACTCTACATTATGACATCAAAAAAAAATCGGGTTTACATCCTCTTTAAGTTAAAAATCAATATTTTTTACTAGAAAATTACAACCCCCAAACATTATATATATATATTAGCAGAGACCCTAGGGAATAAAATGGCAATTGCTGCAATATTTTATGTCACACTGTATTTGCCCATACACTTCAATGAATAAAAAAAAAAACGAAACAGTAAAGTTAGCCAGAATCATGCAGCTCTAATAGTAACCACCCAGGGACAGGAAATTAAATTATTATTTGCAGGATTGCCAGATGAAAATAATGCAGAAGCTTGAAAAAAGAAAATGAATAAATCCACCACACCAAAGACTAGTCAGCTGCAATATATTATATTTTTGGTTTTGGGTTTAGCAACACTTTGCCGCTGCCGAGAGTGCTTACAATGGTCTTTTTTTTTTTTAAATAATATTCAAAACGCTTTTAAAAAAAAATTAAAAAGTGCAATGCTGTAATTCCTTAACCACTTCAGCTCTGGAAGGTTTTACCTCCTTCGTGACCAGGCCATTTTTTGCTATACGGCACTACGTTACTTTAACTGGGAATTGCACAGTTATGCAACACTGTACCCAAATAAAATTGATGTCCTGTCACTGTACTAATGACACTGGCAGGGAAGATGTTAGCATCAGGGGCAATCAAAGGTTAAATGTGCCCCTAGGGAGTGCTTCCTAACTGTATGGGGGGGAGGGATGCTTGTACTGTGAAAAAACAGAGATCCGTGTTCCTGCTTAGCAGAAACACAGGATCTCTGTCTTCCCTTGTCACAGTATGGTGATCTGCCTTGTTTACATAGGCAGACCACCATTCTGTCTCTCTCAGGAATGATTGCCGGCTCAGCAGACCCGCTGATTGGCTTCTGCTGTGTCCAATCATAGAGTGATTAGACTCTTCTGGTTAAGGGGCGCACATGCATGCCACCGGCGGCTCACTTTCGCTGTGTTTACATGGCACCTACTGGCACCCATGATCATCAGGCAGGAGATACAGAATAACGATCTGCCAGTATAAACAAGGCAGACTGACATTCTGACAGGAGGGAAAGGATGGAATTTGTGTCACTGCAAAGCAGAGAAAAATACCATTGTGTCCCCTGGTAAAAGTACCCCCCCCCCCCCACCCCACACACACACAGTAAAGTAAAACACTGCTTAGGCACACAGTTAACCTTTGATCGCCTCTGTGTAATTGTACCAGTGCCAGTGGCATTAGTACAGTGACAGTGGATATTTTTAGCACTGATCACTGTATTAGTGTCACTGGTCTCAAAAAGCGTCAGTTAGTGTCAGAATATCAACCGCAATATTGCAGCCCCGCTATAAGTCGCTGATCGCTGCCATTACTAGTAAAAAATAAATAAATACAAATATCCCATAGTTTGTAGATGCTATAAATTTTGTGCAAACCACTCAATATACGCTTATTGGGAATTTTTTTTTTTACCAAAAATATGTAGCAGAATATATCTTGGCCTAAATTTATGAAGAAATTCGATTTTTTTCAATATTTTTTATTGGATAGGTTTTGTAGCAGAAAGTAAAAAATATTGTTTCTGTTTTCAAAATTGTCATTTTTTTTTGTATATAGCGCAAAAAAAAAAAAACGCAGATGTAATCAAATACCACCAAAAGAAAGCTCTATTTGTGGGGAAAAAAAAACATACATTTTATTTGGGTACAGCATGGCACAACCACGCAATTGTCAGTTAAAGTAACGCAGTGCCGTTTAGCAAAAAATTTCCTGATCATGAAGGGGGGTAAATCTTCCGGAGCTTAAATGGTTGAATCTATTTAAAACTACATGTCTATCTAAGGCTACTCTGCCTAGGGAGACAACGCTACTGTGCAATTTCACTTCAGAATAAAGAAAGATGTCATTCTATTACAGAAAGTGGAAAAATGAAGTAATAAAGCTATGTTACTAGGGGACTCTGATAAACATAAAATGCTGTGTAAATGGTAATGTCACACTGCATCATATACAGTATGTGATTTTTTTTTTATTATGCCTATAGTAACACTTTAATTATTTAAAAAAAAAAATTTCTTCATAGAGGGAATAGATTGGGTCAAAGGAGCAATAGATAAATCATAATAATGATCTTTTACCATCATTAACAGCAAGCAATACAGCAATACATTGCCATAGCAGTGATGTGCTGCTACTGAGGGAGGCAGAGTAGAGGTGGATCATCTCAACCCTAGAAAGAAATGGCTTGTGGATTCACACAAGGTGCTAATGAAATATGTGTTTTCATAGGAAGATGAGAAATATTACTTTGTAATTCAATTATTATTATTTAAGGGCCAAAGTATTGTATGCTTCCGTTGGTTCCTGTTAGATTAATGCAATGTAAAAACGACCCTCTTATTAGCAGTCACAAGCAGCCTGAGAGATAACAATTTTTCCAACCATTTACGACACCAGTTTATTAAATTAGGTTGTCTACATACGCAAAATGATAAATGCTCAGGAAACCGCATCTCTTTTTAGAAACTGACATTTCAGGACCTGTAGAGTTTAACAAGTAGTATTCGGTGAAAGCACAAGTGCACATTATTATTATTAAAACAAATCCAGGTACAGGAATTGCCCTAAGACATTCAGGAAGTTAGTATGACATCTGAATATTTTAAATAGGAATTGCTGATTGCTAGACTGTGCCATGATTAAAGAACAGGTCTTATAAGCGGCTTCATAGGCAAACTGAATGGTTGATAAGCTGCAAAGTAGAAAAGCTATTTTATAAAAGGTTATTTTCAAGAGATTAATTTCATTGTCACCACCAGGATAGCAGAAATATTAATTGCTAAATTTTTACTAATAATGCTGACGAAAGGTTATCAGGTCTCTTTATGTTTTAGTAAAATCTGAATACACCAGGCAAATGTGGCATATATAATAAAAATCATATATTTAGTCAAAAAATATTAGTTTCTTAAATTCTTAGTCCTGTTACTTTGTTGAGATGCTATGTTGCCAAAAAAAAACAATAATCCACCTTGTCCAATAATCCCCCTTCTCCAATAGTCCACCTCCATCAATAATCTCCCCCCCCCCTGGAAAATCCACTCCACTAATAATTTACCTCACTCATTAATCCACCTCCTCCAATAATCTACCTCTGCCAGTATTCTACCTCCACCATTAATCCACCACCACCAAAAATCCACCTACTCCAATAATCCACCTCCCCTAATATTCCATCTCCCCCAATAATCTACCACCACCAATAATCCACCTGATCCAATAATCCACCTCCCATAATAATCCATCTCCCCCAATAATCCACCACCACCAATAACAATCCACCTACTCCAATAATCCACCTACTCCAATAATCCACCTCTCCTAATATTGCATCTCCCCCAATAACCCACCACCACTAATAATCCACCTACTCTAATAATCCACCTCCCCTAATAATCCATCTCCCTCAATAATCCACCACCACTAATAATCCACCACCACCAGCAATGCACCTACTCCAATAATCCACCTACTCCAATAATCCACCTTTCCTAATATTCCATCAACCCCAATAACCCACCACCACTAATAATCCACCTACTCTAATAATCCACCTCCCCTAATAATCCATCTCCCTCAATAATCCACCACCACTAATAATCCACCACCACCAGCAATGCACCTACTCCAATAATCCACCTACTCCAATAATCCACCTTTCCTAATATTCCATCAACCCCAATAACCCACCACCACTAATAATCCACCTACTCTAATAATCCACTTCCCCTAATAATCCATCTTCCCCAATAATCCACCACCACCATTAGTCTTCTGACTAGTCCAATGGGTCTCATTGAGTGGCAGTGATAGATGGTCCTTACCTCTACACTGAATATCACTTACCAAATGGTGTTTAAGTGCCATTAATGTGGTTGTAAAGGCTAAAGGTTTTTTTTTTATCTTAATACATTTTCCTCATTAGGTTAAAAAACCCTCGCAGATTAGCTCCCCCCAGCTCTCCCTAAATACTTTAGCCTGATCTCAAACCAGCACTGTGTCTGACAGTAGCTCTCTGTTGCTCTCTCCCTCTCCCCACTGGACATAAATGCAGCAACATGAGCCATTGGCTCCTGCTGCTGTCAATCACATTTTGTGAGGAGGGAGTGGGGGTCTATAGACGCACAGAGCCCAGCTCGGGAGTAGGCCCAGAGAAGAGGAGGCTGGGGGCTGCTCTGTTCAAAACCATTGCACAGAGCAGGTAAGTATAACTCGTTTGTTATTTGCTAAAATAAATGAGCCTTAAGGCCTGGTTCACACCTATGCATTTTTAGTGCTTTTTGCAATTTGCAGATTTGCACTGCAGTCTATTTAGCATGGTCTCCTATGGAACACGTTCTGTAGTGCAAATTTGCAAAATGCAAAAAGCACAAAAAATGCATAGATGGGAACCAGGACTTAGGCTAGGTTTCCACTATTGCTACCTGAAAGTCGCGCAAGTTTGCCACGATTTTTTGCTGCAATTTTTGCCACGATTTTGATGAAACTTAAAGCAATGCCTGTGTATTGTTGAGGTCTATGGACCTCAAGTTGGATCAAAGTCGGACCAAAGTAGTGCAGGGACTACTTTGAAGTCGCTGCAACTTGAAGTTGCACAGATATGAATGTACTCATTGGAAATCATGGGGTATGACTTGTCATGCGTACGACAAGTCACACTAGTGGAAACGTAGCCTTAGTAACATTATAAGTGCAGTAGCATAGTGAGCATAGGCTGCCAATGACAGCATGGAATGGGTATGGGTATTTCAGCTTTTTTTGATATTACTTTAAATGGACTATTTATTTATTTTTTTTTAGGTAAAAGATTTATGATCCAAATGTTGCAGTGTCATCCACAAAAAAATCTTGCAAGCTATTCTTGTTTTCTGCTAACCATTTATTCCACATCTGATATTCAGAAGCTAGGAAATTCCTTGTAAACTGCACCCAGTGAGGTTGATTTAATAAAGGAGTAGAGAATATTCACTTAGCTTAGCGAATGTGATAAAAATTCACATTGCAAAGAATAACCAATCACATGGCACGGCAAAACGGCAAACTTATCAGTCCAGCTTTCCTATAACATAAAATGGTTTATTTGAGCCAAGCTAGTCCCAAACTATTTATTTTACTAAGTGATGCAGCCCTTCACAACACTGTATCATACTGTAGTAGCAACGCCTACATACAGTCCTGGGTGCTGGAAGTTGGACTGATGACTTCTCTGTCATTTTCGGAAAGCCTTGTATTTTTATCAATGAATACAAGATTTCCTCTGATTAGCCAAGTTGGAGAGGCGGGCAGATGAAATCACTATTTCCACCTCAGCCAATCAGTAGAAGCCTTTTTTTATAAAAATACAAGGCTTCCTCTGAATGGTGGAGATTTTTCCAATCCAAGTGCCTACATTATCTTTTATCTGTTATCTGTTACATTATCTGATGAAGGGGGAGCACTGAGCCCCCAAAATGTGTTGGCTATTACAAAATAAAAATCTTTGAAAAGGTCTATACCAGCTGATGTGGCCCTCCCATCCTTTCAAAACTTGTAAATGGTGGAGAGGCGCTCAGCCTTGCAAATTTTGTTCAGGCAGCAGATGTGAAATCCCCTGTACTACTGCTGAAACACAGCTCTTTATACCATATGTATCTGATGCTACTACAGTATAATACAATGCTCACAGTTGCTACATCACTTATTAAAGGAAACAGTTTATTTGTGCCAGTTTGGCCCAAACAATCTATCTAAAGTAATAGAAATGCTGGACTTAGGCTTTAACCGCTTGCCAACCAGCTGCTGTCATTATACTGCGGCAGGTAGACTCATTCCCATGAATCTCCGTAGCTGTATGTCGGTCCCTTTAACAACTATAGCAGGCGCTCGCGTGCGCCCGCTGCATGGTGGGGGAGCTGATGCGCGTGGCCAGCAGCCCCGATGTCTGCCGGCCACCTGCGATCACTCCACAGAGAGCCAGAACGGGCATCCTTGTAAACTACACCCAGTGAGGTTGATTTACTAAAGGAGTAGAGCATGTTCACTCTGCAAGAGAATATTCACTTAGCTTAGCGAACATGATGAAAATTCACATTGCAAAAAATAGCCAATCACATGCATGGAAAAAAAAAAAACAGTAGTTATGCTTGCACATGATTAGATGGTAGAGCTCACCCCTGCTAAGTTAGACCTACAGTGCTGCAGTCAGTGGCGAGTGTGAGCATTGCTGATTGCAGTGCTGTAGATCTACCTCAGCAGGGATCCCATCAGACCGCTTGTGAGGAGACCACTGATAAGACAATTATCACTTAGTATTTCAAGCCACTTTGACTTGAGTTATATAATATTTTGGCAAACTACAAGTTCTAAGAAAGGGACTTTCAAAACCCATTTTTAAAATAATTTTTATCGAAAATCATACTATTCTATTTCGTCCAACTAAAAAAAAATGTTCTTCAGGTATTTCTCATCACTACAGAAAATGCTGCTCTAGTAAATGTAACCCTGGAGTTGGGCTTTAACAGACCAAAAGGGTCCAAATAAGAGTTGTGTGCATATACATGCCCTTTAAAAAAGGAGAAGTTCTTTTAAAAAAATGCATCCTCACAATCATCTCTTTTTTGGGGGTTTATTTAAACTCAGAATTTGATGTTCTAGCTGTGAATGATGCTTTCCTTTCAGGGCCTATAGAATGCATAAACCATTTCAGTGTAGATTTATAGATACCCAGAAGAGACAAGACTCTGCTGAGCCGATAGTAGTCATACATCCCCATCTGTGTGGTTCATACTCGAATTGTGAATGTGATTACATTGTTTGACTCAATATGGAATGGTCAGTTAACCAAAGCATTACGCTTTGTGCTAGGAATCCTTGCCAGCTGGTCTTTGATCTATTATTCAGTACAAGCAGATTATGTGATTTACTTTCAAAGTGGAATGGCTTCTAAGACGTGAAGTGAATAGCAATGGCCATTTTGCTATTCACATATAATCTTTATGTAAATAAATGTAGCGAGTAAATAAATAAAGTTGGAAACAAGTCCTGCTGCTTCATATGAATGCAGCAACATTTTGTTATGATGCAAACAGATTCCAGCCTAAAAGAAACATATAATCACCAAAATTGTTTGCCATATTGTTCCAAGTATTTATTTCTTTTATACTCAGCTGCCATTCGCTAGAGAGTTATACTTAATGAATTGCAAAAATCCAGGAGTGTTGGGCTTGTAGGGTATCTAAAAGGTATAAGAGATTCTGGAAAGTTGAATTTTTTTTTTTTTTACCATAAGCATATGTGGAGGGAAAACAATGTTTTTTATATGTTGTATAGAAGGGTTAGGCACTTGTATGGGCACACAGATACACTGACAAGTCCACAGAAGACCTGCATGACACCAGCGATTTGCTGATCACTGGTGCAATACTTTAGAGGCTCCAGAAACAAAAAATAATACATGCACATTTTTTTACGTGCAAAAAAAAATTAGCATTTGTTATTTTTTGTTAAAAGGCAAACATATCAGTCCAGCTTTCCTATCACATTAAATGGTTTATTTGAGCCAAGCTAGTCCCAAACTAACTATTTCTTTTACTAAGTAATGCAGCCCCTCTCAACACTGTATCATACTGTAGTAGCAATGCCTACATACAGTCTCCGGTGCTGGAATAAAACCAATTTGGACTGATGACTTCTCTGTCATTTTGGGAAAGCCTTGTATTGTTATCAATGAATACAAGATTTCTTCTGATTAGCCAAGTTGGAGAGGCGGGCGGATGAAGTCAGTATTTCTACCTCAGCCAATCAGTAGAAGCCTTTTTTTTTTTATAAAAATACAAGGCTTCCTCTGAATGGTGGAGATTTTTCCAATCCAAGTGCCTACATTATCTGTTTTTTAGCCCTGATGAAGGGGACGCACTGAGCCCCCAAAACGCGTTGGCTGTTACAAAATAAATATCTTTGAAAAGGTCTATACCAGCTGATGTGGTGCTCCCATCCTTTCAAAACTTGTAAATTGTGGAGAGGCGCTCAGCCTTGCTCAATTTTGTTCAGGCAGCAGATGTGAAATTGCCTGTACTGCTGCTGAAACACAGCACTTTATACCATATGTATCTGATGCTACTACAGTATAATACAATGCTCACAGTCGCTACATCACTTAGTAAAGGAAATAGTTCTTTTGTGCCAGTTTGGCCCAAACTACCTAAAGTAATAGGAAAGCTGGACTTAGGCTTTAACCGCTTGCCGACCAGCCGCCGTCATTATACTGCAGCAGGTTGACTCGTTCCCTTGAATCGGCGTAGCTGTATGTCAGTCCCTTTAACAGCTATAGCAGGCGCGTGCATGCGCCCGCTGCACAGCGGGGGAGATCATGCACGTGGCCAGCAGCCCTGATGTCCACCGGCCACCTGCAATCGCTCCACAGAGAGCCAGAATGGGCATCTGTCAATGTAAACAAACAGATCCCCCGTTCCATCAGGGAAGTACAGAGTGATCGTCTGTTCCTAGTGATCAGGAACAGTGATCTCTCTGTACTCCCAGTCAGTCCCATCCACCCACAGTTAGAAACACCTCCCAGGGAACACATTTAACCCCTTGATCACCACTAGTGTTAACCCCTTCCTTGCCAGTGTCATTTATACAGTATTCAGTGCATTTTTATAGCACTGATCACTGTATAAATGTCAATGGTCCCAAAAAAGTGTCAAAAGTGATCGATCAGACTTTTTTTTGGGGGGGGGGGTATTTATAAAGTAAAAAATATTGTTTTTTTTTTAATTGGTCGGTCTTTTTTTGTTTATAGCGCAAAAAATAAAAACTTCAGAGGTGATCATATACCACCAAAAGAAATTTTGTGGAATTGTGAGTTATTGTCAGAATTTGCCTTATCGCAAAAAATGGCCTGGTCATTAAGGGGGAAAATCTTCCAGGGCTGAAGTATACACATGGACAGGGCAGCTCAAAGAACAACACATAACAGTATGTTTCCCAGCCCACTTATCAGTTAGCCAGCTAAAAAAAAAAAAAAATTGCTATGATATGTGATCCTTAAAGCTGGCCAAAGATTGTTTTGGCTGGTTCAGCCGAGATTCGAGCCATCTATGAGCAGGCTGATTGTACCCAAGTAGATCTATTGATCGACTTGGTTATAACCAGCATGTCGACTTTTTAAACGCAATGATTGCCAGGGGTTCAATCAATGTGTTCTCCCAACAGGGATGGCTCCCCGTGCCCCACCCCGCCAGGAGAACATGATAGCTCCGTGGTTTCCTGGTTGTAGGAAAGAAAATTACATCATCTATGGCCGGCCTAGGGCCAGCTATACATGGAGTGAATTTCCTTTCTACAACCACAGGTTGCAGGAAAGAAATTAGCTTGACTTCCCCATCAACACAGACAGTGTTGATGTTGGAATCCCTCCTGGCGGGCCATTGTCTTCTCCCACGGGAGGGGGCGGGGAAGCTGTCCCTGCCAGGAGAAGACAATGATTATTGCTAGCGGCTATAGCTAGTGATATTCGCAAGTGGATCCGGCAGGCTGGTTGTACCCAAGTTGATGAACAATCAACTAGGTACATTCAGCCTGCCCACACACAACTCGAATCTCTGCCCATTTCTGCTGAACTGGGAATCAGCCAAGATTCAAACTGTATATGGCCTGCCTTACTCTAGTCTAACAGAACTCCTAACTTATTTACATATACAGTATAGCAATGAATACATTGAGAACAGACATACTATGAGATAACTCATTGCTCTTTTATGGTGCAAGAATACAACAAAAGCCTACTGTTTGCTTTGTATAAAGTTACTAAAATGAGCAGATTTTTGAGACTTATAATGTTATCTATAAGCGAATGAGATTATGATGATATCGTCAAATGGTTTTACTTTATAAAATGAAAAAGGACATGCCTTAGTGTTAAATAGTGCTGCATTCCCAACCTACTCTACTGGTATTACAAAAATGACTATGGCAGAGGTCTGTTCTGATAGCTTTGCTTTCAATTTTAACTTCAACCTTATAATTACTAAGCAAAAAATGGTAGAAATCACATTTGTTTTTCAGTTAATATTTAGATTTTGCCTTGTTTATTGATGTGAAGGACATGTTTACCCATGTAGTGCTTGGTCTCCTAGTTACAGTCATTGACGGGAGGGGGGAAGTAATTAAATCTGGCAGAGTCGATCTAAAGAAAGATATTTCAAGTGTTCAATTGCATGATGGCAACCTGCCAAGGGCCTTCAACCTCTATAACCCTTGTTTTCAAAATGTTATGTTTATATGTGATTTCATTTTTTCTGCAAAAGACATCATTGTAGCAGTACATTGCCTTAAATGGGCACTTCAGTTAATTAGTAAGGAGTCAATGAGTAGCAGTCAAGGGGCAAACAGCAACCTTTTTTTTTGGGGGGGGGGGGGGGTTGTGATTTAAATTGGTTCTAAAGGCAAGACATTTTTTTTTCTTTAATCATTCCCTCATTCCTTTAATCATTCCCTGCATTAAGGTAAAAAGGTCCTAGTAGTTATATCACCCCCCCCACACACACACACACATACACACACACTTCCCTATATTACCTATCTCAATCTAGCACTGTGGCTGTCTGAAGCTGCAATCTCCTCGAGGCAACAGTGGGAGCCATTGACTTCTGCTACTGTCATTTAAAACCCGTTGAGATGGCAGGGCAGGGCTGAGACGAGCTGTGTGCATCTACAAGCATGCTTGCACCTGTGCCCCCATAGCACACAGTTTGCTATGGGGGAACACAGAGGAGGAGGAGCAGATGACTCCAGATGTGGAAGTTTGAGGTCACTCTGTGTAATTCCATTGCACAGAACAGGTATGTATAACATGTTTATTATTTTAGGGAAAAAAAATTATGCCTTTACAGCCGCTTTGAAACTTCTGTGAAATTTTTTATGTGTCCTTCCACTTTCTCACACTCAAAATTAGAAAATATTTTTGTGTGTCCTAGGATTCACTAAGTACAGCATCTGGTACAGTGGAGAAAGCAGATCTAGAGCCAGACCCAGACTTAGAATGATTTGGACAGATGTGTTCATAACTTTGTTCCATAACCAAGTGGAAAGGGTACACTAATGTGGAAAATTGTAAATAAATAAATACATAGATAGATAGGGAAGGTTGTAGAGGGCAAGAGGGCAGTGGGTTGCCTAAGCTGCTTGTGACAAGAAAACGTTGGGGATATAATCAGCCATAGCATTATGACCACCCACCATAACCTGTTGAGGCATGGACTCCACTAGACCTCTGAAGGTATGCTGTGGTATATGACACCAAATTGTCAGCAGCAGATCCTTTAAGTCCTGTAGGTTCCGAGGTTGAGCCTCCATGGATTGGACTTGTTTTCCCAGCATATCCCACAGATGCTCAATTGGACTGAATTTGGAGTGCAATTTACCACCTCAAACTCGTTGTTGTGTTCCCCAAACCATTTTTGAATTTATCAGACCAGGTCACCTTTTTCCGTTGCTCATGTGGTCCAGTTCTGATGATCACGTGCCCATTGTAGGCTTTTTTGGCTGTGAACATGAGCCAGCATTAGCATACTGACCAATCTGTGGCTACACAGCTCCATACTCAACAAACTGTGATACGCTGTGTGTTCTGACACCTTTCTGGAACCGGTATTACATTTTCAGCAAATTGAGCTACAGTAGCTCTTCTACTGGATCAGACTATGCAGGCCAGCCTTCGCTCCCCATGTTTCTCAATGAGCCTTGGCTGCCCATGACCCTGTTGCCAGTTCACCAGTTTTCTTTCCTTGGACCACTTATTAAAGTTCCTGAGCATTGAAGACTGGGAACATCCCAGAAGAGCTACAGTTTTGGAGACACTCTGATCCAGTTGTCCAGCCATTACAATTTGTCCCTTGTTAAAGCCACTCAAATCCTTATGCTTGCCCATTTTTCTGCTTTCAATACAATACAACATGTTCACTTGCTGCCTAATATACTAGACTCACTTTCAGATGCCGTTGCCATGAGATAATCAATGTTATTCTCTTTATCTGTCAGTGGTCATAATGTTATTGCTGATTAGTATTTATATTTATATATATATATATATATATATATATATATATATATATATATATATATATATATATATATACTTTACAAGCAAAGGTGGCTGATCAATACCTCTATTTTAAGTTTACAACTAGATAGGCTAGGCAATCCAAAGTATAAATAATTGTTGTTTCTCTTTGGGCAATGTCATAAGTTTTAATGTAAACATTTCATATACAATTTATATATAGTCATCAGAATAGAAGTAAAGGGAAAATTAAAATTAAATACCCAACAGAACATCTAACCCCCCTCCCCATTCCCAAATAAAACTAAAAAAAGTTTTTGTTTGATTTTGGCTTTAATGAATTCTGCATTACTTTAATGATTTAAGACAATTAAAAAGTTATATTTTAACCGTATAAAATAGCTCAGTTATACCTAAATTAGTCAGTGAACAGTATTTGCTAACAATGGTTTGGTCCCCAAATTCGTTATTGGCTGTAGATTGCGCAAATATTATAAACTCATATTTGTCATGAATAATGGACATTTAACTCCATTTTATCATTGCAGTTAAGTTGGCTGAGGTATTTATCAGTTTAATTTCTCCTGAACAAAGAGGATATATTACTACCTGCCAGGCCATTGAAAATATTACCCAATTAAGGATGTAAAAAACTCTAGTTTGTATTTATTAATTTAGTTTGTATGTATCATTTCCTTTAACCTCCCTGGCGGTATGATTATTTCAGATTTTTGATGCCCAAAGCGGTACAATGTTTTGCATGGAAATTTGGCATTTTATATTGTAGGCCTGTAATTCTTAGTTATAACACACTTAAATCTGTCCAAACAAGAGTCTAGTAGACATCCCAGGTATGATAATGTTTGAAACACGAAATTATAACTGCTTTTGATGCAAGGGGACGCTTTTTGGTTGCTATTGATAATCTCCAGTTTCCAGGCAGAAAAAACAGTATTTATAATATAAAGCTGCTTGCAGAGCACTGGACAAACCACTAGGGACAAAAGGGAGGTGAAATAATTGATACAGTAATGTAATCTGTAAGACTACAGTATACTGTATGTATTGTGTGTTTTTCACTTTTTGAATTTGGCGCCGTGCTCCCTCCCGTGTGTCGCAACGCTCGCAGGGAACGGAGCTCGGCGCTGTGATAGATCCAGCGGAGGACATAGCTCGCACACACAGCGGGGAGGACATCACAGGATCTTGGGGACAAGGTAAGTAACTTTACCTGGATCCTGCGATGCGATCCCAAGTGTGGCTCAGGGTTACCGCTTTTGGTACTGAAGATCCACCCCGAGCTACACTCGTGAATACCGCTAAGGAAGTTAAATAACATGCCTGAAGAATGCCCTTAAACCTGTCTGTGAAGTGGCATATCTGTAAAAAAAAGTCCTAACATATTCAGCTGCTTACTTCTCTTTGTAAAAAAAAAAAGGTGGCTGGGGATTCCCTTCTTTTAGGATAAGAGTCTGGTATATATGTAAATGGGGAACACCATGCAAAAAAAATGGTTTCCCCTAAAAATACATACTAGACCCTTAACCTTGATGAGGGCCTGGTATGGACGTCAAGCAGGACCCCACACACAAAAAAGGCATAGACCCCACCCTAAATTCCATACCAAACTCTTTAGGGCTGCTATGCATTTTAAGTGGTTTCCCTGAGAAAAATCAAGGCAAAAAAGTGTGGAGTCCCCCCATAAATTCATACCAGACTCTTTTCTGAGCATTCAGCCTGGCAGGCCTGGAAAGGAGGAAAAGGGTAATGTGCTTCCCCCTCCTGAACTATACAAGGCCACATGCGCTCAACATGGGGGGGACTTTCTGGAGGGCCCCCCAGGCAAAAGACACCTTGTCTCCATTTTGATGAGGACAAGGGCCCCTTCATGACAACCCTGATCCAGGGGATGTGGGGGTCTGCAGGTGAGAGGCTTACTGGAATCTGGAAGCTATATTTAACAATAAGGGGGGCACCCAAATCCCCCCTATATGTGAATGAGTGAAAAGGTACATACTAGTAACCCTACTCATTCACAAAATAGTAAACAGTAAATAAGTAAGTACTCAAACAGTTTTGGACAAATAATGTATTAAAAAAATAACACAGAAACAATATCCCATGATGTACATCCATTATCAATCATGTCATCCAATGATGCAGATTCACACAAATCATAATGAACAACACCTACCTACCCTCTATAAGAAAATATACCATCAACAACCGGCACATTCAATTCCAGTGGACGCTCATCCACAAATGAAAGCTCAGGGGTATGAAAGCTCAATATAAATAAAGGGGTGAGGTCTCCCAGGTGATATCAATGATGGTCGTGTCCATATTTTGTCAATGACATCATGGGGATACCTGCTCTTTTCTTAACAACCACAAGACAAAAGCTGTCATGTGTAGTAGCAGGAGAATAACCTAAATAGTATGTTTGGTTTCTGCTGAATGGGCTAAAAGTTAAGACAAATGCCCGAACTGGGAGCTCATCCCTAGTATGTGAGTGGGCCTAAGTACTAGTCTTTGCCCTCTGTTGCCTTTTTAAAGGCACAGCTTCCAGAGATTTATTACACTTTAAAATTTGATTTTTTTATTTAAATACTTGGTGATCCCTACCATAAAGGTGCTTGAAATCAGTAATATCACTGTAAAATCCATGTTGTTAGAATTTCTCAGCTTATTTCTAGTGGTTACTAGAGTGAGCAGATTCTCCCACCAGGTTTTTCTCAACATAAATCATGAATTTCGCAGAGTACCACCTTTAAATAGCCTTCTAATACTTTTGGAAACACTTTGCAGAATTTTCGTTCTCTAAGCTTTTTTATATTAAACTAATTCTGTGGCAGTTACATTTTCCAATATACATTTTAACATGTTTCCCACTGCGGCACAAAGACATAAAACCAGAGTGAATTAAATGACTAAAATTTGCAGTCTTATTTGGTCACATTTTTAGGATGGTCTCCACAGGACACTATTAAATACAAGTAGAGTTTGACAACAGACAAAAGCCAAATGACCGATCTAGTCTTCACTGTCTAATTAAAATTTGTCTAAAATATATTAGTCTCAGCATGATTGCTCTATCAGTTCTATTCTCAAATGGTCAGAGACTTTTCCAAAACATGCTGCGTACTGGGCAGTGGTACGTGTACTCCAAGGGATACTTGTGGCATCCTCTGGGTGTACTGCTGCTTGTTAAAGGAAATTTACAGCACTTCAGTTCTGGTAAATAATTACTCAATAAATAATCACTAAAGCATATCTTACAAAATGTTTTATTGCAAGGCCAGCTTCATATCTGCATGGTGCGTTCACCAGCACAAGCTGACGTGCATTACATTAATGTAGCAACCTTTTATTTATGTTTAATCTGTTTTTATTAAATTTGCTTAGAAAAAATTAGAGTATACATTTCAAGAAGGCACACAGCACAAAAGTAAATCACTTTTTAGAGAGTACAAAGATATTGTATCTGTATTAAATAGCTTTCATACAATACAGTAGATTTGTAAATAATAAAAAAAATATATATGTGCATTCATGAATAGCTGAGCAAACACTATTTGTATGTGAATAAATATAATGTGATTATATGTGAATGACAATAGGGTCTTGTGTGTTATTCTGGCATGGCAGGGATATACAAAACATAAGCTATAGGGCTATGGGAGCCAGGAGCTGCCCCCCACTCCCCTTTTTTCTTTTTTTTTACAAATGTCGTGCATGGCATTTATAAACAGCAGTGTAATAAAAACAAAATCCTCATGTGTATATATATATATATATATATATATATATATATATATATATATATATAATATTACCAAAAGTATTGGGACATCTGCTTTACGCGCACATGAACTTTAATAGCATCACCCTTTGCAGCCATAATTGCTTCAACTCTTCTGGGAATGCTGTCCACAAGGTTTAGGAGTGTGTCTATTGGAATGTTTGGATGGGTTTAGGTCAGGACTCTATGCAGACCAGTCAAATTCCTCCACCCCAAACTCACTCATCCATGTCTTTATGGACCTTGCTTTGTGCACTGGTCCAAATAATTTGGTGGAGGGGGATTAAGGTGTGGGGTTGTTTTTCAGGAGTTGGGCTTGGCCCCTTAGTTCTAGTGAAGGGAACTCTTAAGTCATCAGCACACCAAAATATTTTGGCCAAATTCATGCTCCCAAATTTGTGGGAAGTTTGGGGATGGCCCCTTCCTGTTTCAACATGACTGAGCATCAGTGCACAAAGCAAGGTCCATAAAGACATGGATGAGCAAGTTTGGGGTGGAGGTCCTGACCTCAACCCGATAGAACACCTTTGGGATGAATTAGAGCGGAGCCTGCAAGCCAGAGCTGCTCGTCCAACATCAGTGCCTGACCTCACATATGCTCTTCCGGAAAGAATGGTCAAACCTCCCTATAGATACACTCCTAAACCTTGTGGACATCCTTCCCAGAAGAGTTGAAGCTGTTATAGCTGCAAAGAGTGGACTAACTCAATGTTGAACCTTAAGGACTAAGACTGGGATGCCGTTCATGTGCATGTAACGGCAGGTGTCCCAATACTTTTGGTAATATAGGGTATACAGTATATATAAATACAAATACTGTAGCTGCTGACTTTTAATTAAAAGACACTTACCTGTCCAGAGATGATTCAGCGCTATCCCCACCCGGGATGATTCTTTGCAGATTGGATCCCCAGTGCTGACATGTTTACTGTGGGAAGCTGGCTGTGTCTCCTTGTGGCTTCATTTCACATGTGAGAGTTGCATTACGCTTTGTGAATGGACCTGCAGTGTGTGTGTGTGTGTGTGTGTGTGTGGGGGGGGGGGTTGGTGAAAACTAGGTATTTGCTTCCTAAACGTAAGCCTCTCCAAAAGTGTGTGTGGGGGGGGGTGGAGGAGGAGGAGATAAAGCAGAACTTAGAGTGCAGTGGTCACAAGTATGAAATGTAAAACACAGCAAGGGGAATTTAGCAAAATTGAAGTAGACAGAATCTGGAGCAGCAGTACATTGCAGCCAATCAGCTTCTTCAGTTACGCTTTGGAAATGAAAACTAGAAGCTGATTGGTTGCTATTCACAGCTGTTCCAGTTTTGATAAATTCCACCAAGTGTCTATAGTGCAGGGGTCAGAAGTTTGTAACGCACCACCAGTAAATGACTCCCTCTTCTCAGTACAAGTCCCCACAGTACAAATCCCCCCTAATATTCCTAAACCCACACTCCCAGCTTACCCCCTCTAATCTATTACAGCCAAGGAAGCTGCTTCTGTTTGATCTGCAACTGTCATGGTGCTGTACATGTGATCATTTATGACACCAGCTATTGGATGGTTTTACAGTTTATGACAGTTAGCAATCCCAGCCATTCCAGGAATGCCACTGAGGCCATTAAATTGATGGGGTTAGTTCCGCTTTATGATTTAGTGCTGCTCAGGGGCTCTGGGCTCTGGGCTAGACCTTCATTATTTCATTATTTTCATTATAATTTATTTCGTATTAGTTGAAATTCGTTATTTTTTTCCTCGGACATTCTGATGTATCTGAAAATTTCAAAATTCGAATTGCGATTTCTTATAAAAAAAAATTGCACATGTCTAATTTCTGTTTCTGTACTAAGATTGAGCAGGTATTGTATGAACAAAGATAACATTTAGCAGCATTTAACTGTCACTTTTTTACCTCCTGTAGCAAAATTTTGTGGTGATCCTGGGATACCATCAAATGGCAAACGAGAGGGCAAAAGCTTCATTTACCAATCAGAAGTGTCTTTTGTATGCAGTCCACCCCACGTCTTGGTTGGTTCTGGCACTAGGATATGCCAAGCAGATGGAACTTGGAGTGGTTCTCCCCCACGCTGTATAGGTAAAGTATGCTCAGCATTAACCAAACACACAGGGAATGATTTACTAAAACTGGAGAGTGCAAAATCTGGTGCAGTTTTGCATAGAAACCAATCAGGTTCCACCTTTTTTTTGTCAAAGCATAATTGAACAAGCTAACTGGCAACTGTGTACAGCTGCACCAAATTTTGCACTCTCCAGTTTTAGTAAATCAACTCCACAGTGACATGTTTTAATCTCACGTTTTGGCCTCCAAAAAATCACACCATATCTCATGATTATCACGATTATAAAGTATGTGCTATTGAGAAAATGGGTGTATCATGATAACTTAAAATTGACAAGAAGATCCACTGGCCCCCTTGAAGATGTAATTACAAAAAGGACCACAAAATACTTACCTCTGTCATTGAGTGGACTCCAGTGGAAGTTGCTTCAATCTCTCTTCTGTTAGCTAGCCGATGTAAAGGACAGCCAGGATCTGTGTGAAAGGAGGGCTCTGATTGGCTGCCCCTGCTTGACTGGCCCCGTTTGAACATCCAATGAGAGCCTCTGTCACAAATCTGTTATTGCAATTCTCAGAGGGAACAGTAAGTGTATATTTGGAAGTGAAATAGCATATTCAGACCAAAATGGTGTGTGTGTGCAAGATAGTATACCATAACAGACTTTATTCACACAGTTATGACTTTATGGACAATGAGCCTTTAGCCCGGAGCATGGGGCTCTAGCAATTAACTGTGGGTGAAGGGCACAAGTGCATGATCCAGCCCCATTGGCAGCAGCCTAACAAACTCTATGAGAGTCTGACAGCTGCTGTAGCTTGATGGTAAACCTAGATGAACCCAGGGATGAATGCCCAAAATGTCAACTTTGCGTTCCAAGCATTCATCTCGGGAAGCACTCTGGCCTTAACATAAGTAGTGCTAGGTGGACCATTCAGTCCCATCCAGTTGCAGCAGCTTCAGCTTTTCATAGCAGTCAGCTTCTGGAGTCGCTGTGCATGGCAACCAATCAGCTTCTATCTTTACATTCGAAGCTTAACTGAATAAGACTGATGATAGAAGGAGATTTGTTGCCATGTGCAGCTTCTCCAGATTCTCTCTGCGCCAGTTTAGATGAATCCAGTGTGCGTGAGGCCTTATATATCAGGATAATGATCCTTATTTTTAAAAAGTGACAGTCATTTTTTGCTGGGAGCCAAATTTGGGGATTTGAAATTTAAAGTCACACAGCTGGAAATTAAGTTCCTTACCCTTATTATCTCTGCAAGTTGAGCCTATACAGAATACTGTATATGTTAACCACTATGGGTATGTCAGGGGGGTTGAAGTGGTTATACTGGGATGATGCCTGGAATGCTTTTATTTTAGCCAATGATGCTCTTTGTTGTAAAAGTAATCCTAGCGGATAATTAGTTGCTGGATCCCTTTTACAGGTGGCAGAAAAGTGTGTCCCCCCCCAAAAGCTACCTTCCGACGCCTTCGAAGGCTGTCCCGTCCACCCTTATCTTTTATATTTTACCCAAAAATTAGGCATTATATGACAGTACACATAAAAGCCATTGAAAGTCATCGAAAAATAAAAAATAAATGTGTGGGGGTCCCCCAAAATCCGATTACCAGGCCCTTCAGGTCTGGTATGGGTTTTAAGGGGAACTCCATGCCAAAATAAACAAAAAAAATGGAGTGGGGGAGCTAATTACAAAGAAGGTGAAAAATATACATTTATTAGTATAGATGTGTACCCTTTGGAGTACATATGACAAGTTCAGTACTTCTTTGTGCAAAATGAAATTCAGAGTGAAAGTTTAATATTTTTGAAAATAGTATATTTTATTTGAAGCAGGCTTTGTAGGTATATTTCTTTAGAGGGTCTCTTAGAAACATGTTCAAACATACTAGGTAATATACTGGGGGTACTTTAGATAAAATGGTATCTACCAGGGGCTTCTCTTTCAGCATGTGATGAATTCAAGAGCTACATAACATAAAAGAGGTAAGAAGTGACTGGTGGGAACAAAAATCTAAGAGGGCTTTTCAGTGTCTAACATGTACAGAAAACGAATTTGAGCAAATTGTTCTTTTTAACCTCAGGATAGAAGATGAATCTCTGTTTCCTGATGCTAGATAAAAATAATCTATGACTTTTACTTTAGATTATGCATCTTCAATAAAAAAAAAGAAAGATTTGGTATTGCGGTTTTTCTTACATGTTCATGGCTTTCTGTTTCTAAGAGCCCACGTGGACATCTTGTGACAACCCAGGCACACCTCGTCATGGATTCCAAAATAACACATATGGCTATCAGGTTTGTGTTGCTTTTTTCTATAGCTATAAAATATATATTAAAGAGACTCTGTCGCCAAACCATTTATTTCAACAACAATCTTCCCCTAAGATTATGTATGCATTTATTGTATTTTAGGCATGCCATTTACCTGTAAAAGCCTATATTGTGTAGATATCTAAAAGCCCTGAGACTGCTGTTGGGTGCCACCATCTTGGATGTGAGCAACCCCAGTGGACTGTCACTCCCTTTTACTCATCCCCAGCTGTTACATAAAAGGTTATATAAGGAGGTGATGTCAGGGCAGAGGACCTGGATCAGCAGAGATAGTAATCAGCACTGTCAAAAGAGGAGAGGGCTATGGCATGCAAGGGCAAGTCACCAAAAATTGTTTATGGAAAGACAAAATGCTGCATTTAAGCTTTTTTAAATACTTTCTGTGTATTTGACAGCATTTTTTAAGTTGGTGACAGGGTCACTTTAATATGTCTTTTTAACCAAAACCATTGCTCTATATTCTGTTCCTTGGTTTTCTCTTTTATTTCTCTTTTTATAATTATTATAAAACTGAGAATAGAGCAATGAAGTAAAACCCATAGAGCACAGTGAGATTTCACCTCTCATTAGTTCAAATCAGTCAGTAAGATTCATGTTGATTACTAGGGAAAGTTTACTATATATTGCTCTATTCCATTTGTATGAGAGTAAAGCAATTACCAACTTTTGTAATATAATACATTAGGTGTATATTTAAAAAAGAATAAAATAAAAATACTTAGTACATCCCTGTAATATATGAACATAATCATGTTTTATCTCTTTATAAATTCTGCAAGTCAGGGGTGGCTGGTGCTCCATCGGTTGGGGGGGGCGGCAGACAGACCTGACCACAGACACCCCCCCTTTGCTCCAGCCTGCCAGCCCACCATCCCACACTAATCCTCCCCCCATTGCTCAAGTCCCCCCCCCCCCCCCATTGCTCGAGCTCACCAGTGCTCTGCGGCCCGATCCCACCCTTTTTGAAGCCCATTGGAATCCATGTGTCTGGCACCCTGCATGTAGATTTGAGGACAGGCGCATGGATTGGGGGGTGGCGCCCCTGCTGCAAGTACAGAAAATTGTTTGTTGATCTGGCCATAATCCAATTTACTCATACTGTCATGTGGTCTCTGTGTCTGTTGTACTGAAAGCTCAAGCAATATTATTAACCCTGCCTACTTAACTACAGTAGGCATACCACAGAACACCTGTCACAATGTTATGGAGATGAAGAGAGGGAGAGGGATTCTGTAGTTCTGTAGTAGCATGATAATAATGCTTCTCCAGAGATATAGTACAGTGTGTGAGCATTGTCACCCTAGGATAGAATGTGTGTTACTGCCCAGATAGCAAAGATAACTGACCACAAATGTGTGGTAATGTTGAATTGCAAGTCTTGTTAACTTGCTGCACATTTTCACTGGCAATTTGTACATTTACAGAGCACTTGAAGCAAAAGTTCTAGTTGACACTTTTCCAATTTGTAGCAAATTTGTGTGGCAAGTCTATAGCAAAAGCACTGTTGCAGGGGTGAGTCTACAACAAGAGCTCTGCAAGCCACAGTGACCCCTGTGGTGGGATGATTATTGCACAACATTACCAAGACTTGCAACAGACTTGCAGAATGTTTGCAAAGAAAGTTGATCTGGAATGTGGATTTGCTGGAATTGTGATACAAACTTGTGAAGCCTGGCAAGTCTAGCAATAGCTTAGCAAGTCATTTTCAAACTTGCAGCTCAGTTGCTTGCTATCTGCGTAGCCGGATCACAAGGTAAAAGTAAAGAAAAAAAAAAGCCTGGGTTAGATACACTTTAAAGATAAACTATTATTATGTTTTTAAAGTTTACAAGTATTATTATTATTATTATTATTATTATTATTATTATTATTATTATTATTATTACTTTACAAATAAACTTTTATAACAAGATGCATTTATGACAAAAAAAACAAAACATGTTGGACATTCTAAGAAAGCCCAGAACTACCTTTATACTCTCTGGCATTTTGTCTTCATGCAGTAATTAAAGGGGAGTTCCACCCAAAGCTCATTTGTCTCCTCCCCCCTCCAGTGCCACATTTGGCACCTTTCGGGGAGAGGGGAGTGGATACCTGTCTTTGACAGGTATCCTGTTCCCATTTCTGGGAGCCACAGTCGCGGCTGTTGATGTCACCGCTCAGCTCCCTCCTCCTCCCTCCTCTTTCCCCTGCAGCCGGGCCAATAGGAGAGAGGAGCGGAGCCTCGCGCATGCACAGTAGGGTTCCCGACGTGAAGCCCTAAGGCTACACTGCTGATTTTCCTTACCCGCAATAGCAGCGGCAGCACCTGACAGCTGATGGAAACATCAGCTGTGGTGCCGACATCGCTAGACTCCAGGACAGGTAAGTTTACTATTAATAAAAGCCAGCAGCTGCAGTATGTGTAGCTGCTGGCTTTTAATTTTTGCAGCGGTGGGCAGACCTCCGCTTTAAGAGGTTGCAGTCTTTTCTAGCAGAGGGGTGGGGGGTTCCATCTTTGAGTCAATCAGGCCTATTTTTAGCACAGTAACTACCTAACGGGAAGAAACTTTTTACAGGGTATGTATTGTAAAAAGACTGCAGGTGCTGTATGAAAAATATTTATATGTAATATTTTTTATTCACTTGACCACAATAATATATATATATATAGACATTTTTGTAGTACTGAACATAGTACACAAAATATAAAATCAATATAAAATCTAATTATTTGTGTGCTCTTGTTTTTCATTATTAATAAGGTGGGAAGAGTTGTTCAGTTCTCTTGCAAGAAAAGCTATCTACTGCATGGATCCACCAGCCGTACATGTCTTCCTGATCTCACCTGGAGCGGCATGCCCACTGAGTGCATTCGTAAGTTTCATAATATTTGTAATTGTGTTGTATGGTCACATATGCCCTTCCTCTTTACATACACAAAATCTTGTTATGTTTGTATATTCTCAAAACTCTGACCCCGGTTTACTGAGATAAATTAAAGGATAAGTTCACCTTTGGAACATGTTACATGTTCCACCCATATTTAGGGTGGAACATGTAACATGTTCCAGCTCCTGCCTCCTCCCTCCCTGATCCCCCCCTCTCTGTGACAGTGATCAGATCATATTCTTCCTGCACCCACTGTTACAATTTAAAAACAGTGAGGTAGTGCAGGACTCCACACACTCCCATTATTTATTCACATGGTCCTGTTGATTGATTGATAAACTAAAAGTACCGTTGGCCACCACGGCATACAACTTCATTTTAGTAAAAGTCAGAGAAAAAAGTATCCGTGTGTTTTGGGGGGTTCATCAGCCCTCTTTTTATCAGGGCTTGAAAAAAACGTAAGTAGAGTAGAAGTGTACTGGAATTTTAATAGTATTTCTTCCAGAGTGATTACAAGCACAGGTGTTGCCAGCAGCTGGTTTGGCAGCTACATTTCACATTGTGTTCAATCAAGGCCTGGTGAAAGAGTCACCTTTGGACCCCCAAACATGCTGGCTACTTTTTGGATCTTCCTTCTGATTTTTATTGGAATACGGTTGAATCTGGACCTCTTAGCAGTGGTGTTGCACTTCCATTCCTATTTTTTTGTAACAGTTTGTTGAAGATCCTTGTGTTTTAGCATAACAGGTTTCCTGTGCACAAAGCTAGATCTTTAAAAGTATGGTTTGATTGGAGATGGTGGATGGTGTTTGGGATGGAGTTCAACCCTACTTAATACCTTTCGAATGAATTGGAACACCAGCGGCAATTCAGATCTTCTCAGATCTTCTCATCTAACATTAGTAACTGATCTAACAGTTTTGGTAGATGGGCACATATTCCCAGACACGCACTCTAAAATCTTGTAGTTAACTTCCCAGAAGAGTTGAGGCTGTTGTAGCAGTAAAGAAGGGTTCCATATTAAGTACAATGAAGGGCTCCTATATTACAGTTTTACCATGTCCCAAACCAAGTTACTATGTGATGCATAATCTTCATAAAATAAACAAAAAAAGCTCTTTTATCTTCACCAATGGAGATTAATCTTACATAGTCCCCCTCCCAGATACTGTAGCTAACAGTGGGGCAACATAGGCAGTGCTGTCAATCCATGAAGCAGTGGACAGGACTAATTCCGTGTACACACGAGCAGACTTTTCGACCGGATTGGTCAGACGGACCAAGTCCGGCGGAGACTAATCTTATATGGTCCCCCTCCTAGATACTGCAGCTAACAGTGGGGCAACATAGGCAGTGCTGTCAATCCATGAAGCAGTGGACAGGACTAATGCCGCGTACACATGAGCAGACTTTTCGACCGGATTGGTCCGACGGACCAAGTCCGGCGGACAATTTGACCATGTGTGGGCTTCATCGGACCTGCAGCAGACTTTTTTGGTCGAAAATCTGACGGACTTTAGATTTGGAACATGTTTCAAATCTTTACGTCGGAACTCCACTGGACCCAGTTCTTATTCTAGGGCAGCTATTGGCTACTGGCTATCAACTTCCTTATTTTAGTCCGGTCATACGTCATCACGTACGAATCCGTCGGACTTTGTTGTGATCGTGTGTAGGCAAGTCCGTTCATTCGGAAAGTCCGTTGGAAGTCCGTCGAAAGTCCATTGGATAGTCTGTCGGACCAATCCGGTCGAAAAGTCCGCTCGTGTGTACGTGGCATAAGTGTGGCCAAGTGCTGATTTCCAAGCTACAGGCTTGTGAATCAGCAGTGACAATATAGCAACATTCTTGCAACATCTTCTCATCTCAATGTAGTGCAAGTACGCACACATGCAAGTGACATCTCTGCCCTGAATTCAGGAGTAGTGCAGCATTGTTGATACCTAATTTGTAGAAGCTGCATTAGGTGAGCTTCACTGGCAGGATCAAGTATTTGTGGGACGTAAGACTGCAGGGGACTAACATAACCTGATAAATGCAGTTGCACATGCAATTAAATGCTGCTATACATATATTGTATATTTAATAGGAGACCATAGTTTTACTTTCATTCCCTTGGTTTTGGAATAGAATATCCAAAAAGCTAATGTCTACAAACTACGGTATTAACCATATAGTGTACCTATATTACAGGAAATACTAGGATTTACTTATAAACCCATTAATTTACCTACACTATTCATTATCAATTTGTTTGGCATTCCATGACCTTTAAAAATGAACCTGTGATATCATGCTTTTATAGAAGAACAATTCTCCCTCTCCATAAAAAATAAAAATAAAAAATAAAATAATATAAAATAATATAAAATTTTAATCTGCAGACTTCTCTTCCAAAGCCCAGAATTTGTAAAGCTTGTCTGAGCCTTCAGAAAACAGGGGGTGGACAGCTGAAATTACAGCTGATTGGAAGGAAAGGGAAGGGACCCTCCCCCCTTCACATGGGAATAGAGTTGAGGCTGTCAGACAGAGGCTGTGTGCTGGCTGCCTCTCCCCGTCTCACTATTTTTCTTTTGGTGTCAGGAAGATTTGTCAGAAGTGACTCATGCTGATATTAGAGGAACAAAGCAGCAGACAGAAATTACACTTAGTGCTCTTAACCGAGACAAGTACACACTATAGAGGTATATGCTTTGTTCCTATTTCATGTCTGAGGTTTACAGCCACTTCAAATGTATGTTTATGCAAAATGTATTTCTGAAAACCTACACAGGGTAGAAATACACTTTTAATAAAAAAGGCACCTACACATAATAATATAATGTATCATCTCGTAGTTGAATTACATGTTGTATGTCAATAATAGAATTATTTTCCAGCCGGTACAGTCCTATTGTCACACCATTCATAAATGATAGTAATGAGTTTTCATGCTCTATCAGTTGCTATTTTTTTGTCTTACAGCCCACAGCTGCAAGCAGCCAGAGTCTCCATTACATTCAAATGTGGTTGGAATAGATCTTCCGTCACTGGGTTATACATTAATTTACACTTGCCAGCCAGGATATCTTCTCTCAGGAGGCACCGAGCACAGAATATGCCAGCCAGATAACACATGGAGCGGAAAAGTTCCCGTTTGCACAGGTAATGTAATATTACTTGTCTCCGGAAATTTGAATTATTCCTGCTTGGTAGAAAAAAAAGAACTACAAGAAAAATGTTTTATTTTTAAAAATATTTTTTCACATTTTTCCTTGAGAGAGGAATAACGAAGAATGCTCTATGTAATCAAGTTATTTTATTATATTTGATATTTGGATTTTTTTTTATATTTTACATTAAGCATAATTATTACAAACACTCATAAATCAGAATGTAAAAGTGTCACTTCCTTATGTAACTTTGCAGCTCAGTACATGAATTGAAGGCGCCTTTTTTCCATAATCATATTTAAGTTGCAATTGTTATTATAATGGTAAAGAACTCCAGGAGATGTCTAAGCAGCTAGAAAGAGGTCAATGGAATGTGTTAATTGCTCTAACCTCCAGGTTGTTCTTTACAAGATAGGGATGTTTGAAATCTGTTCCTGGATGACAGCAGTAGCTTTAGCTCAGTGGTTTCAGACAATGTGGTCTCTGCTTCCTGTTCTTGCTTTTTTAATTTATTTTTATTGAATTAGTTGCTGCAGTGTAATGCCCGGTACACACGATCGGACATTCCGACAACAAAATCCATGGATTTTTTCCGACGGATGTTGGCTCAAACTTGTCTTGCATACACACGGTCACACAAATCTTGTTGGAAATTCTGAACGTCAAGAACGTGGTGATGTACAACACGTATGAAGAGCCGAGAAAAATGAAGTTCAATAGCCAGTGTGGCTCTTCTGCTTCATTCCGAGCATGCGTGTAACTTTGTGCATCTGAATTGTGTACACACGATCGGAATTTACGACAACGGATTTTGTTGTCGGAAAATTTGAGATCCAGATCTCAAATTTTGTGTGATGGAAATTGCGATGTAAAATGTCCGATGGAGCCTACACACGGTCGGAATTTCTGACAACAAGCTCCCATCGAACATTTTCCCTCGGAAAATCCGACCATGTGTACGGGACATAAGTCTTTGGGGGCTTCTCAATTTCCTTGGCATATGTATTTAATGGAGATCTTCTTTAAAATGTATCTAAACCCAAAAACAAAGAGATAATATATTGCAGCTCACCAGTCCTTTGGTGAGGGGATTGCATTTAATTTTTCACGGGAAGAACCCTTTCAACAAGTCAGAAAATTCTTGTTGATCATGCCAGAAATGTAGCGTCCTTGTCACTTCTTGTGAGCTGAAAAGAAAGCAAAAACATCTTACATTTTTGGTCTTAAGTTTAGAAAAGCTTCAAACTGTTAAAAGACCCCCCCAACACCCACACTACCCTCGAAGGCTCCGCAGAGAATGTGCTCAGGTCTCATAAAATAGTACAAAGGCTACCATGCCAGTCACACAAGCTCAGTCCTACACACACCTACAATTCAGGCTCAGTCTAGGGGATATGTTTTTAGTATTTTTTGCTAAAAAACTCCAACAGGAGAATGGTTTAGGGTCACAAGATACTCCAAACCAATCAGTAGCAACAAAAGGAGGACAAACGGCTCTCTAATCTTCCAATAGCAGATTTTCTGGAGGTAACAGAAAATGGCCAGTTTACAGTTGTGCTCATACGTTTACATACCCTGGCAGAATTTATGATTTCTTGGCCATTTTTCAGAAAATATAAATAACACAAAAACATTTTTTTCACTCACGGTTAGTGTTTGGCTGAAGCCATTTATTATTAATCAAATGTGTTTACTCTTTTTAAATCACAATGACAACAGAAACTACCCAAATGACCCTGATCAAAAGTTTACATACCCTGGTGATTTTGGCCTGATAACATGCACACAAGTGGACACAAAGGGGTTTGAAAGGTTATTAAAGATAACCATCCTCACCTGTGATCTGTTTGCTCATAATTAGTGTGTGTGTATAAAAGGTCAATAAGTTTCTGGACTCCTGACAGACCCTTGCATCTTTCATCCAGTGCTGCACTGATGTTTTTGGATTGTGAGTCATGGGGAAAGCAAAAGAATTGTCAAACAATCTGCGGGACAAGGTAGTTGAATTGTATAAAACAGGAAATGGATATAAAAAGGTATCCAAGGAATTGAGAATGCCAATCAGCAATGTTCAAACTCTAATCAAGAAGTGAAAAATTAGGGGTTCTGTTGAAACCTAACCACGGTCAGGTAGGCCAACTAAAATTTCAGCCTCAAATGCCAGAAAATTGTTCAGGATGCAAAGAAAAACCCACAAATAACTTTAGGTAAAATACAGGACTCTGAAAACATGTGGTGTGGCTGTTTCAAGGTGCACAATAAGGAGGCACTTAAAGAAAGATTGGCTGCATGGTCGAGTCGCCAGAAGAAAGCCATTACTACACAAATGGCACAAAATATCCCGCTTACAATACACCAAACAGCACAAAGACAAGCCTCAAACCCTCTGGCACAAAGTCATTTGAAGTGATGAGACTAAAATTTAGCTTTTTGGCCACAGCCATAAACACTATATTTGGAGAGGAGTCAACAAGGCCTGTGATGAAAGGTATACCAATTCTTCTGTGAAGCACAGAGGTGGATCACTGATGTTTTGGGGATGTGTGAGCTACAAAGGCACAGGAAATTTGGTCAAAATGTATGGCAAGATGAATGCAGTATGTTATCAAAAAATACTGGAGAAACATTTGCATTCATCAGCCAGGAAGCTGCGCATGGGACGTACTTGGACATTCCAACATGACAATGATCCAAAACACAAGGCCAAGTCGACATGTCATTGGCTACAGCAGAATAAAGTGAAGGTTCTGGAGTGGCCATCTCAGTCTCCTGACCTCAATATCATTGAGCCACTCTGGGGAGATCTCAAATGTGCATTTCATGCAAGACGGCCCAAGAATTTACAGGAACTGGAGGCTTTTTGCCAAGAGGAATGGGCAGCTTTACCATCCGAGAAGATAAAGAGCCTCATCCACAAATACCACAAAAGACTTTAAGCTGTCATTGATGTTAAAGGGGGCAATACACAGTATTAAGAACTGGGGTGTGTAAACTTTTGATCAGGGTCATTTAGGTAGTTTCTGTTGTCATTATGATTTAAAAAGAGTAAACACAGTTGTTTCATAATAAATGGCTTCAGCCAAACACTAACCATGAGTGAAAGAAAAGTTTTTTGTTATCATTCATATTCTCTGAAAAATGGGCAAGAAATCATTCATTTTGCCAGGGTGTGTACACTTATGAGCACAAACGTATCTAGGACCCTACAGCAGCAGTCCATATAGCAACCTTTGGTACTTAATTCCTTTCTGGCACTTGCACAACTAATAGTCCCCAGCTAGGTCTTTTCCCACAGTTTTCCTGGAGCTGTCTGCCACCCATCCTGAGGTAGATCCACAGTGAGGTAGATAACAAGACCCTTCTCCAGGCCAGAACTTAAAGACAGTTCCCTCCAGCATGCGTAATTGTTTGGCAATCTTCTCCAGGCCCTCGGCCTATCAGCTGCTGGGTCCAAAACTGCGGTCTCTTGCCTTAGTATTTTTCTACTAGGAGCAACAGCCCCAGGAGGACTGGAACCCTCCCTGATGAGTAAAAAACATTCTGGCCAGGCTTCCTAAATATTTATCACTTCCCCAGCCACATTCTGGATGCCTGGGGCATGATAAATATTCAACTGATCATTTGAATCTCCCTGCCTTATATTCTGAAAGCTTCTTTCAAAGGCAGGTGGGAGGAATCAAGCCCTCAGACCAAAACAATCAATTACTGATCCACTCTCTACAGTGGAGCCAAAAACAAAATTGAACCTAGCAGTCTAACTAGAGGAGGGCGTTAGATGTGTAATGGCGTGTGTACACCATTTAAAACAGGCTGATTATCGGTATGTACCGTTGATAGCATATGGTATTGCATAGGGAGATTTGGGAAAACATTACTGCATGTGACCTTACACTTTAAACACCTTAGTGCTATAATCTTTTTTATATAATTAAGTGGGTGTGGCCCTCAGTAGACATTGGGTGCCCCCCTGTGAAGATTAATTTATGATTATTATACATTTGATGCACAAACAAACATGATTAGGGAAAAAACACAAAAAATAGAGAACTTAAATTATATGTTTACAAATTGCAATAAATGAAAATCAATTAAAAAACTATGGATTATTGCCTGTATGTATGTGACCAACTGCTTGTGGACTGGAACCAAATGGGGCATATTTTGTAAATGAGAACTGAGAATTTGGATAGCAAATACTTGCGCTATCCAAATTCTTGTCTGATAACAAGGAAGGCACTTCAAGAGCATCTTTTTTGAACATGTTAAAACATCAGTAGGTACATATGACCTTTATCTTTAAAGTACTGGTAGAAGTGTGATCCTTGCTGCAACAGATTTGCTTCAATGAAGGCCTATTCTGCTGAGTCTGTCAGCATCCAGAATAATATTACACTTACATTTTACATCCACTTGAGTGCATCCATTTTGAATAGTTATTTTACCTGTCCATATACAGAGGAGCACTCTTAATCTATCCCTTCTTAAATAATAATAATAATAAGAATAAGAATAAGAATAATAATAATAATAATAATAATAATAATAATAATGTTAACACCTAAAATGTTAATAACTTATTTAACCATGAATCTCATGTTTATTTGCAGCTGGTTCTAAACCATTTGAAAATAAAACCAAACCGGTTATAGGAACTCCAAGTCCAAAGTTAAATGGTAAGCAACAAATTGTATTTTTTATTAATCCCCATGTCACTGCTCCATAGAAATGTGTACGATTGCATAGTTTAGGATTAGTATACCTGCTGGTTTCCTCTATTGTTTTCAAGGTAGTTGCAAGAATGGTGCAATACACATAACTCAAACCTACGTAGAGGGTCTACATCATTCCTAGAACCCATTGTTTGCAGACAATGGATATTGATAGTATTTGTGGAGAAAACTGATGAGTAAAGTCAAATGGACAGAGTAAAGCAATACAATGGATTGCAAACATTTGTAACATCAATAATGTTTATTGTTACACCATTCATATCAGAGCATCTCCCAGAGCTCACATGACTCCTTGGCTCTCTTCTCTAGAAGGGGAGGAGGGGAGGAGAGAGCCGATCGGTCATGTGAGCGCCGGGAGACTCTCTGATAAAAGGTACAAATCTGCAATAGATCAGACACTGGGACACATATTGTAATATAACAGAGGGGATGGCATGAATAGATAGTTTTTAAAGCAGCAGGAGGGGAGGGACGGGCACTGTCTCGAGCTGACAGGCAGGGAGGGAGGGGGAAGAGAAGGACAGAGCAGGCCTGCAGATGGCAGAGGCACATAAACTGACCACGGTGTCAGGGCTCAGCAGCCATAATAAACCATGGTCAGTTTACAGGGGGGAGGGCAGAACCGGGCAGGATCAGCCAGGTATTTTAGGTTATACAGGGGGCCAAATGACACAGCACAAACAGTGTTCTGTATAAAATTCTTTAACCTCCCTGGCGGTATGATTCTGTCTGGAATTTTGTGCTGAAAGCGGTACAATTATTTTGCATGGAAATTTGATGCTATGTATTATAGGCCTGCAATTCTTAGTAATTACTTACTTAAACCTGACCAAACAAGACTCTAGTAGACATCCCAGATGTGATAAAGTTTGAAACACAAAATCATGATTTTAAATTTTTAAATAATATAATTTTATTCAATAATGTAATACAAGCTAAAGAAATTTGTCAGACAAAGAAAATTCAATAAACATCCTGAGTGTGATAAATTTTGAAGCAAGGTACAGCACACAGTCCCACATCACAATCAGGACAATAGAACCTGCTTTCTTTTCTGATTTTTTTTCCCTTGTCATCTCTGTGTGAACAGCAAACCACGCACATCCTGGTAGGTGCTGCCTTTTTTGCGGTTGGCGGTATATAGTTCATAAAGTGCCGACCTGTTAGGCGTTCTGGGTTGGCAACACCAACAGCACGTCATCCAGGTCTGTTCACATCTACTGATGGCATCTGGTGTTTGACAAAAATCCTCACAGCCACCTTCCAGATAAAATCTGCATGAACAAGAGGCCTGTCACTCCCTGCTCAGTACAAGATGTAAGCGTTCCAAAGGCATTGTTCCAGAAGATGCCTGAAAATCTTTTTGTAATATTTTTTCTGCTGTTTCCGCATAGTCGGATAAAAGGTCATTGCCTGATCAGCTCAGTCGACACCTCCCATAGTGCAATTATAGTCTATCACGACTTGTGGCTTCAGCACATCTTTCCCACCTTTTGTGTGGACCGTGGCAGTGGAGGTATTGTGCACAGTACTCATGAGACACACGTCCTTCTTGTCTCGCCAACGTATTGCCATCATCTTACTCTTCTGCCAGGCAAACATTTCTCCGGGTTTTAGTTTTTTTCTTGCCAAACATAGATGGCATGTCACGTCTGTTAAGCCTAACTGTACCATAGGCATCAGTCTTGTTTTGGATCAAAACCTCAAACAGTTCCGACGACGTATAGAAATTGTCCATGGTCACACAACATCCCTGGTTCAGTAATGGCTCCAGCAGTGTAAGGACAGATGATGTGGCCATCCCATAGTTGCTGTACCTGGGGTTGAACTTCGTGCCTTTACCGCTGTAAATGACCGAGTTCCATATGTACCCGGTGGATGACTCGCAGGGCATGTATGATTTGATGCCAAACCACGCTCTTTTGGATGCAATATACTGGATCCAGCTTAGGCGTCCTTTGTAGGCCATCAAACTCTCATCCACGCTGACGTCCCTTTCTGGCACGTAGGCCCGCTGGAAATTGTTCCCAATAATTTGGCATACCTCCCAGATTTTTTTTAGCTTGGGCGCAGGATGCGTGGCCTCATCAAACTCTTCATTGTTAGTGAAGTGAAAATATTTCATGATGAGGAAAAAATGGTATTCGGACATCACAGTACCAAAAAACGGAGTGGCCAGTAACTTGCTGGTGGTCCAGTACCATTTCTGGCGTGGTTTCCCCACCACCCAGTGAAGAATAATGAGTCAGAGAAACAGCCAGATGTCCTCTTTAGTCACCGGTTCCCACCTTCTGCTTCGGGAAAACCTGGCATGCGGCGTAGCGGATTGCTGCTGTTGGTAGCGATTTGTCTCTATGACAATTTTTTCAATTACCTCCTATGTGAGAAATAATTGCAGGTATGCCAGAGGGTTGTCACGCTCAACTTCGACCTTCATCCCAGGTGATCCAGTGAAGGGAAATCTTGGGGGCGCTACCTGGTCCGTATCGCACTCAATAGGGCGCCAAGTGCGCACATCGCTGATGTCAGGTGCAGGATCATCACCGCTGTCACCGCTGTCACTTGTCAGATCAGTGTCAGGTGACAAATCTCCCCACGACTCACCATCGCTGAGTTCTGGGAGCAACTCCGTGTCGCTGTCACTGTCGCTGTCATTCAACTGCTCCAAAGGCGATTTTGTAGCGAAATGGCGCTTTTTGGATTCCATCTTCTCAATATTTTATTGGAGGCAAGGGGCACTGGGGCAAGGGGCACTGTATCAGTGAGATCTGAGATGATACAATGTAATCCTCTCAGATTACACTGTATCACCTCTTTTTATATGTGTGTTATTGTGTTTGAACTTTTGAACTTTTTGAATTTCCCGCCTAGTTCCGCTCCCGTGCGCCGCTGCTGCTCGCAGGGAACGGAAATAGGAAGTGAGATGCGGTGATCGCGCTGGCGATCACAGCGGAGCACAGCCGAGGACAGTGGAGGGCATCGCTGGAACACAGGAGAAGGTAAGGGCTCCGCTGGATGCTCTGCAATGTTACCCCGAGCGTGACTCGGGGTTACCGCTCCTGACAGTAAAAGTCAGACCCGAGTCACGCTCGGAATTACCGCCAAGGAGGTTAAGGGAACAGGATCTTTTTTTTTTTTTTTTTTTTTTTTAGGGTAACAAACACTTTTAGGCCTGGGGTGAAACATAAATTTACTCGCAAATTGTTCTAAACATAATCTGCGCTTATTGATTTATCTACATATATATAAAAATGTATGTATTTTATATACTTATATTATATCTGCGGCACCTTGAAAATTCCATTCATATGTTATTAAGAGTAGTTGTTTCCTTTTATTGCAAAACTACAGGTTCACTATTAGGGTTTGTTCATACCATGCGTGCATAAAAACTGATGCTAAAACTGCGCAGATTTCACTTACAGAGACATGAGTTTACATCAGTTTTCATGCGTGATTCAGTCACTTATTATGCACAATGACATCAGTTTTCATGCACGTCTTTTTTTATGCACAGACTGACATCCTGTGTCCTCACCCCCTTATAATCACCCCCCTCATTAGTGGTATCCACATCAGAGAGTCCTCATCAGGTTCTCCTCAACATCTCCCCCTCATCAAAGACTCCCTCATCAGTGACCCCCTTTCATCAAAAACTCCTCATCAGAGCCCCCACATCAGTTTTCCCCTCATCAGATAATCCTCATCAGGGACCCCCTTGTTGTGTCCCCCATCACTAGTCTCCACCTCATCTGTCTCCTGTCATCAGTGCCCGCCTCATCTGTCTCCTGGCATTAGTGTCCCCTTCATCTGCCCATCACCATTAGTGCCCCCCATCTGTCCCCCACCATCAGTATCCCCCTAACCTGTCCCCCTCCATTAGTGACCGCTCATCTGTCACCTACTATTAGCTCCCCCCTATCTGTCCCTCATCATCAGTGTCCCCCACCATTAGTGCCCCCTTATCTGCCCCCTTCATCAGTGTCCTCTCACCTGTCCCCTTCATCAGTGTCCTCTCACCTGTCCCCCATCATCAGTGTCCTCTCACCTGTCTCCCTTCATCAGTGTCCTCTCACCTGTCCCCCATCATCAGTGTCCTCTCACCTGTCTGACTTCATCAGTGTCCTCTCACCTGTCCCACATCATTAGTGTCCTCTCACTTGTCCCCCATCATCAGTGTCCTCTCACCTGTCTCTTTCTACTATCAACATCAGAGTCCTTTCATCTGTCACAGCCATCAGTGTCAGCAATGACCCCCCCCCCCTTCCACCATCACAGACCCAAGCGGCAGCCGCAGCTTCATCCCAGCTGGCATCCGACAGGAGGGAAAGTAGGTGGGCTGTACAGACACTTCCTGTCACACAGGGTTAATGCAGAGCGGTGCTGTCTGATTTACCTGCGTTCCTGTGCAGAGCTGTGAGGAAAACTACAGTCATGGTGCATAATCCTGCACAGCTCTGCACTGGACATTGCACTTGCATTTTGGTGTGAACGAGACACATAGGAAACCATTTCTTGTGTGTCCTGCAGAAAAATGCAGATCTCTGCAGATGGTGTGAGCGAGCCCTAAAGGTGCAACACTTTAGGGCCTGTGTAGATGGGCTTTGGGCTTGTGTCGATGACATCAATTTGACATTAGAGATGCATCTGAGATCATTCAGAACTTATTGACAGGAGTATTTAAACTGCAGTCAATCTCCTTCTAACCTACATTTTATCTGCTTCAAGTGGGTTTTGCATTCCCCTGCAAAACCCACCTTAACCAAACAAAAGCACGTCACCAAAGGCCCAAAAGTTGCTTTTTTGGCAAAATGATGCTTGCCACTATGTTGCTACAAACAGTGATAATCAGGACCAAATACAGCAACATCCTCAGAGCTGCTTTCCTGAGATGCCACATAGAGATAATCAGCAGCATAATACAGAGGCCCCTGTCAAGCTTTAGACATTTTCCTGCTTCTTTTTGAAATTGGTAAACCCCTTTAATATGAGATTTGAAATTTCATTAACCATATCCCTTTCTGGCAGCTGAGGAAGGTAATTCCATTCCCTCTCACTAACGATTCACTAAATCATGTGCAAAGCTGTAAGTCTAACACACCATGAAATGTGAAAAAGATTTTTCCACGAGAGATCAGGTTAATTACTCACAAAAAGGCCTAATTGATTAGCTCATCATTTAACTTCCCCAATGTCGGAAATGTAAAAATAATGAAACCCATTATGTTTAAAAAAACTGAAACACAATTAACTTTCTGTTTTATGACACATACATCTCAGATATGTAAAAAAAAATGTATGTGTATATGTTAGTAAGTGGCTGGCCATTGTATAGATATACAAGTATGTTGTATTAATACAAATGGTTGCAATCCTTGTGGTACAGCAATACATTAACATTCATGTGGTGTGACAATCTAAAGTAAACAGGGTCACTTATCCAGCACTTAGATAGATTCAATGTTCCAAAATTAAAATCAGTTAGAAGCTACTAATAATAAAAACTTAATAAAACATGAGCCACAAAGTCCAAACAAATAGTCCCTCCAGCAAAGCAGTGCTTCTTATTGTATAACATGCTGAGAGTGAATCATATTCTGAAATGTTCCCAAGAAAAAACAAAGCGGGAGATCCTATTAAGAGGTGCTTAAACAGCAGTTCGTGTTGGAAATCGTCAGATGTATGGGGATTACACCTTCACCACACCACGTGACTTTGCTCCCTTAGGAGTTGCACTCACCAGATTTATATCAGAATATAGCCTTTTGGATATGTTATGCCCATGCGGTCACTAGCGGGAAGCCGTCTGCCAGGATATCTCAAAAGAATTACCAAAGATTGGTTTATACACTCTGGTCCTGTGATTCACTCCCGCTCCATAGCCATAATCATTCCAGTGGGCTCAGACATAAGGAAGGAAACAATTCTCATAGCGTGAATCCATATAAAATTTTATTCCATAAAAGAACCCCCCCTTACCCCTCTGCACTTACAAACAAAATGTAAAACAATCGCATTCTATGTAAACATATTGCACTGTATAATGTGTCTCGATACTCTCTCACCGCTTGTGTAGGCATATTGATAAAGACGGAATGACAGAACGCATCTAGGCGTGATCACACTGCTTGCTGCATCTGTCATCTGTTCCGATCTACTCCCGGGAATCATGATCAGATCTACACAAGCAGTGAAATGCATCACACTCCATGTGTGAACTAAGGCAACCCAGGGCAAATCACATACTGGCAGAATTTCCTCACTTTTCCATTATCTGTCTTAACCAGAAACTAATAGATAAGAACCCCTCATAGTGGTTTTAGCTTTTATTTATTTATTTACTTTTTTCAATATATTTATTGGGTTTTCAAAAATAAACAGGAATGTTCTTAGTGCGGACACAGCCGCCAAACATAGAAGTAACTTGAGTCGACATCTAATTATAGGTAACAGAACGAAGCAGTTAGTAAGAATAAATGGATACTAATACTATACTAGTAGAGTAATAGTTAAATCAAATACCACATGTGGAGATTTAATGCAAGGCATTGAGCAGATTAGGGCATCAACAGTACTGTAGACAAGGCACAAGCTTTAGGGAAGGGGAGAGGTGTCCCTATGGCCTAGGGGGTATACCAGTTTTTCCATGGCGACCAAGTAAGTTGAAAGGCACAGGAGGATTTCGATTGCATAGCCAGTGATTTTTCACATAAATAATGTTGTTGGGTAACAATTGCAACCTCTGACGGATTAGGGGCTAGGTTTTGTTTCCAATGTCTGGTTATAATCAATTTGGCAGATAGTAGAATATTAGCTACAAGTGGTTTTAGCATTTTTAATTAAGGGCTTGGTGAAATGCTTCTGTGGATGTACATTTTAATTGCGTTTTAAAAATATAAAAAGGCTGATATATTATTCTGGACATTGAGTAGCATTGATCTACATGTTAAAGTGCATCATAACCAATAAGAAAGAGATAGGCAAACTTCCACATAGAGTTATACACTTTATTTTAGGCTGCTCATGGTTAAATGTAGATCCAATAGAACTAAGATACTCATTGCTGGCACACAGTTAAGATGAACTTGACCGAGGTTGAGAATCTTCCTAGAAATTTTAGATTGACCATACATGTTACAGTTTTAATGGACAACTTCCTTAAAGGAGTTGTAAAGGCCGAAGGTTTTTTATCTTAATGCATTCTATGCATTATGATAAAAAACTTTTTGTGTGTAGCAGAATTTTATCTTAATGCATTCTATGTGTAAAGGTAAAAAGCCTTCTGTATGCAGCAGCCTCCCTCTGCCCCCACCCCAATACTTACCTGAGCCCCATCTAGACCCAGCGATGTTGTAGGAGTGTCTTGGCTGCCCAGGACTGCCCTCCTCATTGGCTGAGACAGCAGGGCAGCGACATTGGCTCCCGCTGCTGTCAATCAAAGTCAGTCAGCCAATGAGGAGAAAAAGGGGTCAGGCCACGGCTCTGTGTCTGCATGGACACAGGGAGCTGTGGCTCGGCTCGGGTGCCTCCATAGAAAGCTGATTACTGTGGGGGCACTCAATAGGAGGAAGGGGCCAGGAGCACTGAAGATGGACCTGAGAAGAGAAGGATCTGGGCAGTGGATTTGCACAGAGCAGGTAAGTATAACATGTTTGTTATTTTTAACAATAAAAACTGAGACTTTAGTATAATTTTAGTTTAAAAAGTGTCTATAAAGTTCCGATGAGGCCATTTTGCCATGTTTTACATTTGTATTTAGAGATGTGGCAGTCAGTCTATGGACTCCAGAACACTAAGCAAATCTCCCAGACTTCTTTGGGATTGGGAGGGTGGACGAGATACTCTTGCAGGCACCCAGAATGTCTGAGGTACATTTGAGGCCTTAGTCTTTGGAGCAGTATTATTTGACTTTGATTGTTTAATAGGAGATACAGAAAAATTACAGATTTGCTGGCTCTTACATTGAGCTCTAACATTCTCAATTTCCAGTTCCAGATGATGTCTTTTCTCGTAATTATGTATGGAAAGGCTTTTACAACTTGAAGGGAAAGAATCAGCCAATGAATTTGACAGTAAACAACTACAATGTATCCACAGGAAGGGTAAACGCAACACTTATCAACAGCAACACCGAGTTTCTTCTTTCAGGTAATTACCGCTGTTCTAGTAATGCTTAACAAAAAAGTAATGTGTAATACCTTGTCACTTTGTTCTCCAGCCTCCATGCTATTGCTGTCTGAATTGCTTCCTAATTATATAGTCCATGCCATATGAAAGATAAAAAAGCGTGGCTCCTTTGGATTCAAAATGCTATCTCTGCATATTCATTCTCTAAGCACTGGTGACATTTTCCGGCAAAGTTTTATAACTTATAAAAAGAGTCAATGAAACTTTGCTGATTTTTTTTATTACATATCTGATCTAAAATCATTTACTTCGCTGAAATTGGTTCATTTTTAAATATTATGAACAAAATAGCTAGCTGTTCAGTGACATTTATGAAATACTTTTTATTATCAGCCCTGAATTTGCACGCAGGGTTGAACCCTCAGAAATAAAAAAAAGTTCCTAAAGGCTAGTTAAGTTGTTCACAATTTTTAACTCTAGAGGGATTATTTATAAAGGAGAGAATATGGCAAAGCCTTTTTAATATGTATCATCTAGCTTGGGCTATTTATAAACCTTTCCCACCACTCACATTCTTCATAGGTTTACCAGTTTTCTTTTTCCACTCTGATGTAGGCCCCCTGGAAAAAGTCAGTATTTTGCCAGGATCAGAAGATTCTTTGTATTCTTTGTATTATTCGCAAATCAGTTGCTGTTTAACATTTGCCAAAAGTGGGGGCAAATTTATGTTTGCCAGGTTGTAAATACCAGAAATGTTATCAATGATTGTACAGCCATGGCCAAAAGTTTGGAGAATGATACAAATATAAATTTTCACAAAGTCTGCTACTTCAGTGTTTTTAGATCTTCTTGTCAGATGTTACTATGGTATACTGAAGTATAATTACAAGCATTTCATAACTGTCAAAGGCTTTTATTGACAATTACATTAAGTTTATGCAAAGAGTCAATATTTGCAGTGTTGACCCTTCTTTTTCAAGACCTCTGCAATTCGCCCTGACATGATGTCAATCAACTTTTGGGTCACATCCTGACTAATGGCAGCCCATTCTTTCTTATTCATTGCTTGGAGTTTGACAGAATTTGCGTGTGTGTGTGTGTGGGGGGGGGGGGTTCACCCTCCTCTTTAGGATTGACCACAAGTTCTCAATGGCATTAAGTTTGGGGGAGTTTCCTGGCCATAGACCCAAAATTTCAATGTTTTGTTCCCCAAGCCACTTAGTTATCACTTTTGCTTTTTGACAAGGTGCTCCATCATACTGGAAAAGCCATTGTTCATCACCAAACTGTTCTTGGATGTTGGGAGAAGTTGCTCTCGGAGGATGTTTTTGTACCATTCTTTATTCATGGCTGTGTTCTCTCAAAATTGTGAGTGAGCCCACTCCCTTGACTAAGAAGCAACCCCACACATGAATGGTCTCAGAATGCTTTACTGTTGGTATGACACAGGACTGATGGTAGTGCTCACCTTTTCTTTTCAAGGACAAGGTTTTTTCCAGATGCCCCAAACAATCAGAAAGGGGATTCATCAAAGAAAATGACTTTACCCCAGTCCTCATCAGTCCAATCCTTGTACCTTTTGCAGAATATTGGCCTGTCCCTTTTTCTGGAGAGAAGTGGCTTCTTTGCTGCCCTTCTTGACACCAGGCCATCCTCCAAAAGCCTTTGCCTCATTGTGCATGCAGATGTACTCACACCTGCCTGCTGCCATTCCTGACCAAGCTCTGCACTAGTGGTGCCCCGATCCCACAGCTGAATCAACTGTAGGAGACAGTCCTAGCACTTGCTGGACTTTCTTGGGTGCCCTAAAGCCTTCATCACAAATGCAGTGCAAATGTTTATTTATGGGATTAAAGCGTTTATTAAAAAAAGATATTGATCCTGTTCACTTAAAGCATGTTATACAGCACAGTGCTTGTGCTGTGTAATTTGGCCTTCTGTAACACCTAAAAAACCTGGCTGTTCCTGCCTGGCTATGTCCTCCCTTCTGTAAACAGACCACGGTATATCATGGCTGCTGAGCCCTGACACCATGGTCAGTTTATGCATCTCCATCATCCACAGATCTCCTGTCCTCCTCTGTGCTCTGTCACCCCTCCCTCCCTGCCTGTCTGCTTCTGTGTCAGTGCCCGCTGAAGTTTCATTCAAACTTTATACCATCCTGTCTGTTTAATAATCCTATGTGCCCCTGAGTCTGTGTTTTATAAAAGTAAGCTGTTCTTTATCAGTTTTCAGAGCTTTTATCACCGCTCACGTAACCCGCCGCCTCTCTCCTCCCCTCCTCCTCCCCTCCAACTCCTCTCCCGACTGACGTCAGCGGGGAATCCTTGGCCCCGCCCTCTGCAGATGTCAGATGGAGAGAGAAGAGAACCGGCGGGTCATATGATTGGCACTTTGAAAACTGGTAAAGAATGGATTTTTTTATAAAACACAGACAAGGGGGCACATAGGATTATTAAACAAACAGGATGGTATAAAGTTGAATAAGTGGCTTAACAACCACTTTAAGTTCCATTTCATGGCAAAGAGGGACATTGCAATTAATTGCAATTCATCTGATCAATCTTCATAACATTCTGGAGTGTATGCAAATTTCCTTCATAAAAACTGAGGCAGCAGACTTTGTGAAAATTAATATTTGTGTCATTCTTCAAACTTTTGGCCAGGGCTATATGACAAAACTGGGAGACTCCAATGAGGCAAACGTATATAAATGTTCTCATAAATTTGTGTTTCCTTGAAACAAATCTGTGGTTTGCCCAAGCCCCCTTTCTCGGGGGCTTATCTTCACCTGTCCTTTACTACCCGGCTATTTTATTTAGCAGTTTGAAAGAAGAAATAGAATCCCTATTGCAGTCACAGCTTGTCTCCAGGAAAAACAATAGCAATCAACCAGGAAAATCTATTCTGACCTATTAATCCTCCTCCAGGCAAGCTTGAACAGGAGACATTGGGGAGAACTTACAGATACAGTATGTACATAGGAGTCTATAGACAGAAAAAGAGTTAGGGGAGCACACATATTTAGACAGTTTACATCAGGTAAGAAAACTTGGAACTCAAATATGAATGTAATTTACAGTTTCTACTGTATCAGTTATTGTAAAGTTGCTCTTTAAAATGGCCATATAATATTAAAATTTCCTTTGGATGCCAAATATAAATATACATTTAATTAAAGTATTTGTAAACTCAAATACTAAAGTTGTGTCCTTTTTTTGTCTTGCAAGTGTAGGCTGGGTTCACACTTGTGTGGTGCGGGAAACCCTGCAAATCCTGTGCAGGTTCCGACATTGCACCTGAATCGCTGGCGGTACACACTGCCCTCTGCGAACCACTGCAGGTGTCAATACGAAGTTAATGACACCCCCAGATCAGTTCACAGATCGCAGTGCAAACTGTGAAATGGTGCAGGAATCGGATCGCATGGGTGTGAACACCCATGCAACCTGATTGCAGTGCGGACCAAGAAAAGGGTCCTGCACTATTTTGGTCCGAATGCACAGACATTGCATGTGATCTGCACAGCATTATGGTGCGAATAACATGCAATGTCTGACATCGCTATAGTGTGATCCCAGCCTAAACGTTGATTAAATACGTATTGATCCCACTAGCATTTGCTAACTCTGAGACCTTCTTTATTAGTAGTGCTGGGCGAAAGGTTGGGGCCAAGCAAAAATTGGTGAACACCCAAAAAATTGTTCACCCACCGAGCACCCCACAATGCACTGCATGCTGCACAGTGCATTCTAAGCCCTGACATCACCAGGAATTGTCAAAAAATGTGTGTGTATTTTTATTTCTTTTTGACACTTTTTTGGTGAATGGGTAGGGGTACTACTGCATGTACACCATACTCAAACAAATGGAGGGGTGGCATCTGGGGGCCCCCTTATTAAAGGGGGCTTCCAGATTCCAATAAACCCCCTACCCGCAGACCCCCACAACCACAGCCCATGGTTATGGGGAAGAGGCCCTTGTCTCCATCAACATGGATACAAGGTGCTTTGGGGTGAGGGGGCAGCACCTCCCCATGTTGAGGGCATGTTGAGGGCATGTTGCCTGATATGGTTCAATAGGGGGGCGCTCGCTCCCAATGCCATTTTTTCCTAAATTTTGCTGTAGGGTCCCCCTTAATGGGTCCCCCATTACCAAAAAACATTTATTGAATAATAGAATTGGTAAAAAGTGGGTACTCACAAAGTAGCAACTATCAATGAGCCATAAAACCACACAATGTTGAGAAGTGCGGGCACATGTGCCATATCACATCAAAACTTGTTTATTACAGTACCTCTACATGCCTTAATCTACACCTAATCCACACCAAAAGAATATGTCTCTTTTAAATCAAAGCTGACTGGAGATCAATGTTGTCAGCTTCAAAGTCTGCCAAAGTTTGTATAGCTGTATTTACCCTTGTATGTGATTCATACACCTTTGCCAAAATGTACAGGTAATAGTACAGTCACTATACAGAGCACACAACTCATTAAGCATCCTTCACCTATGCCATAATCATTGGACAAAGAAAAAACATCACATTGGAGATGATCTTTCTGTTTGCTTTTCTTCCTCTTAGTGCTTCTAAACATCTCCCCAGTCCAGACCCATATTTGGAATAAGATGACATTTTTTTTCACAATGCATTGGAGTTTATATGTAGCTTCACAATGCAATTGAAAACTTGACATTAAGACAGACTGCAAATATTATGCTATTAGTATTTAAAAACATATTTAATGAGTTTTAATAGATATGTAATTTCACTAAAGGGTTTTTATTTTTGCTTAGAGTCATACTTTAATTGCCTTACACTAAAAGCAGAAGGAAGTAACTATAAATATTACATAGAACTGATCGTCTTAGTAAAAAGACTCTAGGAGCGACTAGCATGTAGTCACTAATGAGTTATAAGGGCTTTTTGATAACCTGGAGTGCTATTACATGCATACACATTTAAAATTACTGAATGTAGGTGTCTAATTTTATAATCTGTTTATTTCAGGGGTTTACAAAAGCCAAGAAGCACGATTGATACTGCACATCAATTCCGTAAAAACATCATCTCACACCTCCCTGAGCAAAATGAAAGATGAGAAATGGGCAATGGATGGATTTGTGAGTATAATGCTTATGAATAACATTTTCATAATACTAGGATGGAGAAGAGAAGGTGGAAGAAACACTTTAAGTCTACACAATTTAAAGACATAAAAATAAAATAGATACAAGCCTCCATCATGGCAATTTCTCCTGATTTATTCTTATACTCAGAAATACTGCCGTACCTTGAGCCACACCAGAGAGGCAGCAGGAGATTAGGGAACTTAACAAGTGGCTGAGGAACTGGTGCAGGAAGGAGGGTTTCATGTTCCTGGAGAACTGGGCTGACTTTTCGGTCAGTTACTGGCTCTATAGCAGAGACAGAATGCACTTACTGTAAATAGATAGGGTGCGGCTCTGTTTGCAAAAGAAGATGGCCAAAAATTTAGAGGAACTTTTAAAATAGGTGGTAGGAGGAGGGATCAGAAGAAGTGATCCCAGGCTGAGAGGGAGGATTACAGGGTGCTACACAGTGTTGGTAATGTAGCTTGAGTGTCTAGGGCCAATGCATGACAGAATCTTATTGCAGTCTCAGAACACACAAGGAAAAAATAATATCTGCTGGTGCAAAATTAAAAGGCATGTTCGCAAATGCTAGAAGTTTGGTGAAAAAAATTACAGAACTGGAACTACTGATACATGAAAAGGATTTGGACTTTGTTGGAGTATCAGAAACCTGGTTTGACAGTTTACCTTACTGGCTTGGGACTGTCCAGGGGTATTCCCTGTATCGTAGGGAGAGAGTAGATAAAAGGGAGGAAGGGGTGTGCATGTACGTCAAGAGTGATTTGACAGGCCAACTCAGTAGCTTGTTTTAAGAAAAGCCTGGATTCTTCCCTAAATGCTCATAATATAATTGCATACTAATATTTATAGGTAAAGATCATCCAGGGAACATCCAAAAGCCTGTTGGGGGATCAGGAAGTAATTTTGGACCATGATTTATTGTTTTTTTTGCCTTCCTCTGGATCAACTGTGGGTATTAGATAGTGTATATGGAGGTTTTTTATTTGAGTGTGTTTTTTTCTTTCTGAGTTGGTTGAACTGAATAGATGTGTGTCTTTTTTCAACCAGATAACTATGTAACTGTGACAGAGAAAATGAGGGATGTGGGAGGTAGAATCCTAATGGGGCAAGGGAGGTGGAATCCTTGTGGCTGGAACTTCAAGGGGAAAAACAAATGGGAAATATGGTGTATGCTATAGGCCTCCAAGCTGAAGGATGAAGAGGAGACTGATCTCCTCTCACAGATAAAAATGGTGGTAAGGCAGGGAAACGTTATTATCATGGGGGACTTAAATGATCCAGATATTGATATTATATTGATGACATATTCTGGATGTCTTGCAGGACAATTTCATGTGTCAATTGGTGGAAGCTCCAACTAGAAATAAGGCTCTGCTTGACCTAGTAATTATAAAAAATATACAGAACTGAATGCAGACATGGATTTAAGAGATAACATAGGAAACAGAAACCACAGGGTAATTCTGTTCATAGTTACTATTAGGAAAAGGAGGCGCAAAGAAGGAGAAGAACATTAAATTTCAAGACATTGTTCCTCTCCCCACTGACCACAGATGATAGGTCATTATTTACCCATACTTACCCCTAAACTTGGGACATTGTTTAATCCCACTGATGCCAGGGCACGTTCTTTTCCCACATGCCACACTATAGACTATATGAGGTCTTAAGGACAGTAAGCTGGTCCTTTGTTTGGAAAGTTTGTGGATCCCTGGTTTAGCGTGATTAAATATACTTCTTAGTAGCCACTGTTGTATTTTCTGTAATCTGCTTCTGTTATATACAGTAAATACTTTAAATCCAAATGCAATGCAAAATATTAATGCAAAACCTATATGATCTATTTTTTTCTTCAGGTATCAGCTGAGCCTGATGGAGCTACATATGTTTTTCAAGGTTCCATTCATGGGAAAGATTATGGGCAATTTGGACTAAGAAGTATAGGCAAGTATTTGAAAAGTCTCAATTTAGTACTATGGCATTAGATAGAGTGAATCATTTATATTCCCTGCCTCCCCATTCACGGGCCTTTCATCTTCCTCCTAGCCCAGTTTAGTCTTCAATCTTAGAATGACAAGATGAATTTGCTCACTCTTTATCAATACATCTAGAACATTAGGGTATACTGTCACCAGATTCTGCTACCAGCGCGGTCCTAGTAGTAAGTAGCCGGCGGTCAGCAACATGATGTGTCCATTTGTGTGTGCCTTTATTGTCAGCCTTTCATTCCCCGGCCCTAACTAAGGATAAAAAAGTGACTTTAGTGAAATAGTTTTTACTACAAAAATACAGAATTCAGTTGGCCTTTAAATTGATCTTGTGATGCATCTTTGCTGAATTAGGTAAACTAAATAGAATACCAGCAGAAATAAACCATGAGTGTGCAATTTCCTCATGTGCTTCTATATCAGAGCTAAGAGCAAAGCTGTTTGGATAGGGTTGCCTTTAAGGGCTTGTTTGGACTTGCAATTAGGGATGATAAACATACATAGTTGAGCTGCATTTTTATAGCCCCCAACTGCCTCTCCCTAAGTTTCAAAGGCAGTAGACGGGGGTGTTCATATGCTGCGGGCATAATGTTTTGCTTCACAGCCATGGCAGAAATTATACCCTGACACTGATTTTTTTTTATATCTCATAACCTTGTAGAAATTAGACATGTGCATTAGTTTTCGTCCGAATGCATTCTCGTCCAAATTTCTGGTATTTTTGTTATCGTTTTTACAAACGATAACGAACGTGCAGAATCCGAAAACCGAAAGATCGGATATAAACAAATGCTTTATTTTTGTTTTCGTTGCATCAACAGTTCGATATGGATAGAATATTCGACATGACGCTGACAATAGTGATCTGTGTCCATCGAACCTATGGTTGAATGTGCCTAACCTTAACTCTATTAGTCCAAGATTATTCTACAAAGAGAGAAAAGATTCGACATAGAGAGAAAAGATTCAATGCTATAGAGACAATAGCAAAAAAGGTCGAATGTGCCTAACCTAACTCTATTAGTCCAAGATTATTCAACATAGAGAGAAAAGATTCGACATGAAGATTTGACGAAGCAGTTGCCGCGAGCGGACATTTATAGTCAAATGCTCCGCCCATAGGCTATAGAAGAATTCTAATGTTGGTTGACTAGTAAGAATAAATATAATTATTACTAAAGTCATACAACATTAGAATTCTACTATAACTTGTAGGCGGAAAATTTGACCGGAAATGTACGTTTGCGGCGTCGTACAGTTTAGCTGCTCCATCGAATCTTCTTAGAACATTCGACAGACACCATAAAGCTTCAATGACAGATTTGACCTTAATTATTTTGGATTTTCAGACGAATGCATTTTTTAACTAAACAAAATAAATAAAAACGAATTTTGGGAGTAACTAAATTTATTTTCGGACGAAAACAAAATTCCGAAAACAAAATATTTCAGTGTGCACATGTCTAGTAGAAATACCTTTTGCTGGTGAGATGTATTCAAATTCAAGTTTTTTAAATTATGTATAATTGAAAAATGTGTTTAAAATGAAAACAGCAAATTACTACAGGGTGCATTCGATAACACATTATATAAAACGATGTAAAAAGGTAAAGATATATAGTTGAGATTACGTTTATTTGTGTGCATATATGTCTGTGTGAGTCTGTCCTAATGTGAGCTACAAAGTCTTTTTTGAGAGAGAGAAAAAGCCCCCATCACATTCAACATTCTGGGATCCTTAGTGCGACACAAAATATGTAAAAAGAGCCCAACCCCAAGGCAGGCACAGAGGAGCTTCTAAAGTACAATAGAAGTGTAAAAACAAGCACTACACTGCTCCAGGTCAGTCCACCTCAAAGCTAGCCCTCTTATCTTCTCCCACCAGAAGGTGCTAGTCCGGTTTACAACCATGAAGACTTGCAAGGAAAAAGGTTGATGATTGCACACTGCAATATAGGAGATCCAAAAGTTTTATTGTATCAATTCATAATTAAAAATAATACAGCCCTACAACAACAAGACCACCCGTTGATGAGTTTCATGCTGAATAGTGCTTTGTTGTAACAACTAAGTGCTATTCATCATGAAACGCATCAACAGGTGCTCTTGTCTTTGTAGGACTGTGATGTTTATAATTGTGAACTGATACAATAAAACTTTTGTATCTCCTATACGGCAGTGTGCAATCATCCACCTTTTTCCATGGAATATAATGTGTTTTCCTTTGTCATGCATCTCATGAACTAGTGCGAACCAGCACTAAAAGTTTATATATCATTTGAATCAAATAATATTGCATATACCAATATATGTATACATAATCTAATGCTATTTTCTATATTAATGAATAAATCAAGAAATATTACAATAGAAGGAGCTTATATACTTTATGAACTGTTTAAATCTCAATAGGAGTATTCCACAGAAAACATCTGACTCACCCAATTTGGGATAGGAAGGGTTGTACAAATCAATGCCTAAATAATACCATCTGGAAAGCTTTTACTTGTTTTTTTTTAGACACCAAACATATGAATTATCACACAGAGTTCTATAAAGTGTTGAACAAATAAAAATATAACAATTCAATTCATCCTAAGGTGCATTCACTCATATTAGCATTGTTAATTATCAGATGTTAGAATAAAAAGCCTTCTAACAGACAGTAGCTCTGCTGAACATGACCCATTAAAGAGAATGGGGTAGTCACACAACTGCCTGCTTCATGTGCAATGCATGCAGTTGCTGCATGCTGCATGTGTCATTTATAGGGTAAAACAGGAGGTGAGGTGCCTCCTCACAACCTGTCAAATATCTCTGAAAAGCAATCCAAGAGCCCTATTCCAAGACAGAAAACTTATACTGCAATATTGGAAATCTGAACAACTGCCAACTCATCAAGAAAATGGTTAATCATGTGTGCCATAGTCTATGGTTAGAGTGTGTTATTTTCCAACATAGGGGTGTCCTGCTAAATTTGACAATGTATGTGGCCTTTCACCTTTGGATCTTGTAATAGGCAGGATTCTATGACAAATTAGGTACTAAAAAGGGAAGATTTGCTAAACCTGGAACATGAAAAAATTATTGTCAAAGCTTAATTGAACAAGCTGAAGTTAGAAGCTGATTGGCTACCATGCACAGCTGCACCAGATTCTGAGTGCTTCAGCTTTAGTAAATCCCCTCCTAAATGTGTTTTTTGCTGTAGCTTATAACTATCTATCTTGGTTCCCTTTTTTTGCTGTTTTTTCACTGCACCATAGGTGTGCACAGCCGATTGTATTTGGGTATGCACCTCCAAGCTCAAACACATATGTGTGTGACGGTGTCATTAGAGCAGTGGCAGGTGTCAGTAGAGCAGTGGACGGTATCCGCAGGGCAGAGATTGGTGTCAGTAGAGCAGTGGATGGTGTCAGTAGTTTTTATTTGTATTTTATGTTTTATTATTTTTTACAATTAGATTTCTTTAAATGTCTTTTTTTACGATTTTTTTAGGAGCCCCATTAGGGGGCTTTGGTGAAAAATCAGAGGCCCAGACACACCTGACACACCCTGTGCACATGCCTATGCAATGTACTTATCTTGTAAACCAAGATTAGCTTGTGATGGAGGCTTTTTGTAGTAATGTGATGACTACATGTTTTCTTCATTGATGTACACTTGCTCTGGAAACCTTTAATTCCTGATTTATAATAAAAGCAATCCAAATGGAGATTGTTTTTCAGAGGCGCAGAAATCTTGCCGCACATTTAAACTTAGCCTTAAGGAACTGGATTGCATAAGCAAAATCCATTTTCCTAGTGGATATCTTGTCAATTACCCTTTATTTGCAGAAGGAAAAGATATCCCAGCCATACATTTGGATTGCAGCTTGCAATATAGACAAACCATTTTACTGCATCACTTCATATAATAAATGATTCATTGCTGCCTCTGTATGACAATTTGTGTCAGTGTTATTAAAAGCAATCTTGCCCACAGTAAAGAAAAGCACCTGTTTGGATTGTATAGATTTACTGTAAACTGAAGCTTCATATTTACAATCTAATTATTCACTACCACAATGAAAATGCCATGTCCCCTGTGAACTAACCAGCAAATAAACTACCAAAATTGTCATTTCATTAAAAAGAGGAATTATTAAACAATAAATTGCTTTGGTCTGTTTTCCTTGCGGGACACGCACTGTGTGCATTCGATGAGCTGAGTGTGATAAATATATATAGATTTGTTTGTACACATATTCCCTTATATTACTTTATGTTCTTAACATACCAGACTGTAAATATGTATTCAAAAAAGGTTTAAAAAGAAGACAAGTTGAAAGTAAAATACTACCAATCCGTATAGGAATTTAGGGGCACCATCTGGTGAAGTAATCAGAGGGTTCGGGGTCACCTGAAGTCTGACTGTTTATGGCATGAGACATGAAATATGAACAAAGTATACCCCTCTATAGTGTGAACTTCTCACAATTAGGAGCACTATGGGGTTGATGTACTAAAGACATCTACACTGCGCCATTTGCAAAGTGCAGTTGCGCTCTGGAAGAGCAGTTGCTCCAGAGATTAGTAAATCAGCAGAAGCTCTTCTGACTTCCATCATCCAATCATGTGCAAGCAAAAATGTTTTTTTTTCCTTGCATGTGATTGGGTATGCTTTGCAAAGTGAAGCTTTATCATTTAGTAAGCTCTAGAGCAACTGCATTTGCAGAGGGCAACTGCTCTTTGCAAAGCGCAGTCTATTTGCCTTTAGTAAATCAACCCCATAGAATCATTTCTGTCTGCTGCCTCCTCCTTCTGCTATCTGCATGAGTCACTAAGATTATCCGTTTCTTTGGATGTTAATGAGCTGAGTTACCATTAAGAAAAGAGCCATCTGTATTACCCACCATTGGTTGGGAAGAGGAAGTGAGAGCAAAGAGCTTGTGGGGAGACCCGCGTATGAGTTTTGACTCATCTGGGAGGGACATTTTCCAAGAATTTGCTGATGAAAACGGTATTTGTAGCATAAATTCATGAAGGATCATTCTTGCCAGACCACAACCTGTTAACAACGAGGAGGCCACACTCGTTATTTATGAGCTGGGGAGATATGATGGGATCTGAGGTTCAATAGCTCCATTTGGTATCTTTGGATGTTTCATTACCACCAACAAATCCAGAGTCTGGGTCCATTTGCTAAGCTCCGGAGAGCTTCTTCTATACAGGCTTTCCCTGATCCTCTGTAGTGGGGGATCATGGGGTTCTGGTAAGCGGCAAATCTCTATCACTGGTGGTGGATTGAACACAAGATTTTTTCACGTCATAGAAGATTACATTTAATTCATATTTTGATGGACTTTTCCAATATATTTTTTGATTTCACCATATTTATTTGTTCACGGGTGTTTGACCATTTTTAGTGTTTGAACATTACACTATATGCCATATACAGTCTTAATTTCATCAACATTTATTGTTTTTATTTTGTTTTTAATTTTGGTGTCACATCATTATTTGCCAATTTGTTTGCGGTATATGGTACATGCACATGGTACATGGCCAGTATTATGGATTAATGTACACATTATTAAGTTAATGCCTTAGCACGACTCTATTATCTTTCTATTTGCCTTTAGTAAATAACCCCTAAGAGTAATTTCTGTCTGCTGCCTCCTCCTTCTGCTATCTGCATGAGTCACTTCTGACAAGTTTTTCTGATACCAAGAAAAGTTTAACAACTGCTTTAACTGCATGACCTCACACATTTGGAGAGGAGAGGGGATTCAGTAAAGCATTTACAACACTTTTCTGGCAATAGGATCTTTTTAAAAATAACCTGCATCTTATTCAGGAAAGCCTTGTGATGGTTTGTTTAAGGTTTTTGACATGTGTGGCAGATTTCAGTAGATCTTATTTCTGCTACTTTAAGAACCTTTCATAAAGCCTACACATGGGCCAAATGCCGGGCGACATCGGCCAGTTCAATAAAAATCGGCAGACATTCAGCCCATGTGTAGGGCAGCCGCTCTGACAGAAGCTGGCTTCTTTCGAAGAGTCATGACTGAAAAAGGTCTGCCGACCGGCTCCCAGTCACTGCTCTCAGCCAATGACTTAGAGCGCTGACAGGAGTGTTCTAGCGGGGGGGGGGGGGCTCAGCAGAGGAGATCACTGTACTAACATTGGATTTAGGTAAATCAACCCCTTAGGGTTGCCCCATACATTCGAGAGTTGCCCCTTAAAACTAGAGTAACAGCAGACTGTACTTAACTTGGTACTAGCATCTCCACCAACATTCTTTTTGTGACATAATGAAGGTTTTTTCTATGCCAAATCTTCTTATTAAATGCATTGATCCTGTCTAACTACCACAGAACCTTTGTTTTACAATAATTGTCTTTTAATGTTGTGAACTTCTCAACATCAAAGTCACCACAAAACCTACAGAACTCATAATTGGGTTTGTTGCCACTTTTCTTTGTCAGATAAAATTATATAATTTCCTTGCAGGATTGTCTTCTCTGTACTTACAGGAATGTGTCATATTGTGTCTCTTTAAAAATATTTCATAGCCTTTTACAATAGAGTCCTTAAAACTCCTGACTTTTTAAATTCTGACCATCACCTCTTCCAGAGGATTGTTTGTACACACTCTTGAAAGTGATAGAGACTTAGGCTGGCCATACACAGTTTGAATCGTCCTGCTGAACCATCCGAGGTTCAAACCATTAATGGGCAGGCTGAATTACCAAATTGATTGATCAATCTATTTAGGTACAACCAACCTGCTAGATTCTCTTGCAATTATCACTAGCAGACCCCTGACCGCCCCCCCTCCCCCCCGGCTGGAGAAGACAATAGGAGGGGGGAAGCGACCAATTTTCTTTCCTGTGGTTACCTGTGGTTGCAGGAAATTAATTTATCCCGTGTATGGACACCACGGGATGAATTACTTAAATGTCTACTGTATTCCTCATCCCCCCTCCCCCCACATCGCACTTTTTGCGGATGACCATAAAACATTATGTCACAATGAAGAAATTATACTGGGGAAATAACATTTGACAATATGCTAATTACATATCTCACTAGTCATGTTGCTGTGAAGACAGACACTTATTTTACCTCATTGTTTGATGACAGGAATTAACACATCAGAGGATAATTCTTCAAACCAGTCGCTCGGAACAAACAGTAGCTCTGTTGCTATTGCTATCCTGGTGCCTTTCTTCGCTCTTATATTTGCTGGTTTTGGATTTTATCTATATAAACAAAGGTAAGTTGTCATTCAAGTCTGAACCTGCCATGTAAAACTGTAAATTAAAGGATCAGAATTTAGACAAATAAAGGCAAATAAGTGAACAACCAGAGATAAGCCAGCCTATGGCTACACTGGCAATTGGGGGATTTAACTGCTTGTTGACAGTTTTCTTATTGCCATCATATTAAAGCAGATGTAAGCCTTAACTGAATAACATTTATTGTCATTATTTTTTTCATTTGTTGCATCTTCAAGCTTCTTTGCAGACACATTGGACAATGCCTACCTAATGTCCTATAGTCTCCATGCGGAGTTCATATGACAGGGTGATGATGCAAGAACACCATTGGGAGACATTAACAGCATGTTGTCACCCTATAACATGAAGTACCCGAATGAGGATCTTAATGGCATGGTCACCAGCTATTATTTTAATGAAAGCTGCAGATTTAAAAATATCAAACATTAAATTAACATGGTAAAACATATATGAAATGTTATTGACTAGGTTTAAAGCATTTACTTTAATTTAGGTGTGTTGCAAATTAGATGACTGCCAGTATGTTAGATCTCTCAGCAGTAAAGAAATGTAAAAGCCGATATAGCCCTAGACTAATAATATAGGGTTGACCATCCAGATTCTTCCATAATTCCAGTCCTGACAGGTTCCTTTAATGCTTCTAACAGATATAGGACAATACTTACGATATTGTGGCTGTACAGTCTATTGTATAAAGAATATTTCCGTAAGCACTAAAGACTTTCTCTACAGAGAAGATTGTAGGTTCACAAAATACATATGAAGCGGAACCAAATAATATAAGACTATAGCTTCAAGATAGAGGAAATGTAAATGCATAAATTGGGTGAAATCATTCCATTATTGTAAGAAAGTAAAACAGAGATGCAAAAAGATTGTTTATACAGTGGAAAATGAACTAACAATTCCAGTCTAACAGATCACTTTGCTGACAATACCATCCATTTATAAGAAATGCTTGACTAATATAGTGTACATATAGACAAATCAAAAAGAGGACAACTGTATTAACATATAATAAAACAGAGGGAAATGTATGTATTCATATTGATTAGCATCTTTTATCAGTTTTCTAAATGTCCTTATCCATAGTTGGAAGTTCTTCTTCCTAAAAGTGTCTATTTTATTTTATTTAGCCTCTGGTCAAGGATTACAATAGGTTTACTAAAGGAGTAAAGGCTATTCTCTTTAATGAATGAATTAATATCATTTTACTAATTCTCATCTAATTCCATGTACTTTTATGTAAGTTTACTTGCACTTTGGGCTACTTTGTTGGGTTCTGCCAGTCAATGAAATGTTGAGTGAAATTGGGGTTGCTACGGGAAGGACTGCTTACTATGGGCTGGAAAATCACTAAAACATATCTCCACAAACTAAAGAAATGGAACTGTACTTTTTTGATTAATGGACTCACCACACAAAAGTAAACTAGCAACATTAAAAACAATGGCAGAGTAGTGCACATGCATTGATGCATGTTCAAGTGCATATGTTAAATGTGTGAATGGAGTCTTTATATTCAAACAAGATTAGTACATGCTTGATTGAATGAAATGAAACCAACTTAATTTTATTTACTAAGCTTAATGAACATAACTTTTGCTAAATAAGCAGTCTCTATTTCTTTGGAAATCAACCCCAGTGAGAGATTCAGTACTAAGGTTTTTAGTGTTTTAGGTTAGTATATTACAGCATTAAGCGGACCATAGATACTTCGAATCTCGGCTGGTTCAGCAGGGACCAGCTGAGATTCAACCATCTATGGGCAGGCTGATTGCACCCATGTTGATCCATTGATTGACTTGGGTACAACCAGCATGTTGGATTGTTACATGTCATTATTGCCAGTGGCTTTAGCTGCTAGAAATAATTACTGTGTTTTCCCAGCAGGGACGGCTCCCCATCAGAAAGACTTTTACCTTTGTGATAGTCATTGCTATCACTTCTATGTTCTACTGATTCTTCACAATTGCCTTTATGACTATATCATTAGTATTATTATTATTTTATTATTTTTGTCATTCCTTAGTTCAACATTATTGGTCTCTTTCAACAGGACTGCACCCAAAACCCAGTACACTGGATGCTCTGTACATGAAAATAACAATGGTCAAGCAGCTTTTGAAAATCCAATGTACGACACCAATGCAAAAACTGTGGAGGGGAAAGCAGTACGATTTGACCCAAATTTGAACACTGTTTGCACAATGGTATAATGCTGGAGAACTCTTATTTTTTTGATTATGAAACTGGAAAAAAAAATGAGACATACTGCTGTGCACTCTCCGGTTCTCCGCTACTATTAAAGCACATTTTTAGGAACACAATGGGGGTCATGGACACCCTAAGAGGAAAAAAGAATGAAGAGGACTTACCGGAAAGAACTCAATCTACACTTCATGTGCGACATGGGACGTTTTCCAGCAAGACGACTGCACTCTATGAGTGCTTGATTACAATTTATTTTCTTTTTTTTGAAAAGGAGATTAATCTAAACAAGAAACTTATTTGCATATATTGGAGGAGCATCCACTATCAGTATTTACTGTGCTTTATAAACTATATTAGAAGGTCTGGAATTTAAAAAAAATAAAAAATAAAACAGAAAAAAATACAAAAAACTAAAGAAAACACGATTATATGATAGAAAATTGCTATAATTACTGGAGACATTAAGACAAATTACAAGTATTAAGTAATCAACATTTTCCTGCTTTGGCAACATGAATTAACAAAAGAAGTTCTCATCCCCCTTTTGATTTGGGTATTCCATTGTATGTTTTTAAAACCGAGAACTAAGACTGGGTATTTAATTATCTTCTATTGCTAGATGCCCATAATGTCCTGGGCAAATACTTATGACACATTTACAAACATGTCTCAGATAAATTCCCTCGACAATCTTAGCTCCTGTTTTGGTACACAAAGTTAAGCACTAGATTATGCTATCTAGATTAAGTTTAAAAAAACTCACAGCCTCCAATAGCATGGGTTGTCCAGGGGATTCCAACTCAGTGGTTTGTACTAGGGGATAGGGATGTATAGAATATCCAGTTCCTTTACCACCTAAGAATATCCTATTTTTCCGCCCTGACTCGTTTGTATTTTTCTACAATATCTGACTCACCATTAGTGAGCTTTGTTCATGAAATAATGTTAACTGATGTATCCCATGCTATGCATGTTCTGGTTAACAATATATTTACAGAAAGGTTTTTTTTTAAGGCATATTACAAGACAAATTAAAAATGACTGAATATCCTTATACACTTCTAGGTATAAATGCTTCCTACAATAAATTCCAACAGTCCACCTTTGCCATTGACTTTTTTATCTGGAGAGAACAAAAGTTCAATCTGACGGTGTGACCTAAAATGGTTAAGATGTAGTCAGCATTGTTTTTATTTTTTATTTTAAAAATAGAGATTATTTCAGTAATTTGTATATATCATCTATACTATTAAATCAACACTGCCTTTTTTTTAATTTATTTTTTATTTATATTAGTTTTAGGTTTGAATTATTTGAAGTATTGTTTTTATTTTCTCTGTTTTTTTTGTATGTGGAGCTAAGAGGGCTCTGGTTCAGCATTTACCATCAACTGTCACCAGTTGTAAGTCATTGTTTTAAACCAAAGAGGTCAAATTGTTTAGAAGTGCATAGTGATATTCAGTGTGCTCTAAATTTCTGCATGTTCCAATATTCATTTCTAAACACATGTATCCTAATTTCCTTATGCATATTTTTGCATGGTCAGAAGTATGAGTTTGGGTTGCACTTCAGTTAATCATACTAACCTCATAGATGGTAATATGGTCCTTTTTGGCCTTGATCGGTAACCAGCAATAGTGATATTTTTGCAGAGGGACTAGGGTCAGTATTTGTGGGAGAAGTATCCTCAGCTAGATCATTTTCAATAAAATGATGAAATTCACCGAAGCTTGGATGTTTTTTGCACTGTGCCCGCTAACACAGTGTTCAGCCAAGAGTGGGGCCAGACTGTGCATATATACATAGTATTAATGCTTTAGGTTTAAGAGTCATGTGGCCTGGTTTAGTATTTACTCCAAGGTTGTTATCAAAGTTCTGACTGGCTGAATTTATCATTTGTTATTTTCCATGACAATAATACTAGGAGGGACTAGTGATTACACTCTAAGACAAGCAGGAAAATAATGTTTTACTGTACGTTTAAACCAACATATAATACGCTTTCTAATGTACCCAGAATAAGTGACTAAGAACCTGTGTTGATGGGCTTTGGAGTTGTGTCGATAGGCAAATGCACCTTGCGTTTGGCATCAGATTGATATTTCTCTGAGATCTTTCAGAATTTGACAGGTAAATTTGACCTGCATTTGATCTCCTTCTAATCTGCATTTATCCTGCTTTCTGAAGTACTCAGAAAACTGATTTTTCAGTCCCATAGACTTGTATAGGGAGAGAAGTGGTTCTGATGCAAACAAAGCCCGTCAGCACAGGCCTTTTGGCCGACTTCACTTGTTGAATGAAATGCAGTTCCACTATTACCCCTTGAGTGACTTACTTCTCTTGGTAAGTTATTATGTCTTGTAGCAGCTTTATACTTCTGTCCTTTACATTTATGTTATATTATATTACTGCCAGTGCCAAGGTTAACAGAATGTGAGCCTAGTAATTGATATGCGTGCAGAGCTACTGTATCTAATGCCGCGTACACACGGTCAGATTTTCCAATGGGAAATGTTGGATGTGAGCTTGTTGTCGGAAAGTCCGACCATGTGTATACTCCATCAAACATTTGCTGTCAGACTTTCCACCAACAAATGTTTCTTAGCAGGTCCTCAAATTTTCCGCCAACAAAACTTTGTTGGCGGAAAGTCTGATCGTGTGTACACAAGTCCGTCGCACAAAAGTTCACGCATGCTCAGAATCAAGCAGAAGGAGCCGCACTGGCTATTGAACTTCCTTTTTCTCGGCTCGTCGTACGTCTTGTACGTCACCGCGTTCCCACGTTCGTAATTGTTGGCCAACATTTGTGTGACCCTGTGTATGCAAGACAAGTTTGAGCCAACAACCGTCGAACAAAAATCCACGGTTTTGTTGATGGAAAGTTTGACCGTGTGTATGCGGCATTAGAGCGGGGACTAAAGAGTGAAGCACACATCTTTGGGTATAATGGTAAACCTTAGCAATATCCTGAGTGTGTTTTCTGTATGCTGGTGCAATGACCATGGCACAGCTTATTCTGGTACTGTATTCACCAAAAAATTCAAAATACAGATGTATAACTCACCTTCAGCATCTGTCTGTTGCAACTTGGATCAAGTGGTAAAAGGCAGTAACCATCCACCATCGCTCAGCATCAAGTTTAATGAAACAGAGTACTCTAGATAAGGCTATACCATGGTGCCCTCTGAAGCTAGGTTATATAAAATATAATATCAGTCCTCCACATCATGCATGGGATGGTTGCAGGAGTGGAAGGACAGGCCCCATGAGGTTATCTATACTTTATTTATGGCAGTCTATTCTATTACACTTTTGTGTTGTTTTTTGCTACAGAAGTACAGCTGTCCTTAAAATAATTAACACAGGTTTATTGACAGAAGAATATAGTGAAAAGCAAAATAGGAAATATCACCTGTACCAAGCAGTTAAAGTCTGAGTTTTTTCCAGTAAATGAACACTTTTGTGCTATGTTGTGGTCCCGAATATTGGTCTGAATTACAGTGGGACAGCAGATGTAAGGCTTGCACCAAGGGAATATGGTTCCCATAAAAATAAATAATAACTAAAATCTGGGAGCCTTGAGGACAGAATCTGAGAGTCAGTTTGGACTGAGAGAACACCTAAAAGAAAAAAGAGTAACAGCTGTAGATGGGCAAATACACCTTCCTTTCAAATAAGTTCAGGTTGTATATGAGTTTCATTGGAGTTACTTTTGAATTCCATTTGAGTTCCTTTACAGGCACATTTGACTTGAAATTGACATCCTTTTAACTGGAAGGAGACCTGCTTTTAAGCTGTAAGTAAATGTTTTAAGTTGTATTTGCGTCGCAATTTATGGGGAGAAAAACAGTTTGATACAAACAGATACCTGTCAACAAAGTTATGAGAATTATTTTGTGCTGCACCAAATGTAATCTGTGCTGGTAAGGTAGATTGGGAGTTCTGTTTGGGACCTTTGATTCTTGGGCTGAAGGACAGCTGTTATATCCTAGTTTTTTGTACCTGAGTATTAAATTACAAGTAGGTATAGCGGTTTGATGCTGGTTTAATTTATGAGCTGTTGCCTTCTTACCTTTTGATAGATACTTTTCTCTTCACTACTGACTTTCCTTCTCTTACTTGTATACATTGGTGTTTTGAAACCAGATTTTCATAGAGCTATGGGTCTCATTGTAGCTAAAGTAGCTTAATGAATAGCAGAGATTCTGAAACACAAATAATGGAAATCAAAATTCTGCAGATTTGTTGGGACTGTCTAGATTCCCAGATCACCAAAGTTATTAGAGTTATTAGGGTGTATTTTATATATATATATATATATATATATATATATATATATATATAAAAGATGAATAGGAAAACGTAAGCTTGTTTAGGTTGGCAGTAGGATGCTGTAAGATTTAGAGTTGTCTATAATTTACCATTTTAATGATGTGAATAATAATGGAAATACAAGCAGAGGATCACAGTTAAGTGACTGCAAATCTGGTGCTAAACAATTGGCATATCATTTCTTACAGGACTTTTATTTTATTTATTTTTTTTGACTGTACTACAAACTGATTGAAACATTAAAACCTCACCAAAGATCTGAATTTAAACTGCAGCCTCCTTTGTGCTAGGGTTCTGCATGGCAAACCATTTGCATCAATATATATTGGGATTGATTTCCTGAAGACAAATGAACTGTGCACTTTGCAAGTGCGGTTGTTCTAGAGCTTAGTAAATGATGGGAAGCTCTGCTGACTTCCATCATCCAATCATGTACATGAAGGACTACTGTTTTTCCCTTGCATGTGATTGGCTACTCTTTGTAAAGTGAAGCTTTACCTCATTTACTAAGATCTGGAGCAACTGAACTTGCAAAGTGCACAGTTTATTTGCCATTAGTAAATCAACCCCATTGAGTTTTGTCACTAATGTTACCATTTATTTAGGTAATAGTAGTAGTTAGTCAGATTCAACTTGGACTTGTTCGTAATTTTAAAGGTATCTTTTGTCACTCATCCAAATATTTTAGAATCAAAAAAGATCTTTAGATGAGTGAAAAAATATCTGCAGCGTTACAGAACAAGCCAATGAATTTTGAAAGCACTTAAAACTTTTCTAGGGATACAGTAAACTTACAGTGTAATAAAAAGAAGGAAGAAGCAAGGGAGCTGCCATTAAAAAACTCGATTTTCTTAACTATTGGTGATAGTTTTCTGATTGCTTGCTCCAATTGTACTTTGCATTTTTTAATATTACTAGTATTTGCAAATTCAAACAGCCCATCTAAAAACAATTTAGTGCATCATACCTTGGCAAACGTGGCATATGAAACTAATACACTTTCTAAAAAGTGTTGTTATTCAATAATAACTCAATAAGCACTGACTTTTGAAAACCTAGGTCTTCTGATTAGGGTATAGAAATTCTTATTGGATCACGGGGTTTGTTAACATTAGTGTGATCTAGTACTTCTAATTATTTTAATATCTCTAAATTATTTTAGATGCACAAATAAAACCTAATCAAAGGCAATGCATTGCATCAGTACAAAACAGAATTCCCATACAAGAAAAAGGTAAATATTTTTCCTACGATTTAGCAGGCTAGCGGCTTCCAGCTCAAAATGTGCCCACTTAAGCTTTAGATCCAACAACTTAAAAAACAAAACAAAACATACTTTTAGGACAAACAGAACACATTCTTCTATTGATTTTAGTGACAGTCAGAGTGATAAAATGGTAGGAACAGGCCCTGCCATAGTATGGCTCCCAATCATCTTAGAGCAGTACATGCATCCAAAGAAAATTCTACCTAGTGTCTAGTTTAGAAGAATTATCTAGTGTACATATATGCAGCTGTAATAAATTTGGAATTGGAATAAAAAATCATATTATATTTAACCTGTCTGACTTCCATTTCACAAAAAACATTGATGTTATTACTAAAGTTCTTTAGTTTTACAATTGCCAATAGACCCACTTTTTTTGGGCTGTCCTAACATTAAAACGTCACACATATAATTTAACTCAAATTGAAATCCACAAAGTACACGTTCTGGTTAACATTCTCAGTTGAGATTACCCTGACTAGAGGCTTCCAGCCTACTCAAAAGGTGCCCACTTAAGCTTTAGATCCAACAAATTAAAATAAATAAACAAATAAATAACTTACTTTTAGGACAAACGAAACATCTTCTTCTATTGCTTTGAGCAACAGTCAGAGTGATAAATTGGTAGGAGCAGGCACTGTAATAAACTTGGAATTGGAGAAAAAATAATTTTATATTTAACCTGTCTGACTTTCATTTCACGAGAAACTATTGAGACATTGTTGTTATTACCAGAGCTCTCTTCCATGGGCTGTCCTAACATCCATTGTTTTTTCATTTTGAAATGTACAAAACTGTTCAGGTGGAGCCTATTTTAGAATGAATAAGCTAAACAGACCTTTCGTTATTCTGTCAGCAGCATTAAATCAGCCCCATGATCAGTGCTGGATTAAATTCTGTGGAGTCCCCTTGGCAGACATCATGAACCATGATGATAATTGCCTCTGTTTGCAAAAATCAGATCATAAAAATTAGGTGACTGGCAAGAACAGGATAATATGATTATTCTGAGAGATAAAAACTTTACCCATATAATTTACCTCAAATTAAAATTAACATAGTACATGTTCTTGTTGAGCTCCTGAAAGTTTCAGATGGCACCACTAGTCATTTGAAAAAATATGTGATTTCCCATTATGTGACAAAACATTAGTCCGATATTCTTTTGAATACAATTGTTATCATTATTATTCAGGATTTATACAGTACAGTATAGTACCAACAGATTGCTATGATCATCAAATGACCTTAAGAAAGTTGTAGACCCCTTTCTGCTAGATATGAAAGCATGTAAAACCACCTTTTACCAATAACATTGAAACAGATGGGGTTTACGTTTAAAATATAGGAAAAGTAGCACTAAGACTATGAGATGATAAATTATATACGGGCTTACATAGGAACTGTCATTGCTATCTTCTGTTGGCAAAGCTATGCTTTCACATACAGTTTTATGCACCTGCCACAACAAATCAAATGAAAAGGTAGGATTCTACTGGGAGTGGGAGGGAGATGACAGCACTTGCATGGAATCTCATTAATATTTGATCTGCGCTGAACAATGTAGCTCCATTATGGTAGCCGGGGGCTACAGCGAAGCAGCCATGTAGTGGAAAAGACATGAAGGAATTATCTTACAAGGTTTTATTTATGTGTTAAGGTATCTTCTGTGTATGGTTTCCAGTTTGGAAGACCGGGCAGTTTCATATATGGAGGGTCCTAACATGTATGTCAGGGACAGGTTAAAAAAAATTTATCTGCAATACATGCGCATTTCCCCATATTATCCCTTTAAAACCCCTGCAAATAGAGAAAAAACACCTGCTGATTAGCCAGAAATGCACACAATGCACTTTTTTGGGCTGACAACACACAACATTTCTGTGGACTGCTACTCAAATCTGCCCCCATATTATTCCCCATTACATAGAAACCAGCATTTTGCAGTCACAGATAAACAATTAGGACTAATTAGATTCTTTGAGAAAATACAGGAAGTGTGCTCATAACAGCTCTGAATTTCTGACACGGTCCACATATTTTTTTTTTTTTGCACTTATCCAACAAATATAACAATATAACAGAACCATTTCAAACAGATGAAAATTCAAATAGCAAATGAGTTAATTGTTAGGGTTTCCATATAATGATAATGAAGGTACTAAACACCAAGAAAGACCAATGTTTAAAAGCAATGCTGTGTAATGTTTGGCCCAGAACAGCTGGACTTTTCCTTCTCTTTTTCCTCATCTACCCTGGCACCCCTTTAAGTGAGTCCTTACACCCCAGGACAGTCACAGAAATCATATGATTGGGAGCTTGTCCTACAAGCTCCCAATCATGACTAGAGACCAAGAGCTGTCTATGTCAGCTTGGTCGCTGTGCTGGAATGTGCAGTGAGCTCACTCTCAGCATAGAAATCTCTGGCATCCATGGACACATATATGGGGTATGTGGGCATTAAAGACCACCCTCTTTGTTACTGCACATAACCATTACATGGCCAACAAGAGGTGATGTGGAATATATTATTAGGCATAATTTGTGGAATACTTTGAGGAATCTGTGTTTGTCAAAGTAAGAAGACACTTTTTTAATGTCTCCTTAATTGAACAGGGCTTTATAGTAACACAAGTTCCTTTTACAAAATGAGTGTCAGGCATGCATATTATAAAATCAGTTGAGTTCAAACTGCTATACAGGTTAAACAATACATATATTTTATTTTTTTGCAGAGTTCTGTGAAGATTGAAAACCAGAGTCCTCTAATAAGCAAGGAGTGACAAATTCCTGTGGTTGCTGGCTCACAGTGATTGAACGGGAGGCAGGGCCATTATCAGCAACCTGGGAACCTGGTGACTATTTGCAAATCTGAGTTGCCATATTTTCTGAGTTGCTCTAAAATAATGTGCAGACTCCAAGCACATAAAAACCCAAACCCAAAATGCAACATATTACAGCTTACAAATCCTTAGGGTGTGCTGGTTGCATTTGTTTTATTTTTTCTGGCATTTTTCCTTTATTTTTACCTAGAAATCATGTGAATGGAAAACTTTTATTCCCTGAGAGGCTATGTTTACTCAATCCACTGTATCGTTGGAGGGAGCAATAGTTGTCACCCAAACTGTTCTCCTCATGTGATCTGTACATCTCTATTACATGAGGAAGGAAGAATAAGTCATTTCCAGTTCAGCATACAGAAAGAGATAAAGACATTGTGTTTTTGACCAAATCGCTGCAGTATATTACAGTTGTATTCTTGAGTTTAGATATCTCTTTAAGTAATCCTGTAGTCAGGCCATGGACATTCAAATATGCACTTATTACTAAGTGGTAAATGAGTTTTTAGCAAGCTCTTACTGACCTTTGTAGCTTCAAGCTTAATAGGAAATCCATTCTTAAAATTCAAAATGGTGGCAAATTGCAGGTCATCTACCCTTGCTTGTTCTGACAGGAGGGACTTGACAGCCAGCCAGCCTTGCAATGTAAACAAACTGCAGAATCTGACTGTAACCTGACTTTGGAGTCTCTGACCTGATCTTTGAGGGTGAATTACTTCAAAGTACCTGCAGCTGCAGAGGTCAGGGATGGCTACGGTTTCACTGTAAAGAGGAGTTCTGCCCCCCCCACCAAAAAATTAAAAGTAAGCAGCTACAAATACTGTAGCTGCTTACTTTTAATATTAGGACGCTTACCTGTTCCCGTGATGTCAGCACCCCAGCCAATTCTCTGATCGGCTCTTGGGTGCTGCCGCCGCCATTCATGGTGAGGCCTTTTGGCTTTACAGCTGGTTCCCTACTGTGCATGCATGAAGTGCACTGCACTTTTTAACTGTCCTGGCAGTGGAGGAAGGAGGAGGGGGCCAAGGTCACCGTGGCGCAGTCTCACAGAAGTGGGTGATGGGTACCTGTCCAAAACAGGTACCCCCTCTCCCCAGAAAGGTGCCAAATGTGGCAGGGAGGGATAGACAGATAAGCGGAGCTTCCACATTTGGGTGGAACTCCGCTTTAAGGAGAACTACACATTTACTTACATTTATGCACCTTTGATTTACCCTCATTTTCCACAAACAATATACTTATTGCTCTTAGCAAGTATTCTTTTACTTTCTGGCTGGAAGTTAAAGTTGGGTATGCATCAGAAATGTTTATACTTGTGAATTTGCCTGAATTTTGAAAGCTTGCAGATATACCTTAGCTGCAGCATTGCACAATCGGTCAGTCTCAGGTCTGGAGCAATCAAGTCTTGCCAAACACGAGAACAGAAAATAATGTATTCTGATACCTAGGTTGTTTATAGAGATATTCTAAAAAGTAAACACAATTAGTAATGAGAACCTTGAAGCTGAGCTCCAGGCAAATATAAAAGGCACAAATTAATGCAGTTCTGTATTTATATAAATACCTACATTTGACTGGTATCAGGCTTTTGCAGTTCTTGTATAACAGAGCTTAAACTGGGTAAGGAAGAAGCAGCACAAGTAGCCAGCCAGTTCTGAGAGAGTAGGAGAGAGCAGGATGACTGGGAAAATTAGCTTAAACTGTTGCTTTTATTTTCACAATTCAGTTGCATGTTGGGGGTGGACAGAAGAGCTAGAAGTGTTATTGAACTGCATCAGATAGGTCACCACACAGGTGTGGCAAAACTCAGAAATGAATAGAAAAAATATCAAATATCTTGCAGGCAAATCTGGCTCCTTATATGTATTTCATCTGTGCATGTAGCTGCTTGCATGGAGTTCGGCTTTAAATGCAATATGAAGCCCTTTTCATACATCTGTGTTAAGAACTGTTTTTAACATATGTCTTTTTAGAGCATTATTCAAATGATTTGGGTATTGTTTTATGCATTTTGAGTGTATTATTGAATGAATACGGTTAAATGCTAAACTACATTTACTTTAAGTACATACATAAAAAACACTAAATGCCCAAAAATGCATCAGAAAGCATTGCAATAGACAACTAGTGTTCTAAAACATTGTTAAAAATATGTTTGTTAAAACACATGAGAAAGTGACCTTAGTATCTGGAATACAGACCTATGGGTTTACAATTTAAAATCTTAACCTTTTACTTTATTTCAGTAAGTCTGCAGATGTTACACTGTATTGTGATATTGTATAAGGCACTGAAAAGAGGAATGCTATGTAAAGTGCAATATTGCATGACAACCAGTCAACGTCTACATTTTTTACCATCACCAAGTAGGATAATGGTGCTCAATTTTTTTTTTTTATGAATGTGTTTTTTTGGAATATTAACATGCTGGTTTCTTATGATAAACCAGTGCAGTTCCCAATAGTATTTAATAAATCAGATTTTATATTAATACTTATTAATACATGATCTAGGGGCCTTCAATAATAGAAGAGAGAGCGAGAGAGAGAGAGAGAGAGAGAGAGAGATGTATTTTACATCATCCATGTGTTATTAAAGCTGAACTCCAAGAGTGCTTGCTTCGGCAGCACATATACTAAAAAATTGGAACGATACAGAGAAGATTAGCATGGCCCTTGCGCAAGGAAAAAAAAGCTGAACTCCAAGCAGAAAAAAACACAATTTCATCATGTATTCATTAAAAAGATTAAATGCATTTTTAGAGCCACTTGACCTCTGAAAGATTTATCCCCTTCCTGACCAGGCTATTTTTTGCAATACAGCACTGCATTATTTTAACTGACAATTGCGCGGTCGTGCAACACTGTACCAAAATAAAATGTATGTCTTTTTTTCCCACAAATAGAGCTTTCTTTTGGTGGAATTTGATCACCTCTGTGGTTTTAATTTTTTGCACTATAGATAAAGAACGACCGACAATTTTGAGAAAAAAAAACAATATTCTGTACTTTCTGCTATAAAACATATCCAATAAAAACATTTTAAAAAATTGAATTTCTTCATCAGTTTAGGCCAATATGTATTCTGCTACATATTTTTGGTAAAAAAAATCCCAATAAGCGTATATTGATTGGTTTGCACAAAATTTATAGTGTCTACAAACTATGGGATATTTTTATTTATTTATTTTTTGCTAGTAATGGCGGTGATCAAAGACTTATAGCGGGACTGTTATCTTGCGGCTGAAAAGTCTGTTACCTAACTGACACTTTTGACACTTTTTTGGGACCAGTGACACTAATACAGGTCAAAGGGCTAACTGTGTGCCTAGCTAGTGTTTCAGAGTAGTCAGGGAGGTGCTTTTACTAGTGGAAGGCATGGATCTGTGTTTCTGCTTTACAGAATCACAGGATCCATGCCTTCTGTACTGACAGAATTGCAATCTGCCATGTTTTCATAGGCAGACTGCCATTCTGCCTCTGTACTGAATGATCAGCAGGTGCCGGTGGACATTGGGTCTGCGGGACCCGCTCATCAGCTCCCGTTCTGAAAAATCACAGTGGGAATGAGCTGCCGGTGGTGTGCTCGCCCGGTTACCCGGAAGTGCAGGATTACACACATATATATATATAATTATATATATATATATATACACACACACACACGTGAATGAATATATATATATATATATATATATATATATATATATATATATATATATATATATATATATATATATGATCCTGCGCAGCACGGCCACCCTGTAGCAGTAAATCTGCTATGGGGTGGTCAGCAAGTGGATAGAGCAACTAGTACTTAACCTGAATGCACTTGTTATAAATCCCCTGTGCAGTAGAGATCATACCAAGTGAGGGAGAAGCAACACAAGGAGCCAGTCAGCTGTCACTGAGTGCTCATGTGCTCACTGAGTGCTCGCTCAGAGATGAGTTCATTGGTCTACTGCTTCTACTTCACTATCCAGTCAAAAGCTGGGGGGAGGGCAAAACCTGTAAGTAGCTGCTGCACAGAAATAATAGGTCTCAGAGCTGGCTGTGCTGTATGGCTGAACTAGGTTAAGCTCCGTACACACAGGCCGAATATCGGCCAAAATCAGCTGGTACAATAGATACTGGCTGACATTCAGCCCATGTGTATGGGTCCTTGTTTGACAGAAGCCAATGGCTTCTGTCGAACGAACTTGCTGGAAAACCAGCAGCTGATTGGCATCCGATCAGCTCTCTCAGCCAATGGCCGCTAGCGCTGACCGGTGTGTTCTGGCGCCGGGGTGGCCCCCCTGTCAGAACAGGACAGCTCAGCGGGGAGATAATTGTACTAAAATCACATTGTTAGTACAGAAATCTATTCAAGAGCTCCTCAGTTGGTTTACCATGTGTACCAGGCTTGTCTCACAATAGTAAGTAAGTATAACGTATGAACAGATGTACAAAACCTTTTGGCAGGTAAAAAAGTTTCCTTATATTTATTTCATTTAAACATTTAGCAGTTTTCCTTGAGTTCAGTTTTAATATATAAAGACGTAGTAAGGTGAATGAAAATCCACATGGTTTTGTTTCTATAAGTTGCACCTAGAGCAGTCAAAAATAAAATATATTATCTGATTAGTCTATGTGCAGTAGGTTACTTCTGCACAAATGGAAAAGTTTTTCAGTAGCTTGTAAACATGTTCAAATACTGTCATGTGTTTAATCCCAAACTAGGATTAAAAACCTTAACCTTCAATTTCAAACCCAGCAGCCAGTGTTCCAGATACAAAGGTAAAAAGAAATAATGGAAACAAAGGTTCTCCCTATTGCTTTATTATATTATTTTATTTTATTTACAGTGACTTACTTTACCTATTAATTTAGGGTTTGATTTACAATATGGAATACATTTTACAATAACTTGCAGAATGTGTATTTGCTTCAAGCACCAATTTACATCTTTTGTTTTATCTATTTATCTACTGTTTTATATCTAACTTGGTTAGTTTACTGAACTAACACAAAATGTTTACACTCTTTGCTAAAACATTGTCAATAAGGCTTCACATTTTATAGGATTTCTGCAGCTGCTATGTTTACACAGAAAATAATATTGAGGAAAACTTAAATTGATAACCCCCCCCCCAAATATCTAAAGGGAAATGTATATAAAAATAATTATGGGAGCTTTCACCTGCACAGATTTTTATAAAAAGAAGCTATTTTGACAAAAAAAGTATATATGATTTGTTTTTCTTGATTTTTCAAGCACTTTCCTGAAATAAAATTTTTGCATGTATAACAAGAAATTATATAACATAGCAATCTCAGACTGCATTATAGAGGAAAGAGTTTTGAAGGGTACAGGACCTTCCATGTTACCAAATTTGGTAGCTTGGCAGTTCTGAGATCAACCTTAACTGTGTGTATTTTATTACATATAATATATGAATATATATTTTCCCAAATTAAATTATTACAAAAGCATAATATAAACAATTCTATACAAAAATGGTTTCCAAATGTTTACAATGAGATTAAGCAACATTTTCCAACTGTTATATTCACATTATACAAATATATATATATATATATATCTATACACACAAACATATAACACAGTATATAACATACACTTGTTGGTGATGCCAGGATGACAAAAATATATATTTACTGACAGACATAACAATTCCTACATAATCCACACGAAAGTTTAGCTAGGTGACTATATAGTTTAAAATCATTATTTTTGAAAAATCATAATTTCACATTGCATTACTTATCATTTTATGATTCATTTCCATTTTAAAGTTACAAATATGACGTACAAGCAGTTTCTTGCATTTAAAAAAAGAATATTTATATTTGCTTATATATTGTGGTTAGTAAAACAACAAAAAAACTTTTTAGATTTTGTTTTATGTGTTTTTTTTTGTTTGCTTTTGTTTTATTTTATTTGAGTTAGGTGGGTTTTATTTTAGGTGGTTAGGTTTTATTTTTGTTTTTACATTCTGATAACATGCATCTGCAGTTTAACTAAAGGTTCGCAGAACAAAACATAGTATGTTATGAATTTTAGCAGAGTGAAACATTTTGCTGCAAATTAATTTACAAAATACTAAAAGTAAAAGAGGACCACTGATCTTGCACATTTTAGAACTTTAGACACATTACCTTTTATTGCTTTTAGTTTTTTTTTGCAGCATGTCATTTTCTTATTTGAAACATAGATAAAAAAGAAACACACACAGGGTTGTTTTAATCAGTTAATCTATTCTGACTTGAAAGAGGTGACACTAAATAATACACTAAATAAATAATTTAAGCATTCAAGCAGAAACGTATTTCTTTGACCCCCAACACAATCTTTTCTTTTTTATAGTTAGGTTTTATCAGGAAAAATAGGTGATGGCGTAAAACTGACTGAACGTTAATTTGCTGTGTGCTACAATAAAATTGTAAAAAGTTAAATTATTTTCAATGTTTTCATTAAATAGAAATTGCTGCCTTCAACAGTTTTAGGTTTTAGGGATAATTCCTAATTTTACCTGCTGGTTAAAATTGTGGAACATCAAATCTCCTATCAAAATGTGTGGCTTTTTGTGAGAATTCATTGGAGTTGCTAAAGCAGTAGAAATGGTTCACTTAGCAAAGTTAAATGTTCATCAAGCACATTAAATAAGATAAAGTTGTGTATACTTCAATCACTCAATCATAGGCGTAAGAGAAATCTTTTTTTTTTTCCTTTTTTACCCTTGCACATGATTGAGGACTCTGAAGTCAACACCGCTTCACCCTATTTACTAGCTAAATTAATGGTGACTTAGCATAGTTATCTAATTGAACAACCTTTACTTCTTTAGCATGTAAATTCCATTGAATAAGAATAGTCTAAGACCATTGGTAAATAAAATAGGGATAAGGGTCTTATCATAGTTCAAAGTAGTGCTGAAGAAGGTAGGTACTCCACCCTGCAAAACAAAAAGGAGTTTTCCATCTAAATTGGTCATTTTTATTTTTAATTTTCTTAAGGCTGGAGTTTGGCTGCAGCAAAAGTAGGTACGTCTTGTCATTCTAATGCCCCGTACACACAGTCAGATTTTCCAACGGAAAACATTCGATGGGAGCTTGTCGTCGGAAATTATGACCATGTGTAGGCTCCATCGGACATTTTCCATCGGAATTTCCGTCACACAAAATTTGAGATATGGATCTCAAATTTTCCAACAACAAAATCCGTTGTCGTAAATTCCGATCGTGTGTACACAATTCCGACGCACAAAGTTCCACTCATGCTTGGAATCAAGCAGAAGAGCCGCATTGGCTATTGAACTTCATTTTTCTCGGCTCATCGAATGTGTTGTATGTTACCGCGTTCTTGACGTTCAGAATTTCCAACAACATTTGTGTGATCGTGTGTATGCAAGACAAGTTTGAGCTAACATCCGTTGGTAAAAATCCTAGGATTTTGTTGTCGGAATGTCCGATTGTGTGTTCCCAGCATTACTGTTCTGGGCCTATTTGAATGTACTTTTCCTAATAAAAAGGTTGCATATCAAAGCTGGATGGCTTTCTCAGCCATTAGCATTTTTTTCTGGAAAATAAACTTGTAATTGGTGCAAATTAATTTGACATTTTTTTTGTCATTGTGAAACTGAGAGATGGAGAGATAGGAAATTCTGCCAGGTTTTTTTTCTTGCACCTGGTTTAAGATGACATAACTGGAATTAGAAAAATTAGCAGCAGAGTGGAAATCCCCTTTATAAACAGAAAGCAGATAGGTGGCCTCTCTCTCATGTCAAGCCCCTTTTGCGTACCATGAGTAATTAATTAAGCTTTATATTGTGTAAGTTATAAAAAATATGGTATAATGGGATTTTGTATTTTTCTAACAAGTCCGTTCCAGATAGAATTTTTTTTTACAGTGAGAAAAAGTTTGAGAGTAAATACCCAGTTGACATGATGCCTGTCAAAATCAGTTATTAAACTGTAAAATGTTACTCCAGTTTGAAAAAAAAAGTTGCATTTGAGGTTCTTTGATGCACCCAAAACACCCCAGCACACATTTCCACTGGAATTCATTTCAATACTTGCTATTTATTTGATGTTAGAATGACTGCAATAAGTATGATTATACATTCTTGAGAAAAGCAACTTATTTAGGAAAAAAAAAAAAGAAAAAAGAAAAAAAAAAAAACACGAATGGACAATGTTTCTTTGTCATCTGGCTACTCCTCTTATATCAATGCATACACTTTTGTAAAGAAATATATTTTTATGGAAAATAAATTTGTAAAAGTATGATGTAAATTTTCAGTGCAATGTAAACAAAATAAAATTAATAATTCATTTTAAATGTGCTGGTGTATCTGGCATTTTTTGTTGAAAGTCATTTTTTTTTTTCATTTTTAGTTCTTACTAGCAATGATGCTAATTTACTAAACGGGTTGCATATATTTACTGAAAAAATGTGTCAATAAAAGTCCTCAAGTGAAAAGAATGCCAAAGTGGCACTGGATTTCAGTAGGTGAAACGTAAACCTCAGATCTGGGAAACATATAAAAAATTGGGTCCAAATAAGGTGTTTAAGGCCGGGTTCACATATGTTCAGCTGTGGTGCCAAGCACTGAGGCCGGTGCGTTCCTGTTCACCGGTTCAGGTGCAAATCAGGTCCGAATTTTTGCCTGAATTCACGCCTGAACCGAATATCAAATATGCACAGGACCCTTTTGGAATGCGGACCGCGGTCGCCACGGACATGTGTTAACCGGCTCCATTGAGAGCCGGTCACACTTGCAAATTGGATGAGGGGAAACTTAGTGGGGGGGAACCAGGAGTGTCTGTGGTGGACCAAGAGGATTGGGGCTGCTCTGTGCAAATTGCGTTAGTACGCATAGCATTATGTTTATTACTGCCATCTGGTCCAGTTTCCCTGTCCTGGTTACCACCAGTTAAATTGGGTTTGCTACCAATATCTAGGGCTGCTGGTAAGGCAGTAAAACTGGTCCTGTTGTACTGGGCCCAGGCCTCATCAGCTAAAGCTGCCCGGGGCAGCTTTACTGTTAAACTCTGCCTAAATTAATACATTGATTTTACTAGATCACATGACCCGCTCCTATTTGCTTACCAGGGCTTAAAGGGGCGTTCTGGATGCAATTTGTTTTTTTAAAGTCAGCAGCTACAAACACTGTAGCTGCTGACTTTTAATAAGGACACTTACCTGTCCAGCGAGCCCGCCATGTCGGCCCCCCTAGGCCAATCCATCCATCGAATCGGCTGCCGGTGCCACCATCTTAACAAAGGGAAACAGGCAGTGGAGCCTTGCGGCGTCACTGCCTGTTTCCTACTATGCATGCGCGAGTGGCGCGGTGCTTTGTGAATGTCCCCATTGTTTTCTGGGACACACACATGTCCCAGAAGGCAACGGGGCCACTCGCCGAAGAGGAGGTAGCGCCGCGGAGTAGGAAGAGGCAGATTAGGAAGAATGCCTAGCAACAGGGATTTCTGGTAAGTTACATTTTTTTTTCAAATGTTTTTTTAATTTTTTTTTTTTTAGAATATTAATGCTATTTTTTATTTTAAGGTGGCCCTCCACTTTAAATTACATTTCCCTGGGCCCCATTACATCAACAGAGGGTTGGGGGGAGGGCATCAGGAAGGCTGTACGGGGCCCCATGATTTCTAACAGCAGCCCTGCCAATTAATTTTTATAAAACATAGACTTACATGCACCTCAGAATATGTGATCTATCAACAACATTGCCTGTGCAGCTTATATTATGTGGGTAAAACCATCACTCCATTCAGGCATCACTTTAGTAATTACCCTGCAGCTATACAACAGACCTTTTTTCAGGATTCTCCACACAACAGGTTGCGTGCCATTTTCTCAGCAAAAATATAATATTTTGCAGCTTACCAATCCTTAGATGTGGTGGCTACTATAGTTTTCTTTTTTTTTTAGGATTTTTCCTCTCAGTTCTCACCTGGTGATCTGGTAAGTAACACCTCCTGTATTAGAGTCCCTCCATTCTGGATGAAAGAACACAGGGGGCACCTTTGGACAGCTGCATTGTCAGTCTGGGGGTAGGGGAGTGTTATGAGGACTAGCACATTTAGATACACTAACAAACTAAAGCAACAGTTTTTTTGGGGGAAGTTTTACATGAATAAATAAAAGCAAACCATTGTAAGCATTCTGTGAGTGGTAAATGGTTTGTCTCAACCAACTCAAGCTTGTTCTTTTGAAAAACAACAGGCATACTGGCCAGATCACCAGGTGAAAATAAAAGAAAGAAAGCCTAGAAAAGAAAACTAATGCAGCCCCTTCTTGTTTTGGCTATGGGACAGGAAGTGAAATTCCTGTAGTGGTGCCACTCCTGTCAGCTAAGAACAGGAAACTGAGGCTACAATTCGCACAAGCTCACCAAAATTGGACAATTGAAGATTGGAAAAACATTGCCTGGTCTGATGAATCTCAATTTCATCTGCAACATTCAGATGGTAGGGTCAGAATTTGGTGTAAACAACATGAAAGCATGAATCCATCCTGCCTTGTATCATGGGTTCAGGCTGGTGGTGGTGTAATGGTGTGGGGGATATTTTCTTGGCACACTTTGGGCCCCTTAGTACCAGCTGAGCATCGTTTAAACACCACGGCCTACCTGGGTATTGTTGCTGACCATGTCCATCCCTTTGTGTCTACAGTGTACTCATCTTCTGATGGCTGCTTCCAGCAGGATAATGCACCATGTCACAAAGCTCCAATCATCTCACCACTGGTTTCTTGAACATGACAATGAGGTCACTGTACTCCAATGGCCTCCACAGTCACCAGATCTCAATCCAATAGAGCATCTTTGGGTTGTGGTGGAATAGGAGATTTGCATAATGGATGTGCAGCCGACAAATCTGCAGCAACTGTGTGATGCTATCATGTCACTATGGACCAAAATCTCTGAAGAATGTTTCCAAAACCTTGTTGAATCTATTGCACAAAGAATTAGGGCAGTTCTGAAGGCAAAAGGGGGCCCAACCTGGTACTAGCAAGGTGTACCCAATTAAGTGGCTGGTGAGTGTATATGCAGAAAGAATTAGTAAGAAATATAAAATTAATAAATAAAAGCTAATCATTGTAAGAACCCTGCTACTAGTGGTAAATGGTTTGTCTCAACCAACTCAAGCTTGTTCTTTTGAAAAACAACAGACATACTGGCCAGATCACCAGCTGAAAATAAAAGAAATCAAATCTAGAAAAAAAAAAACAATGCAGCCATCACATCTAAAAATTGGTAAGCTGCAATATGATTAATGTTTGCTCTTGGGTTTAATACAACTTTAAGGAGCTGTGCTGAGTTTAGTTATTGGATCAGACAAAAAGATGTTTTGTTTGTTTTTATCATATGGACTTGCTGTACAAGTCCCCCTGCATTGAAACCTGGTTTGTTTATTGCCTTGTTGAATAAAAGTTTTGGACAAACTGCTTGGACTGTTCTTGGGTGTCCCTTTCTTGTGCATGGTTTACAGCTACACATACCAATTGAACTTGTCCCATTTACAAGTCTAAGATAAGAACTGAGTGGGCTAATTTGACTCCTTGAGATAACACAGGAAGTGAACACCTAAAAACTTTGAAATTCTGACAAGATCGTTTTTTCTTGTCTTATGGAACATATATAACAAAATGCTTTCAATTAAATATTTACCATCAAAAAGGGAAGATAAGTTTATTGTTATAGTTTTACAGACTTTTTAGTGAATGCAGTAGCCTCCTTGTTCTATGGGGATGAGGCTGACATTATAACAGACTGTGGTGCTACTTTTATACACTACTAAATATTTTCCATAATTAAAAGAATTCAAAACTGCATAAATGACATGTTTTCATCCACATGGAGTTCAGCTTTAAGTGACCTGCAGACATAAATTGAGTATTTCCCGATCGGGACACATTCAGCCAAACTAAGGGCTTGTTTACATGTTCTTCAATACATGGCATTGGACACATAGTTACATAGTAGGCGAGGTTGAAAAAAGACACAAGTTCATCAAGTCCAACCTATGTGTGTGATTTTAAGTTAGTATTACATTGTATATCCCTTTATCTTGTGGTCGTTCAGGTGCTTACCTAATAGTTTTTTGAAATTATCGATGCTCCCCGCTGAAACAACTGCCTATGGAAGGGAATTCCACATCCTTGCTGCTCTTACAGTAAAGAACCCTCTACGCAGTTTAAGGTTAAACCGCTTTTCTTCTAATTTTAGTGAATGACCACGTGTCTTAATAAATTCCCTTTCGCGGAAAAATTTTATCCCTATTGTGGGGTCACAAGTACTGTATTTGTACATTGAAATCATATCCCCTCTCAAGCGTCTCTTCTCCAGAGAGAATAAGTTCAGTGCTCGTAACCTTTCTTTATAACTAAAGTCCGCCAGTCCCTTTATTAGTTTTGTTGCCCTTCTCTGGACTCTCTCCAGATCCAGCACATCCTTTCTGAGGACTGGCGCCCAGAACTGGACAGCATACTCCAAATGCGGCCAGGCAAGAGTCTTGTAGAGTGGGGGAATTAACGTTTTATCTCTGGCGTTAATCCCCTTTTTTAATGCATGACAATATTCTGTTTGCTTTGCTTGCAGCAGCTTGGCATTGCATACCATTGCTGAGCCTGTCATCTACTAGGACCACCCAGGTCCTTTTCCATCCTAGATTCCCCCAAAGGTTCTCCCCCCTATGAGTAGATTGCATTCATATTTTTGCCACCCAAATGCATTATTTTACATTTTTCTACATTAAACCTCATTTGCCATGTAGTTGCCCAACCCATTCATTTGTTCATATCTTCTTGCAAGGTTTCCATGGATAGTATCGTCTGCAAATACAGATATTGAGCTGTTTATCCCTTCCTCAAGGTCGTTTATGAATAAATTACATGGGATTGGTCCCAGAACAGAACCCTGGGGGACCCCACTCTCCACCCCGGACCATTCCGAGTACTCCCCATTTATCACTACCCTCTGAACTCGCTCCTGTAGCCAATTTTCAATCCATGTACTCACCCTATGGTCCATGCCAGCAGACCTTACTTTGTACAGTAAACGTTTATGGGGAACTGTATCAAATGCTTTGGCAAAATCCAGATACACCACGTCTACAGGCCTTCCTTTATCTAGATGGCAGCTCACCTTCTTATAGAAGTTTAATAGATTGGTTTGGCAAGAACTATTCTTCATGAATCCATGCTAATTACTGCTAATGATACCGTTGTCATTACTAAAATTTTGTATATAGTCCCTTAATATCCCCTCCAAGAGCTTGCATAGTATTGATGTTAGGCTAACTGGTCTGTAATTCCTAGGGATGTATCTTGGCCCTTTTTAAATATTGGTGCTACATTGGCTTTTCTCCAATCAGCTGGTACCATTCCAGTCAGTAGACTGTTCATAAAAATTAGGAACAATGGTAAGCAATCTGGTCCCGGTGACTTATTAGTGTTACATTTTTAAAGTCTATTTCTAATTCTGTCCTCTGTTAGCCATTCCTGTGATGTGTCATGAGTATAAACATTGCAGTTTTGGTTACTTAAGCCCCCCCAATTCCCTTTTGAAGACTGAGGAGAAGAATAAATTCAATACCTTCACCATCTCTCCATCCTTAGTAACCAGATTCCCTTCATCATTCTTTATGGGACCAATGTAATCTGACCTCCCTTTCTTACTATTTATGTACTTAAAGAATTTATTGGGATTTTTTTTTTTACTCTCCTCTGCTATGTGCCTTTCGTGTTCTATTTTAGCTGCCCTGATTGCACCCTTATATTTCTTGTTGCATTCTTTGTAAAGTTGGAATGCTGATGATGATCCCTCAGCCTTGTATTTTTTGAAGGCCTTCGCCTTCGCTTTTATATGCATTTTTACGTTGGAGTTAAGCCACCCAGGACTTTTATTAGCTCTTTTTAATTTATTTCCCATTGGGATGCACTGGCTATTGCAATTATTTAATATGCTCTTAAAGCATACCCATTTTTCCTCTGTGTTCTTTGTTCCTAAGATTTTATCCCAATTAGTATCTTCTAGCAAGAATCATAGTTTAGGGAAGTTGGCTATTTTGAATTTCAGTGTCTTTGTATTCCCCTTATGTTTCCTATTTGTGTGATTTATATTGAAACTAATTTACCTGTGATCGCTGTTTCCTAAATTGCCCCATATTTCCACATCCCTGATCAGGTCTGTATTGTTGGTAATCAGTAGGTCTAGTAACGCTTTTTTTCTAGTTGGTGCGTTTACCATCTGACCCATGAAATTGTCCTGCAAGACATTTAGGAATTGGCGAGCCTTAGATGAATGCGCTGTTCCTTCCACCCAGTCTATGTCTGGATAATTAAAATCCCCCATTATGATGACACTTCCCATCCTTGCCGCTAATCCAAATTGTGGTAGGAGGTACACCTCCACCTCCTCCCTCTGGTTAGGGGCCTATAACATACTCGCAATAATACTTTCCCCTTAGTTTTCTCCCTTTGTAGCTCTACCCATAGGGATTCCACCTCCTCCCTTGCTCCCTTAGTGATGTCATCTCTCACATTCACTTGTACATCATTTTTGATATACAGGCATACCCCTCCCCCTTTTTTACCCTCTCTATCCCTGTGATATAGGGAATACCCTTGAATGGTGGCCAGCCAATCATGAGAGCTGTTGAACCAAGTCTCTGAAATTCCTACAAAATGGAAATTCTCCTCGTACAACAGTAGCTCTAGTTCTCCCATCTTGTTCTCCAGACTCCTGGCATTGGTGATCATGCCACATAGTTTAGACTGGTCGCATACTATCTCCTTATTGGGTGTTCTGAAGTTGCAAATAAGACTTGTTACTATACTTACCTCGTGTTTAGGTGCTTTAATCAACCTACCACTAATGCCCCCAGTACTACCCACTGACTATCTCTACTGCTGGACCCTCCCCCCATCACCTAGTTTAAAAGCCCCTCTAACTTTTCACCCATCTTCACTCCCAGCAGATCTGCGCCCTCTTCATTTAGGTGCAATCCGTCCCTTCTATAGAGCTTGTAACCGACAGAGGAGTCGGCCCAGTTCTCCAGGAACCCAATCTCCTTCTTTCTACACCAGCTCCTCAGCCACTGGTTTACTTCCCTAATCTTCCTCTGCCTTTCTGGTGTGGCTCAATGTACCAGCAGTATTTCTGAGAATACTACCTTGGAGGTCCTTTTCCTCAATTTAGCTCCTATGTCCCTCTGACTGTCATTGGTGCACACTTTTTTAAAAACACTCTGAATGCCAATCAAAACACCTGTCACTAAATAAAATGGTTAGCTTACAATCCTGTTCACACATTGTGTTTCCTTTGCTGTGCTTCAAAAATCATACCCCGTGTCTCTTTAGTGGCGCTTCAAAGCATCTTCAAAGCCTCCATAGAAGTCTATGACAAAGCTTGCCTGAAGCACCTGAAGCTTCTGAGAGGCTTTAATTCATCTTTAGCTTTGCTTTGTTTTGGAGATATTGCAGGTATGAGATATTCACACACACACAAGGCATCTGCCAAGCTTCATTAAAGCTTCATAAAAGCAACATCGAAGTACCACCAAAGCATCAAAGAAGCATTAAAAAGCATGTTGCTGGAGTAGGAGCTTTAATGTGTAAGGGCTAGTTTATACTTGTTTCAAAACAAAGCTTCAGACAGGCTTTGTTAAAGTTCTCTGAATGCCAGTCAAAGCCCCTGCCACTAAATAAAATTACACCTTGCATTAGCTTTGCTTTGCTTCGGCTTTGCTTCAAAAATTATACTCCATGTAGCTTTAGTGGTGCTTCAAAGCAGCTTCAAAGCCTCCATAGAACTCTATGGCAAAGCTCCCTTGAAGCTTGCTAGAAGTACCTGCAGCTGTTGAGAGGCTTTAATTCAGCTTTAGCTTCGCTTTGTTATGGAGAAATTGCAGGTATGAGATATACATACACACACACACACAGGGCATCTGCCAAGCTTCAACAAAGCTTCAAAAGAGTATCGCCAAAGCTCCATGAAGCTCCATTGAAGCACCACCGAAGCATCAAAAACACATCATAAAAGCATGTTGAAGCGGTAGGCGCTTTAATGTGTGTTGAAGCCGAAGCATGTGTAAATGAGCCCTTAAAGTTAAAGCAAGTGTAAACGAGCCCTAAGTGACGACCTTGGGAGTTATTTACGAAAGGCAAATGCACTTTGCACTACAAGTGCAAACTACAAGTGCAAAGTGCACTTGAAATTGCACTGAAAGTGCACTTGGAAGTGCAGTCTCTGTAGATCCGAGGGGGACATGCAAGGAAAATAAAAAACAGCATTTTAGCTTGCACATGATTAGATGACAAAATCAGCAAAGCTTCCCCTCATTTCAGATCTACCCCTCAGATTTACAGCGACTGCACTTCCAAGTGCACTTTTAGTGCAATTTCAAGTGCACTTTACACTCGTAGTTTGCACTTGTAGTGTAAAGTTGATTTGCTTTTCGTAAATAACCCCCCTTGAGTCTTTAACCACTTCCCGCCTGCCATATAGCAGAATGATGGCTGGAAAGTGGTTGTATTAGCCTGACTTGGCATCATTTGATGTCCAACAGGATAAGCCGATAGCTCGCTCCCACAGGGGCATGCAGCGAGGTGATCGGTAGTGTGGTGTGTCGCTCTGACACACCGCATCTCTGATCCCAGTAAAGAGCCTATGACATAGTCTCTTTACCATGTGATAAGCTGTGTCCAATCACAGCTCATCATATGGTAACAAGCAAGTGCCATTTATGGGCTTTTCCTCTACTTGCGCTGACAAGGCGCAAATAGAGGAAAACCGATCGGCGGTTCTTCTGACAGGGGGGTCTGCGCTGATATTCAGCGCATTGATTATCAGTGCAGGCCCACCAGGGATGCCCCCTTGAGCCCACCAAGGATGCCCACTAGAGCCCACCAAGGATGCCAATCAGTGCCCATCAGTGATGCCCGTCAGTGCCTCTTTATCAGTGCTGCCTATTAATGCCATCTATCAGTGCCCATCAGTGCCACCCATCAGTGCCCATCAGTGCCACCTATCAGTGCCCATCAGTACCACAGTACCACCTTCGAGTGCCCATCAGTGTTGCCTATGAGTGCCCATCGGTGCCGCCTATGAGTGTCTATCAGTGCTGCATATCAGTTCCAAATATCAGTGCCCATCAGTGCTGCATATAAGTGCCTCGTCATCAGTGCCCATCAGTGCTGCCTCATCAGTGCTCATCAGTGCAGCCTCATCAGTGATGGAGAAAACTTACTTAATTGCAAAGTTTTATAACAGAAACAAAGAAAACCTTTTTTCTTTTTCAAAATTTTAGGTCTTTTTTTTATTTGTAGTGCAAAAAATAAAAAACCCCAATGGTGATCAAATACCACCAAAAGAAAGCTCTATTTATGGGAAAAATTAATACATTTTGTTTGGGTACAGTGTTGCATGACAGCACAATTGTCATTCAAAATGCGACAGTGCTGAAAGTTGAAAATTGGCCTGGGCAAGAAGGGGGTGAAAGTGCCCAGTATTGAAGTGGTTAAACACTGTTTATAATCTCAGTGACGTGTTCTGCTGATGATACCATCAATCAGTTAGCTCAATCAATAAATCAATTACAAAATCTTGACCAATCACTATTATTCCCCTTCAATTAACAGTTGAGCTATTAGTTATAACCTCCTTCCTCTTTCACTTTCCCTTCCCCCATGTATGCTCAAGTGGCATACATATTTATGAGTCAGTCTGAAGACAGTTTTGTGTGGGGGCATTCAATAATGATACTGCCTTGCATTGTATAATTGATGGGTGAGTTCACCTTTACAATAAAATTGTATGCAGCACATAAAAAAAAACACTTCTCTGATTTTGAAAAATGTGTTTCTTTACAGTTCTTTAACAAGAAATATGCATGTAGAAAAGCACCGTAAGGGCCCATTTACACCTGTCCAGTCTGGTTAACATACATTCAATATGTCATGCATTACCTTGTGTTGCATTAGGGCAGCCAATTTATTTGAATAGGCTGTCAATATACCAGAATGGACAAGAAAATGGACACATACATAATTGAAGCACATAGTGTATTCCATATGGTTTTAAGGCCCAAAAGAAATAAGTACCACAGTGATATTAAAGTGTAACTCAGCTCGCAGGAGTAGGGCCATCCTAACCCTCTTGTATTGAATTGTTATGTTGCTGTATTGTCTCCTTTTATATTGTAAATCCTGCGCAAACTGTTGGTGCTATATACTGTAAATCGTGTATAACAATAAACAATAAAGGCAAATTTTTCTTTTTAGTTTTGGATATAGTGAACAAGGATTAGAACATTTGTGAGTTTGTAATGCTGTCTGTGCCCCTGATAGGGGAATTCACCCTCTCTATTTGTCTTGTTTACGGTTATCTTTGAAAGTGAAAGTAAAAGAAAATCACAAATTTTGGGTTGACATCAAAACACTAATTAAGGGGGAATCTTCCAATGAGGACACTTGTTCCCTCACTTTGGAGAGATCGCCTCTCACTTTCTGTTTCAGCTATTCAAAGTTTATGATTCCTCTTTGGTAAACTTGGAGTATCTCTTTTTATATATACAAACCATTGGCCATGATATCAGGGCCAATGGTTTGCATATATGCTTATATGCTTTTGTATTTGCCCACATAGTAAAAACATATTTTAATATTAAATTGCCTCTTTTTGGGAACTTGGCATATGATCTTCTTGTCAGAATAACATTTTAGAATTTTAGTACTGCATTGAAATCTAAATAATTCTACATAAAATTTGAATGCATTAAAAGCTAAGTTTACCCTTTCTACTAAAATTACACTTTCACAGTGAATAGAAGCCTTTCTTACTGTCCATTCTGTCCAAACTATCCCTAATTACTTAATCTATACGTACCCTCCTCCATGGTCACCTTGTATCTGTACCCAGAGCAGGCGGAGAGAGCAGTGGACCACAGAGAGGTGGGTGGGAGATGTGGGCAGGAGTGGTGCCTGAGGGGTGAGTGAGAGCAGTGTCTAGGAGCAGTGTCTTAGAATGGTAGATGGGATATATAGAAAGATTTTATACTTAGAAGAGTGTCCTAATGATGTCAGTGGCAACAGAAGGTAGAGGGCAATGGTAAGGCTGTCTTGTCTTTTACACAGGGCACATGACTAGATGCTGGGGAGAAGATTTTGTACATGAGGAAACTGGTGGATGTGGTGGGCCTGTAGGGATGAGCTGAACACTCCCCAGTTCGGTTCGCAGCAGAACATGCGAACAGGCAAAAATTTCAAGTTAGACTTACCGGTAACTTGTTTTCCAAGAGTCTTTCAGGACAGCACTTGAGAAAGTGACTCCTCCCCTTACCAATAGGAAACACCTCTTCCACCAAATTTAAAAGGGGGCTCCTTCCCACACATTGCCAGTAGTAGTAGAGAACCTCCAGCCCCGAACTGGAACACATAATCGAGATATGGTTAGTCACAGCATATAAATAAAAATACAATAGGGCGGGATGCTGCTGTCCGGAAAGGCTCTTGGAAAACAAGTTACCGGTAAGTCTAATTTGAATTTTCCCTTAACGTCTTTCAGGACAGCACTTGAGAGGATAACAGAGACTTACCCCCTAGGGAGGGACCACAGCCTGCAGAACTTTCCTGCCAAAAGCCTGATTCCCCACTGACAGGAGATCCAGTCTGTAATGATGGACAAATGTTAAGTAACTTGACCATGTAGTCACCTTACAAATTTGATCTGGGGTGGCACCAGCTCTTTATGCCCTTGTAGTGGCCTGAGCCCTTGTTGAATGAGCCCTAATTCCCAGCGGGGGGAGATAGACCCATCTGAGAATAGGCTACAGAAATAGCTGTCTTAAGCCATCTAGCCATTGATTTCTTTGATGCTTGGTGGCCTTTTTTGTTTCCAGAAAAAAGAATGAATAAAGAATCCGAGGCTCTAAAACCTCCCGTTACTTCCAAGTAATGTAATAGGGAACGCCTCATGTCTAAGTTGTGAAACTGCTCTTCCTGTTTCCCCGAAGGGTTGGAACAAAAGGTTGGAAGGATAATCTCCTGAGACCTGTTATGAAAACTTGCCACTTTTGGCAAAAACCCTGGCTCTACTTTAAGTACAATCCTATCTGAAAAAATGGACAAAAAAGGTTCTTTTACTGATAGGGACGCAGTTCACTAATCCTTCTTGCTGATGTAATTGCGACAAGAAAAATAGTTTTCAAAGTTAAATTCTTTAAAGATATGGCCTGTAAAGGCTCAAATGTTTTTTTTTGCAAGTGCTTGCAGAACCACCGAGAGATCCCATTTTGCAAAATGCTTGACTGGGATTGGTCTGGATCTAGAAAGTGCCCTGAAAAATCTCATGATCAGAGCTTCTGAAGATAATGATCTCTCCAGATAAACTCGGCGGCCACTTACACTTTAATGCCCTGTACACACGATAGGATTTTCCGATGGAAAATGTGTGATAGGGCCTTGTTGTCGGAAATTCCGACTGTGTGTAGGCTCCATCACACATTTTCCATAGGAATTTCCGACACACAAAGTTTGAGAGCTTGCTATGAAATTTTTCGACAACGAAATCTGTTGTCGGAAATTCCGATCGTGTGTACACAAATCCGACGCACAAAGTGCCACGCATGCTCAGAATAAATTAAGAAATGAAAGCTATCGGCTACTGCCCCGTTTATAGTCCCGACGTACGTGTTTTACTTCACCGCATTCAGAATGATCCGATTTTCCGACAACTTTGTGTGACCGTGTGTATGCAAGACAAGTTTGAGCCAACATCTGTAGGAAAAAATCCATGGATTTTGTTGACGGAATGTCCGCTCAATGTCCGACCGTGTGTACAGGGCATAAGAGTGCTGACTGCAAGACCTTTGTCTGCACCTTTTTGTAAAAACTCTAATACTGAGACTATGGGGGTTATTTACGAAAGGCAAATCCACTTTGCACTACAAGTGCACACTACAAGTGAGAAGTGTACTTGAAATTGCACTGGAAGTACACGTGGAAGTGCAGTCGCTGTAAATCTGAGGGGTAGATCTGAAGTGAAGGGAAGCTCTGCTGGATTTGTCATCCAATCATGTGCAAGCTAAAATGCTGTTTTTTATTTTCCTTGCATGTCCTTGGATCTACAGTGACTGCACTTCCAATTGCACTTTCAGTGCAATTTCAAGTGCACTTTGCACTTGTAGTTTGCACTTGTAGTGCAAAGTTGATTTTCCTTTCGTAAATAACCCCCTATGTCTTTCACATCTCTATGCTCTGAATGACAGCAAGAAACGTAGACCTTCCATAATTTGGCGTAAATAGCTCTAGTTACCTTTTTCCTACTGGAAAGTAATGTGGTTATTAACTGCTCTGAAAAACCTTTGCTTCTTAACAATTGCTCTTCAGATACCAGGCAGTGAGTCTTAACCTGGCTACATCCAGATGATGTACTGGCCCCTGTATCAGCAAATCCTGACTGAGCGGAAGTTGCCAACATGGCTTGATTGACAATAGGGATGAGCTTCATGTTCGAGTCGAACCCATGTTCGACTCGAACATCGTCTGTTCGACCGTTCGTCGAATTGCGAACGATATGGGCCATTCGCGCCAAATTCGCGTGGCGCGTCACGGCCCATAATTCACTGCGGCATCGCAGTGCATTGCTGGCTGATGATTGGCCAAGCATGCACTATGACCCGCATGCTTGGCCAATCACAGCGCCGTCAGCAGAGAGAGCTGTAATTGGCCAAAGCCAGGGTGGCTTTGGCCAATTATGACTCAGGGGGTTTAGAACATGCCCCACACTATATAAGGCCACCTGCACGGCGGCCCAGTGTAGTGTGTTCTGGCGTGCTGAGAGATAGAGAGAGAGACAGTGTCATTTCATTTGAGTTAGATAGATTAGGCAGGACAGTCAGTCAGTTAGCTGCACTTACAGTGTATTGTGTATATATGCATCCCAGGAGTCGTATATATATATATATATATATATATATATATATATATATATATATATACACTGTATTCAGTTTAGCTAGATCCGTTCCTGTTATCTTCCTACTGACAGGCAGGCTTGTCTTGTTACAGTATTTACAGCTACCTGAAGAAAATTGCTGGTGTTCTTTTGATCCTATTAGTACCACAGTCAGGCAGCTAGACTATTTACAGTTATGCCGCGTACACACGGTCGGACTTTTCGTCTACAAAAGTCCAACGGACGCTGACGGACTAAAGCTGGCTGGTAATCCGATCGTGTGTGGGCTTCTCCGGACTTTCAACGGACTTTTTTAGCCTCAAATCCGACGGACTTTAGATTTGAAACATGCTTCAAATCTTTACGTCGTAACTACGACGGACCCCGAAGTCCGCTCGTCTGTATGCTAGTCCGACGGACAAAAAAACGACGCATGCTCATAAGCAAAAACTAAACGGAAGCACTCGGTCTAGTAAAACTAGTGTTCGTATTGTAGGTAGCACATTCATCACGCTGCCAAATCTGTGATCGTTGAATGCAGCGCATTTTATTTCTTCTTTACGAATGCTCTAAAGAACGAAGGTGTTTTGCTGTTCATAATCAGAGTTCTCCTGAACTGATTTCTGGATTCTTTTTCTCTTTGATCTCATGAATGATATAGTATGCATTTTAAAAACAATGTTTCCATACTAATAATACTTTTTCCCCTTTTTTTTTTTTTTTTTAGGTTTGTAAAGTTACCACAAAGAACCCATTATTCTAGTTTTTTTTTATAGTGATTCTTTTTTAGTTTTTAGATAAAGTTAACCCAAAGCACCGTTTTTGGTTATGTAAATTTTTTTATTTTCAAGACTTACCACTTGAACATTATTAACATTAGTAATGTATTTTTGGTGTGTTTTTTTCAAACTCAATGAGATTGTTGTCCCTTGTTAATTTAACATTGTGTGTAAAATCAATGATTTAAAAGAAAACACATAAAGTCTTTTGCTAAACTCAAAAAAGATCCATTTATTCATGGTCAAAATAAAATAAAGAGGAAGTCAACGCTGGCAAAAGTCGGTGTACAAGAAAATTGGGATCTTGCGGAGTCCATATAAGAGGGAGCACAATCTGGTCCAAGAATCCCAGAGATCAACAGCACCAGCAGATGATCTAGATGTCCCCAGACTGTGGTCCTACAACAGCCTGCGTCTTCTGTCAGACCAGACTGAACCCAGGTCATCACTTTCTTCTCTTCCCTGCAGCCTTTCCTCCACGCTGCCCTGCAGCCTTCCCTGTAGCCTTCTTTGGAGGCTGTGGCTGTGGTGTTTCAGTTGTGGCAGGAGGAGGAGAAGGAGGAGGAGGAGGAGGAGGGGGGGCTGCCTCATGTAGTTGGGTGTTTTGTGTTAGCGTGCCCTGCAGCCCCTTATGGATTGTTTCCCCAAATAGGCGCTCACAAATGAGGCGCTGCTCCCAATCCATCTGAAGAAGCCTGCTGGCTAAGTAGCAGCCATAGGATTCTTCCGCTTCGGGGGGGCTCCTTAAAAAACAGGTGGCCTCTTGCATGAGGCACAGGGATGCGTCCTGTGTGACCATCCCCTTCCTGGCCCTTTTTTTGGGAAGGTGGAGGGGAGGCACTTGGGATTCGGTCAGGCTCCTACTGGGCCCAGCCACCTCACTTGGCCCAGCCACCTCACTTGGCCCAGCCACCTCACTTGGCCCAGCCACCTCACTGGGAGCAGCCACCTCACTGGGAGCAGCCACCTCCTGCCTGACACTGGGCCCAGCCTCCTCCAGGATGATGGTGAATCCGGCCTCCTCCAGGCTGTCCATGGGCCCGGTCTCCTCCTGCCTGCCACTTTCCCCACATTCCTCCTGGATGGACTCATCCTGTGTATAAAAAAAGGACAATAGTTTTAGTATATTTTTTTGGGTTCATCAATGACACACAGTTTGCTTCTCATGAATAGCAAATTCAATGTGAATACATCTCTTTAATAAAAGAGTCTAATCAGACACCCTAATTATTTCAAGCAGGTGCCAAACATATTTAGCCACTACTGTCAATTGATATGTATACACAATTTTGAGTGCAAAATTATTTTAGACAATTATAACATCCAGTTAACATCATTAATATTAGTACAGTAAATATTTGTTAAAATAATTTACCTGACTCCAGATGGTCATATCTGGTTCATCCAGGATGGAAGACCCAGCTTGCTCCTCATCAGCCTCTGCTGGGGTGGAGGGAAGGGTGGAGGGAAGGGTGGAGCGAAGGGTTGAAAGTGATGGCCTGGCTTCATTCTGGTCATCAAGAAAACGGAGTTGATTGTAGTACCACAGCCTGGGTACATAAACATCATCTGCTGATGCTCCTGATCTCCTTGATTCCTGGATCTTCTTATGCTCCCTCTTATACATGTTCCTCAAGACCCCAATTTTCTTGAGCAATGTCTCCATTGTTGCTTCCGGGATGGTCGCCTGGACAAAGGACAGAAGTCTCTCCAGCGTTGACTTCCTCACATGCTTTGCATAATACTGAGGGTGTTTCACCTCCCACAAATTCCTCATCTCTCGATATTTCGAAATAAAAGCTGTAAGGAACTCTGGATCCTTAAATAGGGGATTCATTATATCTGGAAAAGATGAAGTCACAAGACAAAAAACACTTTTATTATAGGTTTCTGCTAACCCCTCATCATCTTCTCCCTATGTAGGCCTCATCAATCTATCATGCCATATAGGCCGCTTGCTACAAAGTCATGACCATAAAACCCAAAAAAAAATATATCTAAAATTACCTTCGTTTTGTAACGTCCTGGTCCACTATCACCTACGCACAGAACGTACGTACGACACGTGCGCAAGGGCCCTCTTTACATACTACGCATGTGTGAAACTCCGCCTGCGTCGCCCGCCCCTGACGTTCGAAATTAACTCATGTTCTCCGCCCCCTAATTTGACGCACAGAACGTACGTACGACACGTGCGCAAGGGCCCTCTTTACATACTACGCATGTGTGAAACTCCGCCTGCGTCGCCCGCCCCTGACGTTCGATTTTAACTCATGTTCTCCGCCCATTTTTTGTTACGGCGCGTAGTGGAGTAAATAATGGCGGAGACACCTGACATGTTGACGACCTCAGGTAGTGGAGACAGCCCGGAGGCTGGAACCTCAACAAAATCTGTGAGGCCTAGATTTAAGGCCTCTAATATGAGTTTTAAAGAGATGGTGGAGATGGTGGCCATTCTTCACAAAGACGACTATGATGGGAAGTATGGGCCGTACGCATGGCCAAATTTGCGCAAGGCCAAAATAATGGCGAAGGTCGTGGACACTTTGCAGGCATCTTTTGGGGTCCAGCGCTCCAAGGATCAACTTCGAAAAAGATGGTCTGACCTGAAACTCAGGGAGCCGGATCAATACAGACGTATCCGGAAAGTTCTTAAAAAAAGTAAGTACTTGTCGTGTTTTTCTCTTGTGTTTATTACCTTGTATACTGCTCCATGTGCTTTTCCTTCCTATACGATTTTTTTGTTCATCGTTTTAAACGATCTTTTAATAAACTTCGTTACATATCTATAGATAGATCTATCTATCTATCTATATATCTATATATATATATATATCTATATATATATCTATTATATAGATATATAGATATAGATAGATAAAGATATATATATCTATATATAGATATATATCTATATATATATATAGATATATATATAGATATATATCTATATATATATATCTATATATATCTATATATAGATATATATATATATATATCTATATATAGATATATAGAGATATATATAGAGAGAGATATATATAGAGAGAGAGAGAGAGAGAGAGAGAGAAATATATAGAGAGAGAGAAATATAGAGATAGGTAGATAGATATAGAAATGTAAAACATTCTTTTTGAATATTTTAAGTTATCTTTTTTTTTTGCTTTACATTTAGTTAGATATTTATAGATTTTGTTCCAGATATAGAGAGAGAGAGAGAGAGAGAGAGAGATCAAAAGATTATTAACTATATTTTGAGATATTGATATCTAGATATCTATCTATACGATATGTCTTTATAATTTTAAATATTGAGGTAAAATAGGAACTCTACACAAACCACTTCACTACAAATGTTGGAAAATTACTATGTACTAAAATATCTGTGTGCTAAGTAGATTAATAATTTTTTGTTTCACATAGGGGAAAAATCACTCAGCCAACAAGAAGACAGTCCACCCCAAGCCAAACATGATTGGGAAATCAGCCCAAGTCCCACTGAGGATGTGGAGGAAGGAGAGGTGGGCGACATGGGCACCCCACCAGGTGAGTGTCTGACACACCAGCTTACGGTAATCTATGCATGGCTGCCTTTTGTTTAATGTAATTTGTCTACTCTATTTTAGGGGATCTGGTTGTGCTTGATTCAAGCAACATGGCCACCCCCGAGGATGTGGAGGAATTATGCTACATGGGCACCCCACCAGGTCAGTGTCTGAGACAACAGCTTTATTATGGTAAGGTAAACTATGTATGTGTGCATATTTCTAAAGACATTTTTTGGTTTCATTCCACTTTAGGTACAACAAGAAGTGACTATTTCACCTCAGAAAGTGCCCAACGGCTAATTGGTCAAATAATGGCCTGGAATAAGGACATCGATGAAATGCGTAATCGGCTGGATCGTATGCAGCAGGAAATGAAGGACATGATTGATGTTTTGGGTCGAATCTAAATGCCCTTTTTGAAACCCCAAAACATCAATCATGTCCTTCATTTCCTGTTTTGCTGACCCCATTCTGGGCCTTCTCTTTATTTTTTTGGCTGAACAGAAATGGCTGTTTAACCTAATTGAAAAAAGGAGGGCTGTTTCTCGTAAATACCTAAAAAATCCACAAAAAAAAAAAACTTGATTTTCTCAAAAATCACAAAAAAAAAAAAAAAACTTGATTTTAAAAAAACCAAAAAAATAAAAAAACTTGATTTTAAAAAACACAAAAAAAAAACAAAACTTGATTTTAAAAAAAACAAAAAAATAAAAAAACTTGATTTTAAAAAACACACACAAAAAAACTTGATTTTAAAAAAACCAAAAAAATAAAAAAAACTTGATTTTAAAAAACACAAAAAAAAACTTGATTTTAAAAAAACCAAAAAAATAAAAAAACTTGATTTTAAAAAACACAAAAAAAAAACTTGATTTTAAAAAAACCAAAAAAATAAAAAAAACTTGATTTTAAAAAACACAAAAAAAAAAAACTTGATTTTAAAAAAACCAAAAAAATAAAAAAACTTGATTTTAAAAAACACAAAAAAAAAAAAAAACTTGATTTTCAAAAAAACCAAAAAAATAACAAAACTTGATTTTCAAAAAAACAAAAAAAAAAAAACTAAACTTGATTTTAAAAAACCAAAAAAAAAAAAAAAAAGCCTGTTTGCGAAAATCAAAAAGCCAAAAATATTTTTTTGTGGATTAGGTAGAAATATTTAAATATAATTATATTTTTCTACATTATTAAGATATCATTATATTTTTGTCTATGAACATTTTATACTAAATGCAGAACTGAATGCATAACAACCATTAATAAAAACATCTCCTTATAGGAATTAAATAAATGTGTGGTTTGTTATTTCAAGGCTCAGTATCAGTTTGGTTATAATTGTAAAAAAGTTGTTTACAGTGGCAATGGAGCTTATTTAGACATTTAAAATTAAAATACAGTTGGCACTACAACTGCTCGACCATAACCTAGGAGACAGCCCAAAAGAAAGGCAAGCAATAAATATAATGCAAGATTTCATCAATATTTTTTTTATTGTAAAAAATTAAATATCCTGGCCCATTGCAATGGCCCCCCTACCCATAAAATAATTAACATATTGCTGTCTAACTTGATGGGCACTTTGGGGGGCCAAGCCAGTACGGACAGTATCCAGGCCCGTAAGGTTGGCATCTATTTGTCCGGCCTCAGGCCCAACTGTGCCTATAAAATTCTGAGAATGTTTGTTTAAAAAGTTGTGCAGAATGCAGCACGATAAAATGATAAAATTAAGTTTGTATTCCGCCAAATTAATGGCTGTTTGAAACAGGCGGAACCGGCTGGCCAGAATTCCAAACGCATTCTCAACCACTCTTCTAGCTCTGGCCAGCCGGAAATTAAAAACCCTCCTCTCCGGGGTGAGGGTTCTTTGGGGGAATGGCCTCATGAGGTGCTTGCTGAGAGCGAAGGCTTCATCGGCAATGAAGACAAAGGGGAGTCCTTCCACGTTATCCGCATCAGGTGGCAATCCCAGGCCACCACTCTGGAGACGCTGGCAGAACTCCGTCTGGGCAAATACTCCTCCATCCGACATCCGGCCATTCTTCCCCACGTCCACATATAAAAAATCATAGTGTGCCGACACCACCGCCATTAAAACAATACTGTGGAACCCCTTATAATTAAAATAGTATGACCCCGAATGGGGTGGTGGCACAATGTGGACATGTTTCCCATCTATAGCCCCTCCACAATTGGGAAAGTCCCAACGGCTGGCAAAATGGGATGCCACAGTCTGCCATTCCTGTGGCGTTGAAGGAAACTGGGGAATCAAACAAGAAAACCAAAATCAATTAATTTGGAAGCTAACATTGCAAGAAAATTAGACAATTAAAAACATTATTCCCCAGCATCAGTATAACATTCAATAATTTAATTCTTCTGGAATAACTAATATGGAAAGGCACACTTATCAGATTGCTCACCCCCTCTGATGGAACATTGATTACATTTTAGGGGGTTGTGAAATCCCTAAAAAAGATTACTTTTAGGACACGCAGGAATTTAGGGACTAAAAAGGCTACAAGACTGCAGTTGTCGCACTCTGCAGGTGCAGTTGCTAACCAGCTTACAGTAAATGAGGTAATGTAAAAAGGCATTCATGTTGCAAGGAGTACACAATCACATGCAAGGGCAATTAATGAAAACACTTTGAGGCTTGCATATGATTTGATGATGGAAATCAGCAGAGCTTCTGCTCATTTACTAAAGCACTGGAACAAATGCACCTGTAGAGTGCACATGCATTTTGCAAAGTGCAACATATATTTGCTTTAGACAAATCAACACCACAGAACATTCAAGCTAATTTTTACGAGGGTGGGGGGGGGGGGGTTGTGAAATCTAGATAATTGCTATTTAGCAGCACACTATTTGGAGTGAGTTTAGGTGGGGGGGGGGGGGGTGGGAAATCTAGCTAATTGCTAATTATAAGCACACTAAATACACTCAAACAAAATACATTCAAAATGAGTAGACTAGGTGGATATGTTCCCATCACTTCATGCTGGGGAGGTTATTGAAGGAAAATATACATGCATGACAAAAAATAACAGGAAAAAAATCCAGCATGTGTGAGGATAAAAAGGGGACATTCACACTATATTGCAATGATGGTAAGTAGTGTTTGAAGCAAGAAATACATTACATTATCAAAGATTACATAAAAGAACATGTGATGCTAATAAAAGAAAAATATCTTACCTTAATATAGTCCTTCTGCAGGACCTGGATGATGGCAGAACAGGTCTCTGGGATAATGATCCCCAGAGCCTGGGGGGAGATGCCTGTCGAGAACTTAAGGTCCTGCAGGCTTCTCCCTGTGGCCAAATACCGCAAGGTAGCGACCAGCCTCTGCTCCGGAGTGATGGCTTGCCTCATGCAGGTATCCTGCCTGCTGATATAGGGGGTCAGCAAAGCCAACAAACGGTCAAAAACGGGGTCCGTCATCCGGAGAAAGTTCCTGAAATCCTCAGGATTATTCTCACGGATCTCACGGAGCAAAGGCATGTGACAGAACTGGTCACGCTGAAGCAACCAATTCTTGGTCCATGAACTCCTCCTCGCCCTGTTCATAGACTGGTCTTGGGCTGAAGAATAAACTACAGCACCAAGCACATACAATGCACGAGCTCGATGAGGAGTACGTACAGGTAACATGGCTTCAAAACGGTCGGCTGGTCAGAACGCACTAAACAGAACGCACTGAAGAACAGCAAGGCCTGTGAAGAACGACCTGAAAATCAGGAACGAGCGGCCAATAAAACAAAGATTTCTCAATGCCAACTGACCAAACGCACTGAAAAGCAGATACAAACCTCACAAGCACAGACTGAACAACAGTTAAAACGAACTGAAAAATACGAGTCTCACAAGCGCGAATCGTCTCTCACCAAACTTCTACTAACACGAGATAAACACGAGATTAGCAGAAGGAGCCCAAAGGGTGTCGTACGGGCTATTGAACTTCCGTTTTATAGTCTCGTCGGACTTGGTGTACGTCACCGCGTACTAGGCTGTCGTACTTTTGTGTGGTCGTGTGTAGGCAAGTCCGTTCGTAAGAAAGTCTGCCGCAAGTCCGCCGAAGGTACGTCGGAAGTATGTCGGACAGGCTGTCGGACTTTTGTAGACGAAAAGTCCGACCGTGTGTACGCGGCATTAGTGTAGTGCGTCCTCCTCACAGTGTTCAGCTAAAGCTACAAGTTAGTTTAGTGTGACCTCTGCACAGTGTTCAGCTAAAGCTACAAGTTAGTGTAATGCATCCTCCTCACAGTGTTCAGCTAAAGCTACAGGTTAGTTTAGTGTGACCTCTGCACAGTGTTCAGCTAAAGCTACAAGTTAGTGTAGTGCGTCCTCCTCACAGTGTTCAGCTAAAGCTACAAGTTAGTGTAGTGCGACCTCTACACAGTGTTCAGCTAAAGTTACAAGTTAGTGTAGTGCGTCCTCTGAACAGTGTTCATCTAAAGCTACAAGTTAGTGTAGTGCATCCTCCTCACAGTGTTCAGCTAAAGCTACAAGTTAGTGTAGTGCGTCCTCCTTACAGTGTTCAGCTAAAGCTACAGGTTAGTTTAGTGTGACTTCTGCACAGTGTTCAGCTAAAGCTACAAGTTAGTGTAGTGTGTCCTCCTCAGAAGGTTCAGCTAAAGCTACAAGTTAGTGTAGTGCGTCCTCCTCACAGTGTTCAGCTAAGACTACAGGTTAGTGTAGTGCGACCTCTGCACAGTATTCAGCTAAAGCTACATGTTATTTTAGTGCGACCTCTGCACAGTGTTCAGCTAAAGCTACAAGTTAGTGTAGTGCGTCCTCCTCACAGTGTTCAGCTAAAACTACAAGTTAGTGTAGTGCGACCTCTGCACAGTGTTCAGCTAAAGCTACAAGTTAGTGCAGTGCGTCCTCTGAACAGTGTTCATCTAAAGCTACAAGTTAGTGTAGTGCATCCTCCTCACAGCGTTCAGCTAAAGCTAGAAATTAGTGTAGTGCAACCTCTGCACAGTGATCAGCTAAAGCTACAAGTTAGTGTAGTGCGTCCTCTGAACTGTGTTTATCTAAAGCTACAAGTTAGTGTAGTGCGTCCTCCTCACAGCGTTCAGCTAAAGCTACAAGTTAGTGTAGTGCGACCTCTGCAAAGTGTTCAGCTAAAGCTACAAGTTTGTGTAGTGCGTCCTCTGAACAGTGTTCAGCTAAAGCTACAAGTTAGTGTAGTGCGACCTTTGCACAGTGTTCAGCTAAAGCTACCTGTAGAAGGTTGGTGGTGTTTTCCTGATCCTATCATTACCGCAGTCAGCTAAAGTATTTACACGTTAGTGTAGTGCGACCTCTGCACAGTGTTCAGCTAAAGCTACCTGTAGAAGGTTGGTGGTGTTTTCCTGATCCTATCACTACCGCAGGCAGCTAAAGTATTTACACGTTAGTGTAGTGTGACCTCTGCACAGTGTTCAGCTAAAGCTACCTGTAGAAGGTAGGTGGTGTTCTCATACTGTAGGCAGGCAGTTGATTTTGCAGCTACAGTATCAATATATATATATATATATATATATATATATATATATATCCCAGCTTAGTGCAGCTACAGGCCATTAGTATGTCTGGAAGGCCAACAAGGAGAGGCAGACAGTCACAAGCCAATAAAAGAGGGCAAGCAGGCTCTGTGTCTAGAGGCAATGGTGCTGGTCGTGGAGACGGTGCATCCTCATCAGCACGTGGCTGTGGGACACGCTTGGCCTTTTTTTCGGCAGCTGGCCGTGTTGAGCCGCAACATGCGGAAGACTTGGTCAAGTGGATGACCAAGCCGTCCTCATCCTCCTCATCCTCCCTCACCCATGCTCAGGGTACTTTGTCTGGCAAAGCAGCTGCCAACGCGGCCTCTTCCCTCGGCTCAATGGCATTAGTGACTCCTTCCCTAGCCCCACCATGTCCTCCTGAGGAGTCCCTCGAACTGTTTGACCACAGTGTTGGGTACATGCTCCAGGAGGATGCCCAGTGTTTAGAAGGCTCTGATGATGATACTGAGCTAGATGAAGGCAGTAACGTGAGCACAGATAGAGGGGGTGCCCAGGAAGGACAGCAATCTGGCAGTCATGCTCCCCCTGCTGCAGCATACTGCCAGGTTTGCTCCAGTGATGAGGAGGGAGGGGATGATGAGGTCACTGACTCAACGTGGGTGCCTGATAGGAGAGAGGAGGAGGAGGAGGGGAGAAGGAGGAGGAGGCACATCACCAACGAGGCAGGATGCCCTCCAGAGGCCAGCCTAAGGGCAGCACACTGACTGTATCACACCGCAAAGCTCCGCATGCGCAGGGTGCTGCTTTCTCTGCGCGTTATTCCAAAAGTCCTTTGGTGTGGGCCTTTTTTGAGACGAGTGCATCAGACCGCACCGCTGCTATTTGCAACATATTTCTCAAGAGTATCTTGCGTGGCCAAAACATCTCCCACTTGGGCACCACATGCTTGACCAGACATATGTTGACCTGCCATGCAGTTCATTGGCAAGCATATCTAAAAGACCCACACCAAAGAACAAAGAGGACCTCTCCTTGCTCCTCATCAGCTGAGATCTCCAACCCCACTATACCTTCAGTCCTCTCTGAGACCTGCACTGAGAGGGATGAAGGTGTAGAATTAGGTGTGCCACAGCCTAGTACTTGTGGGCAATCTGCTTTCGGTACACCGACGTCAGATTTACCAGGCAAATTTCCCTGCCCCAGCTGCTGCACCGCCGAAAGAAGTTCGCTCCCAGCCATCCACATGCCCAGCGATTGAATGCTAGCTTGGCAAAATTGCTAGCACTTCAACTGCTACCTTTTCAGTTGGTAGACTCTGCCCCCTTCCATGAGTTTGTGGAATGTGCGGTTCCTCAGTGGCAGGTACCCAAACGCCACTTTTTCTCACGGAAGGTGATTCTGGCTCTCTACTGGCATGTGGAAGGCAATGTCTTGGCCTCGCTGGACAGGGCGGTCAGCGGTAAGGTGCATATTACCGCTGACTCATGGTCCAGCAGGCATGGACAGGGACGTTACCTAAGTTTAACGCATTGGGTCACTCTGCTGGCAGCTGGGAAGGATGCAGGACAAGGTGCAGTAGTGTTGGAGGTTGTTCCGCCACCACGCCTCCAAAATACCACTACTAATGATTGTGACACACCTCTCTCCTCCACCCCCTCCTCTTTTTCTTTCTCCATGGCCTCTTCCTGTGCTTTGTCCTCTGAACCAGTGGTGCTCCGTAGGCATTCAAGGGTCTACGCAAGTACGCAGGCCAAAAGATGCCATGCAGTGCTTGAGCTGATGTGCTTGGGGGACAGGAGCCACACTGGGGCAGAGGTTCTGTCAGCTCTGCAGTGGCAGGTTCAGAGGTGGTTGACGCCACTCCAACTTAAGGCAGGAATGGTGGTTTGCGACAATGGCACCAACCGCCTCTCCGCCCTCCAACAGGGACAACTGACCCATGTGCCCTGTTTGGCTCACGTCCTTAACTTGGTGGTGCAGCGGTTCTTGGGCAGGTACCCAGGCTTACAGGATGTCCTGAGGCAGGCCAGGAAAGTCTGCGTGTATTTCTGCCAGTCATATAATGCCAGTGCTCGGCTGGCAGACCTCCAAAAGGAGTTTAACCTGCCAAGAACCGCCTAATCTGTGACATGCCCACCAGGTGGAACTCAACGTTGGCCATGCTGCAGCGGCTGCACATGCAGCAGAGGGCCATCAATGAGTACCTGTACGACTATGGCATGACAGGGTCAGGGGAGCTTGTTTTTTTTTTCCCCACGCCAGTGGGCCATGATCAGGGATGCATGCACTGTCCTGTCACCATTTGAGGAGGCCACGAGGATGGTGAGCAGTGACAGTGCATGCATCAGTGACACTGTCCCCCTTGTCCACCTGTTGGAGCACACGCTGCGTAGAATAATGGACAGGGCACTTGAGGCAGAACAGAGGCAGGAAAAGGAGGACCTCCTTAGCTCTCAAGGCCCCCTTTATCCAGACAGTTTTCCTGTGTGCCCGCTGATCACACAGGAAGAGGACGAGGAGGAGGAGGAGGAAGAGGAGGAAGAGGAGGAGGATTGTGTCAGTATGGAGGTGGAGCCTGGCACTCAGCATCAGCAGCAGTCTTTAAGGGATCAGTCCAATTAATAGGAATAGGAATAGTGTCCAAACAAATAGCAGGCAATCCTCATGCTGGTTTTTTGAAAAAGTGCTAAATATTCCTCATGCTCTTCTTATGAGATGTGCACATTAAGGCATGCTGCAGTGCTCTCCAGTGACCCCCAATGCATAATGCGCTCACCTTAGAGCGTGTGACACAGTAGCTAAACAGTGTCAAAACACGCATTAGAGCCACTCCAGGGCTCACACAGGGTATGCTGGTGATGATCTGTATCTCGCTCAAATGGTGACATATATGAAAGAAAGGAGACTCATAGCATAATACCGCCAGGAATTTATTTGAAAAGCCCTAAAAACAATCCCTCCAGGAGGGTACTCACAATGCTTGGGTGCGTCAGTGCACCATCCTATCCAAAACATAGGAATACAATACAGATGAATCCTGTGGCGTGCGGTGCGGTGTTCAATCCTCTGCCTGTCTGTGTGTAGAAAGCTCCGTCCTGCCCCTCCCCTACGCGTCTTCGGCACAGGGTATACATGCCTTCATCTGGGGGATCTTTGTTCACGTATTTATAGCCTTTAGCGCATACACATATATTTATTTATTTTTGGCTGCGGACCATGTTGTCCTTAGTGACCCAGAGGACTCCAGACCGAATGCCTCAGCAAACCTACGCTGCATGGCCTCCCTGATCCTACAAAGCCTGCGTAAGGATCCTCGTATTCGTGGTATCAAGGAGAAGGACTAATACTGGCTGGCAACCCTCTTTGATCCACGTTACAAGGGTAAGGTTGCGGACCTTATCTTGCCATTGCAGAGGGAGCAGAGGATGAAACATCTTCGGGAGGCCTTGCAGAAAGGTCTGTGCAATGCATTCCCAGAGACTGGGAGGTTACAAACTCCTGTTTCTGGACGTGTTGCTGAGGCTTCGGTCAGTCAAAGAAGGAGCAGTGGAGAAAGTGGCCGTCTGACCGATGCGTTCAGACAATTTTTTAGTCCGCAGCCCCAAGGTATGATCGGTTCCAGCAACCATTGCCAGCGTCTGTTTTACATGGTGCAGGAATACCTAGGGGCAAGATCTGACTTGCACACCTTTCTCACAGAAAATCCTCTGGGTTACTGGGTCTTGAGGATGGATCTCTGGCCAGAGCTTGCACAGTATGCAATTGAGCTATTGGCCTGTCCTGCATCCAGCGTTCTTTCGGAACGCACATTCAGTGCTGCTGGAGGCTTTGTAACCGATCACAGGGTGCGGCTGTCCACCGACTCGGTCGATTGACTGACCTTCATAAAAATGATTCAGTCTTGGATCACCAGCAGCTTCCAAGCACCTGATGCGGATGTAACCGAATATTTTTTTTTTAAATGTCAGATCTCTTCAAAGACTGCCTATGCTGATGCTGAGTGACTATCCTGTTATGCTGAGTAATTATCCTCTTCCTCCTCAATGATCATGCTGGTAAGAACATTTTTGGTTCTGGGCACCGCCACCAGTGCCTAAGGCCCAATTTTTAATCCCCTGTTTAACAAGGGCATGCAATTACAATTTTTCATGCAATTCTTTGCAGCAGGGCTAGTTCCTGTGCTCCAACTAGAGTATCTGTGAGGGGTTGCAGTGTTGTGGCACCAGTGACTAAGGCCCAATTTTTCAGCCCCTGTTTACAGGGGTGTGTAATTACAATTTTTGATGCAATACTTTGCAGCAGGGCTCGTTCCTGCATTCCAACTAGAGTATCTGTGAGGGGTTGCAGTGTTGTGGCACCAGCACCAGTGCCTAAGGCCCAATTTTTCAGCCCCTGTTCAACAGGGGCGTGTAATTACAATTTTTGATGCAATATTTTGCAGCAAGGCTCATTCCTGCATTCCAACTAGAGTATCTGTGAGGGGTTGCAGTGTTGTGGCACCAGCACCAGTGACTAAGGCCCAATTTTTCAGCCCCTGTTCAACAGGGACATGTAATTAGAATTCTTGATCTAATATTTCACAGCAGGGCCCGTTTCTGCGCCCACCAAGATTAACTGTGAGGACTTAAAATGTTGTGGCACCAACACCACCACCACCACTACCACCACAAAAGGCCCAATTTTTCAGCCCCTGTTCAACAGGGGCATGTAATTACAATTCTTGATCAAACATTTCACAGCAGGGCCCGTTTCTGCGCCCACCAAGATTAACTGTGAGGACTTACAGTGTTGTGCCACCAGCACCACCACCACCAAAGGCCCAATTTTTCTGGCCCTGTTCAACAGGGGCATGTAATTACAATTCTTGATTGAATATTTCACAGCAGGGCATGTTTCTGCACCCACCAAGATTAACTGTGAGGACTTACAGTGTTGTGGCACCAGCACCAACACCACCACCAAAGGCCCAATTTTTCAGCCCCTGTTCAACAGGGGCATGTAATTACAATTCGTGATCTAATCAAGCAGGGCCCGTTCCAGCGCCCACTAAGAGTAACTGTGAGGACTTACAGTGTTGTGGCACCAGCACCACCTCCATCACCAAAGGCCCAATTTTTCTGGCCCTGATCAACAGGGGCATGTAATTACAATTCTTGATCTAATATTTCACAGCAGGGCCCTGTGAGGGCTTACAGTGTTGAGGCCACAACAACACCTAAGGCCCAAATTTCTGCTGCGTATATAGGGCAGGCCCCTGCTTTCAAACATCCAACTTACAAACGACTCCTACTTGCAAACGGAAGGAGACAACAGGAAGTGAGATGAAATCTACCCCATAGGAAGGGAAATTCTCTCCTGTAAGAGTTAATATGGGAAAAACTTTTCTCCTTTCCATTAATGCTTTATCACCAATCCTTGTTTCACTAAAACCCCCAAATTTTCAAAAAACATTTGTCATTGGTACAAAAAGTGAGGTGAAATCTTCTGAAGAGGAGCACAGACAGCAAAACAAATGTCACAGGGGTGATAACCCTTCCCTATGTTTTCCAAAAAGCTTACAAACAGATTTTTTGGCTGGAGCTACACTTTAAAAATGTACCAGTTCAAAATTACAAACAGATTCTACTTAACAACAAACCTACAGTCCCTGTCTTGTTTGCACCGCCTGTATACTGCTATTCAGAGTATAAAAGGCCTGGGGGCCCCACGCCTTTCCTTTTTTTAATTTGGGTGAGGGTTTCCCCTTAATATCCATACAGGACCCAAAGGGCCTGGTAATGGACTGGAGGGTACCCATGCCGTTTGTCTCACTGATTTTCATCCATATTGCCAGGACCCGACATTACATTAAAGCCGCAAGCAGTTTTAAATGACTTTTTTTCCTTTAAAAATGTCATTTTGTGCAGGGACTGTTCTAAGCACGGGAAACACGCGCCACTTTACAGGCATACTATAGACACCCCCAGGTATGATATTTAAATGAATATTTCACTTTTTTTTTTTTTTTACTTTAAGCATCATTAAAATCACTGCTCCCGAAAAAAACAGCCGTTTTTAAAAGTTTTTTTTGCATTGATACATGTCCCCTGGGGCAGGACCCGGGTCCCCAAACCCTTTTTAGGATGCAAATGTTCGGTCCGTTCGCAGGTTCTGGTGCGAACCGCACCGGGGGGGTGTTCGGCTCATCCATAATTGACAACTGTAGAACTGTGGAAAACCAAGCTCTCTTTGGCCAAAATGGAGTAAACAAGATTATTGATACTATCTCTGTCTTTGTATCTTTCTCAACACCAGTGAAATCAACTAGAAAGGGGGGAATGCATACCCCAGAAGCATACCCCAGGCGAAAATTCCACGGGCGTGCCAGAGCGTCTATCCCCTGAGAGCCATTGTCTCTATGAAGGGAGAAAAATTGTGAGCAGAGGAGGTCGTCCAGATATGGGATTACCGCAAAACCCTGGAGTCGAAGAGGGGCGTGGGCTCCCGCCATTATTTTCATAAAAATACGCGGAGCTGATGACAGACCGAAGGGAAAGGCCCTGAACTGTAGATGTGTAATCTCCTTGCCCATATTCACCTCAAACCTCAGGAATTTCTGGGACTTAGGCGCTACTGGAATATGAAGATAAGCATCTCTCAGGTTGATTGATGCCATAAAACATTCCTTGGTCAGCATATTCTTGACCGTGAAGATTGAGTCCATACAATTTTTTTGACTTGTTTAATGGTTTCAGGTTGAGAATTAAACGGAAGTTTCCAGATGGTTTTCTTATCAGAAATATGTGGGAATAAAATGCCTGACCCTGTTCCTCTGGAGATACTGGTATCACAAGCTTCTGGTGCATCAGATCCTTTAAAAGGTTCTTCATAGCCAGGGCCTTTGTTAAATCCCTTGGTAGGTTTGTCACAAAGTATCTTTCTGGAGGACGATCCGAAAACTATTCTGTAACCTTGGGACAGCATGTTCAAAATATTTTGACTTTCTGTCATGCTGGCCCAAAGGGGAGGAAAACTTGAAGCCTTCCTCCCACTGGTAGGCACAAGTCATTGCGTTTTGCTGGAGGACGCTGGAGGATGGAAAAGAACATCTCCCTTTCCTTTCCCCTTCTGCGACAACCAATTTTTTCTTTTCTCCTGGGGTTTGGTACTTTGCTTGAGCCCTTTGAGAAGGAAAAAAAACGTTTAACTGGCTGTTTTTTCTTTTTGATAGGGAATGACTTCTTTTTGTCAGCTGTCCTATCTAGGACTGCATCCAAGTCAGGTTCAAAAATCAAATCCCCAAGCAACGGTATCCCACACAGCTTATTTTTGGATGCCGCATCCCCGGCCAAGTTTTCAACCACAGAGCCCTTCTGACCAAGTTAGTTAAGGTGGCAGATCTTGCTGTCATTTTAGCTGATTCTGCTGAGGCATCAGAAATAAAGGCTACAGTGGCTGACAGGGTCGAGAAAGAATCCAAAATTTCTTGTTTTGGTGAGTCTGCTGTAATATGGGCCCTAAGTTGACTCCACCAAAATTCCATGTTCCTGGAGACGACAGTAGTCACCATGGCAGGTTTGAGATTACCCATGACGGATTGCCAAGCCCTCTTAAGCAGCTGATCCATTCTTTTATCCATGGGATCTCTTAATACCCCCATATCCTCAAATGCCAAATCCTTTGATCTCGAGACTTGGGAGAAAGCGGCATCTGGTTCGGGATTTTTATTCCAAACTGCCACTGGGTCTTCCCCAAAAGGAAAACGCCTTTTTAAGGCTTTAGGAAAGAAAGGTTTTCTCTCTGGCTCTGTGCACTCTTTCCTAATAGCCTCAGAAACAACTGAGTGTACCGGAAAGGTGCGAGTTTTTGGTTCGCTGAGCCCTGCATACATTTTGTCATGCAGGGATAATCTTTCTTTCCTCTTCCAGACCCAGTGTGGTATATAGTGCTTTTAACAGGCCATCTACCTGTTCTAAAGATATCTTATATTTTGAAGGTGCATCTTCTCCTTCCTCCTCCTCCTCATCAGATTCTTCTCTAGACTGGGAGGGGGAATGTCCCTCCAGGGTAAGAGATGCCTCAATCTCCACCATCTGGACTATCAGTGAGCCCTGAGAGGACTGTGAGGTAGTTGGCTGACTCAGGGATGGGTCTGCTAGAGAAGAGTGAAATGATTGAATAGTAGCATCAAGTTCTTTCTTAACTGATGCAATCAAATCGCTGCAAGTGGAAGAAGCTTCTTCTTTAACTAGTGAATCAATACAGGCTTGATATAAAGTCTTCTTCCATCCTTCAGGTAATTTTGCCTTACATGAAGGACATTTCCTTTTTGCCACTGGATCAGAACTCTTGGCCTGCCGTGAGACAAAAACAAGGAAACAAAAACCCACCCCAGTGAGATAACCTGTGCTTTTTACAAGGAGGCTCACCACAGGTGCACAGTGAGAACTAAAGCCGCCTCATGTGCCCAGACAGGTCCCTGTCACCGGGGGGAGAGAAAGAGAGAGAGAGAGACCCCACAGTAAAAGGAGGACAGTATACAACTGCCCCTTACCTGGGCCTTGCTGGTGCCTGTGCCTGTCCCACTTGCTGCCACCATTGATTCCATCGAGGAGCGCTGAATTGCTGTGTGTAGCTGGATGCTGGTTCGGGACTCCAAAGCGACACTGCGCTGGACCGGAACCAGCAAACAAGCACCAGCCCCGTTCCTCCATTCTCCCTCTGTGATTTCTGGAGGAAATGGCGCTGTACGCCTGCTCAGTGGACGCCAAAAAACAGTGACCGCCTGTGCCTTGCTGCTGCCTGGGAGTGATGCCCACAGCAGCCTCTACTCTCCCTGTGCACAAATGGAGAGGGAGAAGGAGCCCGGCCAGCAGCACCTGTGACAATAGCTCTGGATGGGATAAACAACTCTCTTGAGGTATGGAAAAAAACGTTGGTGGAGCAGGAAGCCTGGTCTTTCAGGACAGTACCTAAAAGCCCTGACTCCCCACTAAGTGTTCCCTCCGGAGGAAACACAAAAATTGGCAATGTGTGGGAAGGAGCCTCCTTTTAAATTTGGTGGAAGAGGTGTTTCCTATTGGTAAGGCGAAGAGTCACTCTCTCAAGTGCTGTCCTGAAAGACATTAAGGGAAAATTTATTCGAACACACGAACATCGTTAAAGTCTATGGGACAGGAACGTGAAAAATCAAAGTGCTCATTTTAAAGGCTTATATGCAAGTTATTGCCATAAAAAGTGTTTTGGGACCTGGGTACTACCCCAGGGGACCTGTATCAATGCAAAAAAAGTTTTAAAAACAGCAGCTTTTTTGGGAACAGTGATTTTAGTAATGCTTAAAGTGAAACAATACAAATGAAATATTCCTTTAAATGTAGTGCCTGGGGGGTGTCCTTAGTATGCCTGTAAAGTAATGCATCTTTCCCATATTTATAACAGTGTCACAGCAAAATTACATTTCTGAAGGAAAAAATGTCATTTAAAAGTGCTCACAGCTGTAATGTATTGTCGGATCCTGGCAATATAGATAAAAATACCAAAAATACCCCAAAAAATGGCGTGGATGTCCCCCTCCAAAATCCATACCAGGCCCTTCAGGTCTGGTATGGATATTAAGTGGAACCCTGCACCCAAATTTTTTTTTAAAAATGGCGTGGGGTCCCCCAGGCACTATATGCTCTGAACAGCAGTATATATACTATATGGCCTGTCCTATATACTCTGCAGAAAATTGGGCCTTAGGTGTTGGTGGTACCAGAACACTGTAAGCCCTCACAGTTACTCTTTTTGGGGAGCAGGAACTGCTGTGAAATATTATATCAAGAATTGTAATTACATTCCCCTGCTAAACAGGGTCAGAAAAATGGGGCCTTGGATGGTGGTGGTGGTGGTGCCTTAAAACTGTAACCCCTCACAGATACTCTTGTTGGGCGCAGGAATAGGCCCTGCTGTGAAACATGACTGCCAGTTTCTTGTCCTTCTGTGGCACCCCCTCTCTCTAGGCTCACGTTACTCCCTTCCTCAACCTGGGAACCAACATCGGAGCCTTCAAATCGCTGCTCATCCTCCAATAGCATATCACCGACACTGTGGTCAAAAAATTCTGGGGACTCCTCCATGCATAATGGTGGGATTATGGAAGGAGTGACTGTGGACAAGGAGCCGGTGGAATAGGACATTTTGGCAGCTGAGTTGGAAGGCAAACTACTCTGAGCCTGGGTGACAGAGGATGAGGAGGATAAGGATGGCTTTGTTATCCACTCCACCAACTCTTCTGCATGTTGTGGCTCAATAACATGGCCAGCAACAAAAAAGTACAAGCGTGTCCCACAACCACCTGCAGAGGATGTTCCAGGACGACCACCACTGTTGACTGTAGACACAGAGGCTGCTTGCCCTCTTTTAGTGGCCTGTGAGCGTCTGCCTCTCCTTGGTGGCCTTCCGGACATGATGTATTTTTTATTTTGTAACACCACACTACACTGTATTAGATACTGTGTACACAGCTTGAAGTGTATTAGAAAGTGTACAATGGTTGCACTGCATTGTATACTGTGTACACCACCAGAAGTGTAGTAGAAACTGTACACACTGTATTAGATACTGCTGTGTACACTGCCTGAAGTGTATTAGAAACAGTACACCACGGAATGCACTGTAGATATTGGCTATACTGAATGCAGAGTATATACAGTACATATATATATATATATATACACACAAGACTGTGTATATATATATATATATATATATATATATATATATATATATATATATATACACACACTGCCTGACATCTATTAGAAACTGTACACACTGTATTAGTCAGTGTGTACACCACCTGCACTGTATTAGCAACTGTACAACGGCTGCACTATATTTTATACTGTGTACACCACCAGAAGTGTATTAGAAATGGTACACACTGTATTAGATACTGTGTACACGGCCTGCACTGTATTAGCAACTGTACAGCACGGCAGTATTAGCAGTATTAGCAACAGTACGGCATTTCTGTTCACTAGGTAGCAATTCCAATGAAAAAAAAATCATGGTGGGAGTTTCCCTAATCCTCTTCCCCTGAGCTATATTGCTTGGAGGGTTTTTCGATCCCCGGATTGACTCACTTCTTCTTTCCTCTCTATCTCTTTACCTCTACTATTGTTTCTCTAATTCCAGCCGACCTAGGCATCATGCTCTAACCGTCCTTTCCCCCTTTTTTTTTTCTTTTCTCTCTCTCTCTTTCTCTCTCTCTCTCTCTCTCACTCTCTTCCTACTCGAACAATTTATGTTTATAGTTGGGGGATTGGAGCCCCCTATAGGGGAAACGGCAAAATATTTAGGAAGCTATAATCACTGGACTAAGTCTTTTTATTTTAAAGGCCTACTCGCAGTGGATACATTCGGGTGAGGTCTCGACCTCAGGATCTTTCTGACTTATTGGCCCTTACTCTGACTTATAGGGCAATAGTCCTGACAGCTACCTCCCAGTGTTTACATGTATAGAACCTTTACCCTGGCATTGCACTCTGTGAGGTAGGCTTCTAACTGTAGCATAGGTGATAGTAATAATCTCTCAGGTAGGATGCCATATTCCAAATGAGGTCCCAGCTATCCCAGCCACAGTTCCTCCATGGTGTCCATTGTTCAGGCACAATTCTGATCTCCCTGTGAAGACCACACCCAACATGGCACTTTGGTGTACTTTAGTCTCCTGAGCACATGGTTGCCTGCCCTAGGCAGCAGGCCTAGGAGTACAAGACGTACTGTACATCCTCCCCCCCAAGCAGGAGCCTCAGGGCAAGAGAGTTGCATAACCAAAGATTCATGCTCTCTCTCAGCTGACCTCACTGGCAATAAACCTCTTAGTGGCTGGCCAGGGGTAATATAAATATTCATAACCCAGCATCATTAAATATTTTTGGCTCTAATGCCAGGGAAACCTCCCCAGTAGGGATGAGCCAAACACCCCCCCGTTCGGTTTGCACCAGAACCTGCGACCGAAAATTCGCACGAACGTTAGAACCCCATTGAAGTCTATGGGACTCAAACGTTTGAAATCTAAAGTGCTAATTTTAAAAGCTAATTTGCATGGTATTGTCCTAAAAAGGGTTTGGGGACCCGGATCCTGCCCCAGGGGACATGTATCAATGCAAAAAAAGTTTTAAAAACGTCCGTTTTTTCGGGAGCAGTGATTTTAATGATGCTTAACCGCGTCAGCCCCGGAAGATTTTACCCCCTTCCTGACCAAAGCGTTTTTTGTGATTCGGCACTGTGTCGCTTTAACTGACAATTGTGCAGTCGTACGACGTGTCTCCCAAACAAAATTGACGTCCTTTTTTCCCCACAAATAGAGCTTTCTTTTGGTGGTATTGGATCACCTCTGCAATTTTAATTTTTTGCGCTATAAACAAAATAAGAGCGACAATTTTGAAAAAAACGCATTATTTTTTACATTTTGCTATAATAAATATCCCCCAAAAATATATAAAAAAACATTTTTTTTCCTCAGTTTAGGCCAATCGTATTCTTCTACATATTTTTGGTAAAAAAAAATCGCAATAAGCGTTTATTGATTGGTTTGCACAAAAGTTATAGCATTTACAAAATAGGGGATAGTTTGTATGGCATTTTTATTAATATTTTTTTTTACTAGTAGTAGCGGCGATCAGCAATTTTTATTGTGACTGCGACGTTATGGCGGACATGTCAGACATTTTTGACACATTTTTGGGACCATTGTCATGCACTGATTACTGTGTAAATGACACTGGCAGTGAAGGGGTTAACCACTAGGGGGCGGGAAGGGGTTAAGTTTGTCCTAGGGGAGTGATTACTAACTGTAGGGGGATGGGCTAGCAGTGTCATTACTCTGATCACTACTCCCAATGACAGGGAGCTGTGATCAGTGACACTTGTCACTAGGCAGAACGGGGAGATGCTGTTTTACATCAGCATCTCCCCGTTCGTCCTCTCCGTGAGGCGATCGTGGGTATCCCAGCGGAGATCGAGTCCACGGGACCAGTGACCCGACTCACGGAGCTCCCGGCCGGCGCGGAATTTCACCTCACTTTCTGTCCCAATGGCAAATGTTTTTTGACAATTTGGGGTTTTTAGTGAAACAAGGATTGGTGATAAAGCATCAGTGGAAAGGAGACACGTTTTTCCCATATTAACTCTTACAGGAGACAATTTCCCTACCTAGGGGTAGATTTCATCTCACTTCCTGTTGTCTCCTTCCGTTTGCAAGTAGGAGTTGTTTGTAAGTTGGATGTTTGAAAGTAGGGGCCTGCCCTATATACTCTGTAGAAATTGGGGCCTTAGGTGTTGGTGTTGCCACAACACTGTAAGCCCTCACAGTTACTCTTGGTGGGCTCAGGAACGGGCTCTGCTGTGAAATATTAGATCAAGAATTGTAATGACATGCCCCTGTTGAACAGGGTCATAAAAATTGGGCCTTTGGTGGTGGTGGTGCTGGTGCCACAACACTGTAAGTCCTCACAGTTACTCTTGGTGGGCGCAGAAACGGGCCCTGCTGTGAAATAATAGATCAAGAATTGTAATTACATGCACCTGTTGAACAGGGGCAGAAAAATTGGGCCTTTGGTGGCGGTGGTGGTGTTGTTGCCACAACACTGTAAGTCCTCACAGTTACTCTTGGTGCGAGCTGGAATGGGCCCTGCTGTGAAATATTAGATGAAGAATTTTAATTACATGTTCCTGTTGAACAGGGGCAGAAAAAAATGGGCCTTAGGCACTGGTGCCACAACACTGCAACCCCTTACAGATACTCTAGTTGGAGCGCAGGAATGAGCCCTCCTGTAAAATATTGCATCAAAAATTGTAATTACACGCCCCTGTTAAACAGGGGCTGAAAAATTGGGCCTTAGGCACTGGTGATGGTGCCACAACACTGCAACCCCTCACAAATACTCTAGTTGAGTGCAGCAACGAACCCTCCTTGCAAAATATTGCATCAAAAATTGTAATTACACGCCCCTGTTAAACAGGGGCTGAAAAATTGGGCCTTAGCCACTGGTGGCGGCGCCCAGAACCAAAAATATTCTTACAAGATATCAGCATGATCATTTAGGAGGAAGAGGATAGTCACTCAGCATAACAGGATAGTCACTCAGCATCAGCATAGGCAGTCTTGAAGGGATCTGACATTTCAGAAAAAAATATTCGGTTACATCATCATCAGGTGCTTGGTAGCTGGTGGTGATCCAAGACTGATTCATTTTTATGAAGGTCAGTCGATCGAGTTGGTGGACAAGCGCACCCTGTGATTGGTTACAAAACCTCCAGCAGCACTGAATGTGCGTTCCGAAAGAACGCTGGATGCAGGACAGGCCAGTAGCTCAATTGCATACTGTGCAAGCTCTGGCCAGTGATCCATCCTCAAGACCCAGTAACCCAGAGGATTTTCGGTGGGAAATGTGTCCAAGTTAGATCTTGCCCCTAGGTATTCCTGCACCATGTAAAACAGACGCTGGCAATGGTTGCTGGAACCGATCATACCTTGGGGCTGCGGACTAAAAAATTGTCTGAACGCATCGGTCAGATGGCCACCTTCTCCACCGCTCCTTCTTTGACTGACGGAAGACTCAGCAACATGTTGTCCAGGAACAGGAGTTTGTAACCTCCCAGTCTCTGGGAACGCATTGCACAGACCTTTCTACAAGGCCTCCCGAAGATGTTTCATCCTCTGCTCCCTCTGCAATGGCAAGATAAAGTCCGCAACCTTACCCCTGTAACGTGGATCAAGGAGGGTTGCTAGCCAGTATTGATCCCTCTCCTTGATACCACAAATACGAGGATCCTTACGCAGGCTTTGCAGGATCAGGGAGGCCATGCAGCGTAGGTTTGCTGAGGCATTCGGTCCGGAGTCCTCTGGGTCACTAAGGACGACATGATCTGCAGCCACCTCCTCCCAGCCACGTACAAGTCCATGGGTTTCTTGGGACTGTAAATGATTCCTTAAAGACTGCTCCTGATGCTGAGTGCCAGGCTCCACCTCCATGCTGACACAATCCTCCTCTTCCTCCTCCTCCTCCTCCTCTTCCTGTGTGATCGGCGGGCACGCAGGAACACTGTCTGGATAAAGGGAGCCTTGGAAGCTAAGGAAGTCCTCCTCTTCCTGCCTCTGTTCTGCCTCAAGTGCCCTGTCCATTATTCTACGCAGCGTGTGCTCCAACAGGTGGACAAGGGGGACAGTGTCACTGATGCATGCACTGTCACTGCTCACCATCCTCGTGGCCTCCTCAAATGGTGACAGGACAGTGCATGCATCCCTGATCATGGCCCACTGGCGTGGGGAAAAGAAAACAAGCTCCCCTGACCCTGTCCTGGTGCCATAGTCGCACAGGTACTCATTGATGGCCCTCTGCTGCGTGTGCAGCCGCTGCAACAAGGCCAACGCATGTCATAGATTAGGCGGTTCTTGGGCAGGTTAAATTCCTTTTGGTGGTCAGCCAGCCGAGCACTGGCATTATATGACCTGTGAAAATGCACACAGACTTTCCTGGTCTGCCTCAGGACATCCTGTAAGCCCAGGTACCTGCCCAAGAACTGCTGCACCACCAAGTTAAGGACGTGAGCCAAACAGGGCACATGGGTCAGTTGTCCCTGTCGGAGGGTGGAGAGGAGGTTGGTGCCATTGTCGCAAACCACCATACCTGCCTTAAGCTGGCATGGCGTCAACCACCTCTGAACCTGCCCCTGCAGAGCTGACAGAATCTCTGCCCCAGTGTGGCTCCTGTCCCCCAAGCACACCAGCTCAAGCACCGCATGGCATCTTTTGGCCTGCGTGCTTGCATAGCCCCCTGAACGCCTATGGAGCACTGCTGGTTCCGAAGTCAAATCAGCACAGGAAGAAGCCATGGAGGAAGAAGAAGAGGAGGGGGTGGAGGAGAGAGGTGTGGCAGAATCACCACTAGTAGTATTTTGGAGGCGTGGTGGCAGAACAACCTCCAACACTACTGCACCTTGTCCCGCATCCTTCCCAGCTGCCAGAAGAGTCACCCAGTGCGTGGTAAAAGATAGGTCCCTGTCCATGCCTGCTGGACCATGAGTCAACGGTAATATGCACCTTACCGCTGACTGCCCTGTCCAGCGAGCCGGAATCACCTTCCATGAGAAAAAGTGGCGTTTGGGTACCTGCCACTGAGGAACCGCACATTCCACAAACTCACGGAAGGGGGCAGAGTCTACCAACTGAAAAGGTAGCAGTTGGAGTGCTAGCAATTTAGCCAAGCTAGCATTCAACTGCTGGGCATGTGGATGGCTGGGAGCGAACTTCTTTTGGTGGTGCAGCAGCTGGGGCAGGGAAATTTGCCTGGTACAATCTGACGTTGGTGTACCGATAGCAGCCCCCAAGTACTTGGCTGTGATACACCTAATTCTACACCTTTATTCCTCTCAGTGCAGGTCTCAGATAGGACTGAAGGTATAGTGGGGTTGAAGATCCTAGCTGATGAGGAGCAAGGAGAGGTCCTCTTTGTTCTTTGGTGTGGGTCTTTTAGGTACGCTTGCCAATGAACTACATGGCAGGTCAACAAATGTCTGGTCAAGCATGTGGTACCCAAGCGGGAGATGTTTTGGCCATGAGAGATACGCTTGAGACATATGTTGCAAATGGCAGCGGTGGGATCTGATGCACTCATCTCAAAAAAGGCCCAAGAACTTTTGGAATAACGCGCAGAGACAGCAGCGCCCTGCACATGCAGAGCTCTGTGGTGTGATGCAGTCGGTGTGCTGCCCTTAAGCTGGCCCCTGGAGGACATCCTGCCTCGTTGGTGATGTGCCTTCTCCTCCTCTCTCCTATCAGGCACCCATGTGGTGTAGGTGACATCATCATCCCCTCCCTCCTCATCACTGGAGCAAAGCTGGCAGTATGCTGCAGCTGGGGAAACATGACTGCCAGATTGATGTCCTTCTTGGGCACCCCCTCTCTCTGGGTTCACGTTACTGCCTTCCTCTAGCTGGGTACCATCATCGGAGCCTTCAAAACGCTGGGCATCCTCCTGGAGCATGTACCCAACACTGTGGTCAAACAGTTCGGGGGACTCCTCAGGAGGACATGGTGGGGCTAGGGAAGGAGTGACTGATGCCATTGAGCTGAGGGAAGAGGCCGCGTTGGCAGCTGCTTTGCCAGACAAAGTACCTTGAGCCTGGGTGAGAGAGGATGAGGAGGATGAGGACGGCTTGGTCATCCACTCTACCAAGTCTTCCAAAAGTTGTGGCTCAACACGGCCAGTTGCCGAAAAAAAGGACAAGCATGTCCCACGACCACGTGCTGATGAGGATGTATCGTTTCCACGACCAGGACTGTTGCCTCTAGACACAGAGCCTGCTTGCCCTCTTTTATTGGCTTGTGATTGTCTGTCTCTCCTTGTTGGCCTTCCAGACATACTAATGGCCTGCAGTGAGATGTAGCTGCACAAAGCTGGGATGTATATATATATACTGATACTGCAGCTAGCAGAATCAACTGCCTGCCTGTAGTATTATTAGTATGAGAACACAAGCAATTGTCTTCAGGTAGCTTTAGGTGCACACTGTGCAGAGGACGCAGTACACTAACTGTAAATACTGTAGCTGCCTGCCTGTGGTATTAATAGGATCAGAAGAACACCACCAATTTTATTCAGGTAGATTTAGGTGCACACTGTGCAGCGGACACAGTACACTAACTGTAAATACTGTACCTGCCTGCCTGTGGTATTAATATAGGATTAGAAGAACACCACCAATTTTATTCAGGTAGCTTTAGGTGCACACTGTGCAGAGGACACAGTACACTAACTGTAAATACTGTAGCTGCCTGCCTGTGGTATTAATAGGAGCAGAACAACAGCAATTGTCTCCAGGTAGCTTTAGGTGCACACTGTGCAGAGGACGCACTACACTAACTTTAAATACTGTAGCATCCTGCCTGTGGTATTAATAGGATCAGAAGAACACCACTAATTTTCTTCAGGTAGCTTTAGGTACACACTGTGCAGAGGACACACTACACTAACTTGTAAATACTGCAGCTGCCTGCCGTACTGTACTAATAGTATCAGTAGAACACCACTAATTTTCTTCAGGTAGCTTTAGGTGCACACTGTGCAGAGGACACACTACACTAACTGTAAATACTGTAGCTAATAGGACTAATAGGATCAGAGGAACACCAGCAATTTTCTTCAGGTAGCTGTAAATACTGTAAAAACACCTGCCTGCCTGTCAGTAGTAGGAAGAGAATAACAGGAACGGATCTAGCTAAACTGAATACAGTGTATATATATATATAAATATATACATACTGTATATATATATATATATATATATATATATATATATATATATATATATATATACGACACCTAGGATGTATATATATATATATATATATATATATACACAATACGCTATAAGTGCAGCTAACTGACTCGCCTGCCTACTCTATCTAACTTAAATCAAATGACACTGTCTCTCTGTCTATCTATCTCTCTCTCAAGGCCGGAACACACTACACAGGGCCTCCGTGCAGGCGGCCTTATATAGTGTGGGGAGTGTACTAATCCCCCTGAGCAATTGGCTTTGGCCAATTACGGCTCTCTGTACAGACAGCACTGTGATTGGCCAAGCATGTGGGTCATAGTGCATGCTTGGTCAATCATCAGCCAGCAATGCACTGCGATGCTGCAGTGAATTATGGACTGTGACGCGCCACTCGAATTTGGCGCGAAAGACCAATATCATTCAGAATTTGGCGAACGACCGAACAGGCAGTGTTCGAGTCAAACTTGCGTTCGATTTGAACACGAAGCTCATCCCTACGCCCCAGCATCAGACAGAGGCACATGATAGAAAATTATGGGCTTAGGGATGACCAACTGAATGCAGAAATATGAATCTCTGCTTAGGCTGATTACAGCAAAGCAACACTCAATACAATTATCTACCCCTGCTTAGGGTGGGGTGTTTATACTCTGTTTAAAATTATCAGTATCTCTAGAGAAATGGGCAGTTACATTATAAGAAAAAATAATTTCCTGGATCTTGGAGGGATTGCATTTACAGGAAGAGTCAGTGTTAGGGAACATGAAAGGCTCATCTTGGGATTATAGATAAGGTTAGTGTGAGTATTACTGTTAAGGTCCATGCAAAACAGCTTAACCACTTCAGCCACGGAAGGTTTTACCCCCTTCCTGACCAGAGCACTTTTTACAATTTGGCACTGCGTTGCTTTAACTGCTAATTGCGCGGTCATGCAATGCTGTACCCAAATTAAATTTGCGTCCTTTCGTTCCCAAAAAAAGAGCTTTCTTTTGATGGTATTTGATCACCTCTGCGGTTTTTATTTTTTGCGCTATAAATGGAAAAAGACCGAAAATTTTGAAAAAAAATGATATTTTCTACTTTTTGTTATAAAAAAAATCCAATAAACTCAATTTTAGTCATACATTTAGTCCAAAATGTATTCAGCCACATGTCTTTGGTAAAAAATGCCAATAAGTGTATATTTACTGGTTTGCGCAAAAGTTATAGCGTCTACAAACTAGGGTACATTTTCTGGAATTTACACAGCTTTTAGTTTATGACGGCCTATCTCATTTCTTGAGGTGCTAAAATGGCAGAGCAGTACAAACCCCCCAAATGACCCCATTTTGGAAAGTAGACACCCCAGGGAAATTGCTGAGAGGCATGCTGAGCCCATTGAATATTATTTTTTTTGTCCCAAGTGATTGAATAATGACAAAAAAAAAAATTTTACAAAAAGTTGTCACTAAATGATATATTGCTCACACAGGCCATTGGCATATGTGGAATTGCACTCCAAAATACATTCTGCTGATTCTTCTGGGTACGGGGATACCACATGTGTGGGACTTTTTGGGAGCCTAGCCGCGTACGGGGCCCCGAAAACCAAGCACCACCTTCAGGATTTCTAAGGGCGTAAATTTTTGATTTCACTCCTCACTACCTATCACAGTTTTGAAGGCCATAAAATACCAGGACAGTTCAAACCCCCCCCCAAATGACCCCATTTTGGAAAGTAGACACCCCAAGGTATTTTCTGAGAGGCATGTTGAGTCCATGGAATATTTTATATTTTGCCACAAGTTCGTGGAAAATGACAAACTTTTTTTTTTTTTTTGCACAAAGTTGTCACTTTGTACGGGGCCCCGAAAACCAACCACCGCCTTCAGGATTTCTAAGGGTGTACATTTTTTATTTCACTCATCACTACCTATCACAGTTTCGAAGGCGATAAAATGCCAAGATGGCACAAACCCCCCAAATGACCCCATTTTGGAAAGTAGACACCCCAAGCTATTTGCTGAGAGGCATGCTCTCATTTGTTTTTGAAAATTAAGAAAGAAAATAAAAATGTATTTTTTTTTTCAATTTTCAAAACTTTGTGACCAAAAGTGAGGTCTGCAAAATACTCACCATACCTCTCAACAAATAGCTTGGGGTGTCTACTTTCTAAAATGGGGTCATTTGTGGGGGGTTTGTGCCATCTGGCCATTCCATGGCCTCTGAAACAGTGATAGGCAGTGAGGAGTGAAATAAAAAATTTATACCCTTAAAAAGCATGAAGGCGGTGCTTGGTTTTCGGGGGCCCGTACACGGCTAGGCTCCCAAAAAGTCTCACACATGTGGTATCTCCGTACTCAGGAGAAGCAACAGAATGTATTTTGGGGTGTAATTCCACATATGCCCATGGCATGTTTGAGCAATATATCATTTAGTGACAACTCTGTGCAAAAAAAAAAAAAAAAAATGTCTTTTTCCAGAACTTGTATTACAATATAAAATATTCCATGGACTCGACATGCCTCTCATCAAATAGCTTGGGTGTCTACTTTCCAAAATGGGGTCATTTGGGGTGGTTTTTGAACTGTCCTGGCATTTTATGCACAACATTTAGAAGCTTATGTCACACATCACCCACTCTTCTAACCACTTGAAGACAAAGCCCTTTCTGGCACTATTTGTTTACATGAAAAGATATTTTTTTTGCAAGAAAATTACTTTGAAACCTCAAACATTATATATTTTTTTAAAGCAAAAGCCCTACAGATTAAAATGGTGGGTGTTTCATTTTTTTTTTTTTCACACAGTATTTGCGCAGCAATTTTTCAAATGCATTTTTTGGGGAAAAAACACACTTTTTAAAATTTTAATGCACTAAAACACACTATATTGCCCAAATGTTTGATGGAATAAAATAGATGATCTTAGGCCGAGTACATGGATACCAAACACGACATCCTTTAAAATTGCGCACAAACGTGCATTGGCGACAAACTACCTACTTTTTTAAAAGCCTTTAAAAGCCTTTACAGGTTACCACTTTAGATTTACAGAGGAGGTCTACTGCTAAAATTACTTCCCTCGATCTGACCTTCGCGGTGATACCTCACATGCATGGTGCAATTTTTGTTTACATTTGACGCCAGACCAACGCTTGCATTCGCCTTTGCGCGAGAGCAGGGGGGGACAGGGGTGCTTTTTTTTTTTCTTTATTTTTTTTTTGCTTTTTTATCTTATTTTTAATAAACTGTTCAACTGTTCCTTTCATTTTTTTTTTTTTATCATTTTTATTGTTATGTCAGGGAATGTAAATATCCCCTATAAAAGCAATAGGTAGTGACAGGTACTCTTTTTTTAAAAAATTGGGGTCTATTAGACCCTAGATCTCTCCTCTGCCCTCAAAGCATCTGACCACACCAAGATCAGTGTGATAAAATGCTTTCCCAATTTCCCAATGGCGCTGTTTACATCCGGCGACAAGTCATGAAATGCTTGTAGCTTCTGGTTTCTTAGGCCATAGAGATGATTGGAGCCATTCTGGTCTCTGATCAGCTCTATGGTCAGCTGGTGATCATTTTCTTCTACCTTCAATTTCTATTCTCAGGTTCCCTGTTGGGACAGGAGAGCCGCAGAAAAACATGGAAGAAGGTGGGAGGGGGGACATTTCCTCCCACTGCTTGTAAAAGCAGTCTAGATGCTAATTAGCAGTTAGGATTGCTTTTACATGAAAGCCAACTGCTGGCTGAAAAGAATGATACCAAGATGATACCTAAACCTGCAGGCATCATTCTGGTATAACCACTCAAAATCCAGCAACATACCAGTACATTGCTAGTCCTTGTTGGATAATCTTTTTTTTTGCAGCCTGTGGGCTGAACGAAAAAAAGACATTGATCGATGGGTATGCCCACCATTAGAAAACCTCCCTACATCCACCCACTTCTAATGATGGGCATACATGCACCATTTATATATGCTGAAGCATGGTGGCATCCACCCCAAAAGTTAGGAGCAAATCGCTCCTCCGCCCCTGCTGTCCCCATGCTTCGGCATATATCACCTTTGACAGCACTGGAGTCACGGCTTTATGTATCGTGGGAGCAAATGCTGTTGCTGTCAAAATAAATAGATCTGCGCTGCAGCTGAATGGCGTACCTGAAAACAAAAAAAGGTTAACAATAAAACACAGTAAAGTATAAAAAATTGCATATCTGAAAAGCAAACATGATAAAACATAATAACAATAAAACATTGCAGAATAGAATACAGTAAAAAAGAGCAGAACAATAGAGAGAGAATAGAGAGAGAGAGAACAATACAACGACAACTATTTTAGTTTTTTTTTATTTTATATATTTTTTTGTTTTTTTTACACTTTTGTTTGTAACTGTAACTTTTATAACTGTAACCGGTTCCAGGTTCGGGTCTCTCAAAATATGATGGCATCTTGGGAGACCCTGTGAAAGTGTGCCTAGTCTGTGCAATGCTGTACCCTATGCTAATACTCAACTAGTGTATGGTAGCGTTCAAAACATTCACCAATGCAAAGACCAGGATTGTCAGGACAGGAGGGACAATAATAGTGGGTATCACGCCTATATCTGCGCTTGCTGCAGACACAACATCTTTTTTGGGGGTTCGTTGGGTAGGGGTACTCGGAGGACATAAAGAAAATGCCTCTCATGCAGCCGACTGCATTTGGTTGGGGATGTGAATGGGGGAAGTGCGGGTGCTGCAGAAGTGGTGGGTTCCCAATTAGGATTGGCGAATGCAGCAGGAAGGGCACTATGGGCACGACGGGCCTGTGTTTGTCTTCTTCTTAGTGGCAGCGGGACACTACTTGTGCTTGCCACCTTACCAGCTTGAACTGCACTTATGGGACTTGCCATGTTACCAAGTGTTGCAGTGCTGGTTTGACTACGACCGGGGTGTACTAGGCCGCTGGTGCTTGCCAGTTCACCAGAAGGAAAAGCGGTGCTAGTACTGCTCTGCTCCATACAAGGGACCTGCGGTTCTTGCACCTCAACAACAGCAGAAGAAAATTGGGGTCGGGTACGCCTGACCTTGGCAGGGACCACAACTCCATCGTCAGAGCTATCTGTCATGGAGCCGCTGTTGTCTACAGGATCATATTCTGAGCCTGAATCTGACAGATGAGTGACTTCCTCTTCACTATCTGTCATGCTCAGTAGGCCTCTTCACTACTGTACATTCAATTTGCCATTTTGGGCTCTAAATTTAGTGGTACAATAGTGAGACTCACAGGTAAAAAAGCTCCTGACTGTTAGCGACTGATTCAAACGCTACCAAAGAAACTATTAGCGATCGCAGGGATCAGGCCTGACTCTGCGAACAGTGCAGTTATGAGTTTAGTGTTTTGTAAGTGACGGTGATCGATCGATACTGCACTTGGGTGGGCTGGGCTGGGCCGGGCCGGGCGGAGGGGCTAAATGCAGGTGCTAGCAGGTATCTGGGCTGATCCCGCTAACACTGCATTTTTGGGAACCCTAAACTGCTGGGGACGCTAGTATAGATCTGATCAGATCAGATATTGATCCGTTCAGATACTATACCACTAATGGAGGTGTATGCTGCGTGCGTGGGTGTTAGCGGTACTGGCACTAACCTGATGCTGCCTGGGGCGACGCAGACCCTATCTGACCCTAAAACCTAACTTGTATCACCCGCCGGGTGATTAGGGGGTTAAACCTTTATTAGGTAATGAACGGCAGGTGCCCTGACACTATAAAAAATAAACTAACTAGCCAGCGTCACCGTAACTGTTATACGGTAATCACTGGTGAAAGGATTAACTAAGGGGCAATCAGGGGGTTAAAACCTTTTATTAGGTAGTATATGGGGGTTCCTGATGCTATAAAACGCTGACGGTGAACCTAAATACTTACCTCCCTAACTATCGTCACCTGTGACACTAATACAGCAATCAAAAAAATGATTGCTTAGTGACACGATGGGGGGTGATCAAGGGGTTAAAACTTTATTAGAGGGGGTTGGGGGGGTACCCTAGACCTAAAGGGGCCTAACACTAACTGCCCTACCACTTAAAACTGTCCCAATTGACACCAATGCAATAATCAGAAAAAAAACCTGCTATTGGTGTCACTGTGACAGGAGGTGTAGGGGGTGATTGGGGGCTGACTGGGGGTTGAAATGTGTGCCTAGAGTGTTCTACTGTTAGTGTAGTGTTGGTGCACTTACTTGGATGTCTTCTCTCCTCAGCGCCGGAATGAAAAGACCGACATGAGGAGAGATGACATCACTTCCTCTGCCACTGTTTACATTACAGCAGCAGAGGAAGATTTTCATTCATTGGGAGCGATTGCAAGGGGGTGGCCACGAATGAGTGGCCTCCCCCTCAGCACGGATCGCTCCCCTAATGATGCCGACCACCTCGGGCACCGGGGGGGCGCGAGGCACCCCCCGCCCACGGGAGGCAAATCACAAACCAGGTACGTGATTTTGCCTGCCTGTGACATTCTGCCACAGTATATCTGCGTTAGGCGGTCGGCAAGTGGTTAAACAATGCTGCTGCTACAGGCTTTTTGTGTTATGCTTGTAGAACCAGCTCAATGTTATTCTATGTGTTCATGCACATTAGGGCATTTAGGCTACTTTCACATGAGGCGTTTTACAGGTGTTTTTGTGCTAAAAATAGCGCCTGAAAAGCGTCTGTAAACTGTCTTTTCTGCAGCCCCAGTGTAAAAGCCTGAGTGCTTTCACACTGGGGCGGTACGCTTACAGAACGGGAAAAAAAGTCCTCCAAGCAGCATCTTTGGGGCGGTGCAGGAGCAGTGTATACTCTGCTCCTAAACCGCCCCTGCCATTGAAATAATAGGCAGCGCTGCCAAAGTGCCTGCAAAGCGCCTGCAAAGCGCTTCGACAGCTGTGCTTTTCTGGTGCTTTTAACCCTTTCCCCAGCCGCTAGCAGGAGATAAAAGTGCCCCGCTAGCTGCCAAAAAGCACCACTATACTGGGGTAAAGTGCCCCAAAAACGAGCAGTGCAAGTAAAGTTGCTTGTTGTATTTTATAATTAAAAAAAATATTTAAGTAATTTTAAGTACATTTTGAAGATGCACACAGTGTGTCAACATCTGCTATCTGCCATCATGGGTTTATCAATTCTCTGGCATATTAATGGCCCCCTACCCGCAAAATACTCTACATACTTTTGGCAAACTTCATGGGCGCTTTGGGGGGCAAGCCAGGGCGGCCAGGTTCAAGAGCCGTCAGATTTTTTGGATCCGGTAATAAGCCGGCCTCAGTCCCAACTGAGGCCACATAGTTTGATGCATTTTTTCTTAAAAAGTTATGTAGTATGCAGCATGCAAGAACGATGTGATTGATTTTATATTCCGCGATATTGATAGCTGTGAGAAATAGGCAGAACTGGCTGGCCATTATTCCAAAGGTATTTTCCACCACTCTTCTGGCTCTGGCCATCTGGTAATTAAAAATCCTCTGGTCCGGGGTGAGGGTCCTCATCGAGAATGGCCGCAGAAGATGGTCCCCCAATGCAAACGATTCATCCGCGACAAAGACAAAGGGGAGTCCCACCACATTATCTTCAGAAGGTGGCAAGCACAAGCTGCATTCTGAAGCCATCTGAAGAACTCCATCTGGGAGATAAATCCACCATCTGAAATCCTGCCATTTTTCCCATACAGGAACTCATAAGTCGCGGACACCACCACCAACAACACTATACTATTATACCCCTTATAATTATAATAGTAGGACCCCGAGTTGGGGGGTGGGATGATGCGGACATGCTTCCCATCTATTGCCCCTCTGCAGTTAGGGAAGTCCCACTGCTGGGCAAACTGGGAGGCCACAGTCTGCCATTCCTGTGGGTTTGAAGGAAACTGTGGCATCAAACAAGAAAAAAAATAGTACTTTTTCACAAAACATTGCAAGCAGATTAGGCACAAACATTCCTGGCCAACATAAGTATAACATTTATTGAAATGAGTATTTAAAGACAAAAGTATAAGGTCCACTTCTTAGATTCCTCCCCCCCCTCTGATGGCCCAGTGTATACATTTTAGGGTGGGGGGGAGATGTTTTGGACAGGTAACCCTCTCCACTTCATTGAGAGGTGAATGCCTAAATAATGTGTATTACTCTGGCCAGCCCCTCCTTACTTACACTATTGGCAGCCCACTGGACAGGTAAGAAGTGTCATAATGCAAAAATAGGAATACACGCTGTACAAATTGAAGCACATTTTTACATTCTGCAATTAGCTATCAAGATAATAGGAGAACCAAACTTGAGAAAGTACCATATGCTTTGGTGAATTCATCCATAAATCTGACCACAAAAGAGGTAGATATAGTGTGTATGGGTTTGGCAAAGTCAGCATATTATTGGTATCGGTTGACTTAGTGGTTGGGGGGGAGAGAGGGTTCCAAATGATTTTGGGCCCCCAAAAAAGCCCCTTGAACTCTGCCTGAATTTAAGGACAAAAAAAAACATTTGGACACATTTTAGAGGATGTTTAGGGTAAGCACTACAATGGCGCTGACAAAATACATTTTTAAGTGACTAGGCTAGGTTTGTATGTGTCTAGAACAGCATGCTGGGGAGGTTAGTGAAGGCAAATATGCATGAAGGACAAAAAAAGAGCATTAAAAGCTTCCAGCATGCATGAGGACAAAGAGGACATTCACAGCATATTACAATCATGGTAATTAGGGAATAATGAAATAAATACAATACATTAGCAATCATTAAATACATAGAATGTGATGTTAAAGGATAAAACTTATCTTAATATAGTCCTTCTGCAGGACCTGAATTATGGCAGAACAGGTCTTTGGAATAATGATTCCCAGAGCCTGGGGGGAGATTCCAGTCGCAAACTTAATATCCTTGAGACTTCTCCCCGTCGCCAATAGGGATGAGCCGAACACCCCCCGGTTCGGTTCGCACCAGAACCCGCGAACGGACCGAAAGTTCGCACGAACGTTAGAACCCCATTGACGTCTATGGTACTCGAACGTTCGAAATCAAAAGTGCTCATTTTAAAGGCTAATTTGCATGGTATTGTCCTAAAAAGGGTTTGGGGACCCGGGTCCTACCCCAGGGGACATGTATCAATGCAAAAAAAACTTTTAAAAACGGCCGTTTTTTCGGGAGCAGTGATTTTAATGATGCTTAAAGTAAAAAAAAAAAAGTGAAATATTCCTTTAAATATCGTACCTGGGGGGTGTCTATAGTATGCCTGTAAAGTGACGCGTGTTTCCCATGTTTAGAACAGTCCCTGCACCAAATGTCATTTTTAAAGGAAAAAATCTCATTTAAAACTGCTTGCGGGTTTAATGTCATGTCGGGTCATGGCAATATGGATGAAAATCAGTGAGACAAACGGCATGGGTACCCCCCAGTCCATTACCAGGCCCTTTGGGTCTTGTATGGATATTAAGGGGAACCCCGCACCCAAATTAAAATAAGGAAAGGTGTGGGGCCACCAGGCCCTATATACTCTGAACAGCAGTATACAGGCGGTGCAAACAAGACAGGGACTGTAGGTTTGTTGTTAAGTAGAATCTGTTTGTAATTTTGAACATTTTTAACGTGTTTAGCTCCAGCCAAAAAATCTTTTCTAAGCTTTTTGGAAAACATAGGGAAGGGTTATCACCCCTGTGACATTTGTTTTGCTGTCTTTCCTCCTCTTCAGAAGATTTCACCTCACTTTTTTGTCCCAATGAAAAATGTTTTTTGAAAATTTGGGTTTTTTTGTGGAACAAGGATTGGAAAGCATCAGTGGAAAGGAGAAATTGTTTTCCCATATTAACTCTTACAGGAGAGAATTTCCCTTCCTAGGGGTAGATTTCATCTCACTTCCTGTTGTCTCCTTCCGTTTGCAAGTAGGAGTCGTTTGTAAGTTAGATGTTTGAAAGTAGGGTCCTGCCCTATATACTCAGCAGAAATTTGGGCCTTAGGTGTTGCTGTGGCCACAACACTGTAAGCCCTCACAGGGCCCTGCTGTGAAATATTAGATCAAGAATTGTAATTACATGCCCCTGTTGAACAGGAGCTGAAAAATTAGGCCTTAGGCACTGGTGCTGGTGCCACAACACTGCAACCCCTCACAGACACTCTAGTTGGAACGCAGGAACGAGCCCTGCTGCAAATTATTGCTTCAAAAATTGTAATTACACGCCCCTGTTAGACAGGGGCAGAAAAATTGGGCCTTAGGCACTGGTGCTGGTGCCACAACACTGCAACCCCTCACCGACACTCTAGTTGGAACGCAGGAACGAGCCCTGCTGCAAAGTATTGCATCAAAAATTGTAATTACACGCCCCTGTTAGACAGGGGCAGAAAAATTGGGCCTTAGGCACTGGTGCTGGTGCCACAACACTGCAACCCCTCACAGACACTCTAGTTGGAACGCAGGAACGAGCCCTGCTGCAAAGTATTGCATCAAAAATTGTAATTACACGCCCCTGTTAGACAGGGGCAGAAAAATTGGGCCCTAGGCACTGGTGCTGGTGCCACAACACTGCAACCCCTCACAGACACTCTAGTTGGAATGCAGGAACGAGCCCTGCTGCAAAGTATTACATCAAAAATTGTAATTACACGCCCCTGTTAAACAGGGGCTGAAAAATTGTGCCTTAGGCACTGGTGGTGGCGCCCAGAACCAAAAATGTTCTTACAAGCTATCAGCGTGATGATTGAGGAGGAAGAGGATAATTACTCAGGGATAGTCACTCAGCATCAGCATAGGCAGTCTTTGAAGGGATCTGAGATTTCAAAAAAAATTATTCGGTTACATCAGCATCAGGTGCTTGGTAGCTGGTGGTGATCCAAGACTCATTCATTTTTATGAAGGTCAGCCGATCGACCGAGTCGGTGGACAGACGCACCCTGTGATCGGTTACCACGCCTCCAGCAGCACTGAATGTGCGTTCCGAAAGAACGCTGGATGCAGGACAGGCCAGTAGCTCAATTGCATACTGTGCAAGCTCTGGCCAGTGATCCATCCTCAAGACCCAGTAACCCAGAGGATTTTCGGTGGGAAAGGTGTCCAAGTCTGATCTTGCCCCTAGGTATTCCTGCACCATGTAAAACAGACGCTGGCGATGGTTGCTGGAACCGATCATACCTTGGGGCTGCGGACCAAAAAATTGTCTGAATGCATCGGTCAGACGGCCACCTTCTCCACCGCTCCTTCTTTGACTGACCGAAGCCTCAGCAACACGTTGTCCAGAGACAGGAGTTTGTAACCTCCCAGTCTCTGGGAACGCGTTGCACAGACCTTTCTGCAAGGCCTCCCGAAGATGTTTCATCCTCTGCTCCCTCTGCGATGGCAAGATAAGGTCCGCAACCTTACCCTTGTAACGTGGATCAAGGAGGGTTGCCAGCCAGTATTGGTCCTTCTCCTTGATACCACGAATACGAGGATCCTTACGCAGGCTTTGCAGGATCAGGGAGGCCATGCAGCGTAGGTTTGCTGAGGCATTCGGTCCGGAGTCCTCTGGGTCACTAAGAACGACATGGTCCGCAGCCACCTCCTCCCAGCCACGTACAAGTCCATGTGTTTCTTGGGACTGATCCCTTAAAGACTGCTGCTGATGCTGAGTGCCAGGCTCCACCTCCATACTGACACAATCTTCCTCCTCCTCCTCTTCCTCCTCGTCCTCTTCCTGTGTGATCGGCGGGCACGCAGGAACACTGTCTGGATAAAGGGGGCCTTGAGAGCTAAGGAAGTCCTCCTCTTCCTGCCTCTGTTCTGCCTCAAGTGCCCTGTCCATTATTCCACGCAGCGTGTGCTCCAACAGGTGGACAAGGGGGACAGTGTCACTGATGCATGCACTGTCACTGCTCACCATCCTCGTGGCCTCCTCGAATGGTGACAGGACAGTGCATGCATCCCTGATCATGGCCCACTGGCGTGGGGAAAAAAAACCAAGCTCCCCTGACCCTGTCCTGGTGCCATAGTCGCACAGGTACTCATTGATGGCCCTCTGCTGCGTGTGCAGCCGCTGCAGCATGGCCAACGTTGAGTTCCACCTGGTGGGCATGTCACAGATTAGGCGGTTCTTGGGCAGGTTAAACTCCTTTTGGAGGTCCGTCAGCCGAGCACTGGCATTATATGACCGGCGGAAATGCACACAGACTTTCCTGGCCTGCCTCAGGACATCCTGTAAGCCCGGGTACCTGCCCAAGAACCGCTGCACCACCAAGTTAAGGACGTGAGCCAAACAGGGCACATGGGTCATTTGTCCCTGTCGGAGGGCAGAGAGGAGGTTGGTGCCATTGTCGCAAACCACCATTCCTGCCTTAAGTTGGCGTGGCGTCAACCACCTCTGAACCTGCCCCTGCAGAGCTGACAGAACCTCTGCCCCAGTGTGGCTCCTGTCCCCCAAGCACACCAGCTCAAGCACCGCATGGCATCTTTTGGCCTGCGTACTTGCGTAGCCCCTTGAACGCCTACGGAGCACCGCTGGTTCCGAGGAAGAGGCCATGGAGGAAGAAGAAGAGGAGGGGGTGGAGGAGAGAGGTGTGTCACAATCAGCATTTTGGAGGCGTGGTGGCGGAACAACCTCCAACACTACTGCACCTTGTCCTGCATCCTTCCCAGCTGCCAGCAGAGTCACCCAATGCGCCGTGAAACTTAGGTAACGTCCCTGTCCATGCCTGCTGGACCATGAGTCAGCGGTAATATGCACCTTACCGCTGACCGCCCTGTCCAGCGAGGCATGGACATTGCCTTCCACATGCCGGTAGAGAGCCGGAATCGCCTTCCGTGAGAAAAAGTGGCGTTTGGGTACCTGCCACTGAGGAACCGCACATTCCACAAACTCACGGAAGGGGGCAGAGTCTACCAACTGAAAAGGCAGCAGTTGAAGTGCTAGCAATTTTGCCAAGCTAGCATTCAACCGCTGGGCATGTGGATGGCTGGGAGCAAACTTCTTTCGGCGGTGCAGCAGCTGGGGCAGGGAAATTTGCCTGGTACAATCTGACGTCGGTGTACCAAAAGCAGATTGCCCACAAGTACTTGGCTGTGACACACCTAATTCTACACCTTAATTCCTCTCACTGCAGGTCTCAGAGAGGACTGAAGGTCTAGTGGGGTTGGAAATCTCAGCTGATGAGGAGCAAGGAGAGATCCTCTTTGTTCTTTGGTGTGGGTCTTTTAGATACGCTTGCCAACGAACTGCATGGCAGGTCAACATATGTCTGGTCAAGCATGTGGTACCCAAGCGGGAGATATTTTGGCCACGCGAGATACGCTTGAGACATATGTTGCAAATAGCAGCGGTGCGATCTGATGCACTCGTCTCAAAAAAGGCCCACACCAAAGAACTTTTTGAATAACGCGCAGAGACTGCAGCGCCCTGCACATGTGGAGCTTTGGGGTGTGATGCAGTCAATGTGCTGCCCTTAGGCTGGCCCCTGGAGGACATCCTGCCTCGTTGGTGATGTGCTGCCGCCTCCTCCTCCTCCTCCTCCTCCTCCTCCTCTCTCCTATCAGGCACCCACGTTGAGTCAGTGACCTCATCATCCCCTCCCTCCTCATCACTGGAGCAAACCTGGCAGTATGCTGCAGCAGGGGGAGCATGACTGCCAGATTGCTGTCCTTCTTGGGCACCCCCTCTGTCCGCGCTCATGTTACTGCCTTCATCGAGCTCAGTATCGTCATCAGAGCCTTCCAAACGCTGGGCATCCTCCTGGAGCATGTACCCAACACTGTGGTCAAACAGTTCGAGGGAATCCTCATGAGGACATGGTGGAGCTAGGGAAGGAGTCACTGATGACATTGAGCTGAGGGAAGAGGCCGCTGCTTTGCCAGACAAAGCACCCTGGGCATGGGTGAGAGAGGATGAGGAGGATGAGGACGGCTTGGTCATCCACTCGACCAAGTCTTCCGCATGTTGCGGCTCAACATGGCCAGCTGCCGAAAAAAAGGCCAAGCGTGTCCCATGGCCACGTGCTGATGAGAATGCACCGTCTCCACGACCAGCACTAGACACAGAGCCTGCTTGCCCTCTCTTATTGGCTTGTGACTGTCTGCCTCTCCTTCTTGGCCTTCCAGACATACTAATGGCCTGTAGCTGCACTAAGCTGGGATAGAACACCTGTAATTTTCTTCAAGTAGCTTTATATACTGTAACCAGACAAGCCTGCCTGTCAGTAGGAAGATAACAGGAACGGATCTAGCTGAACACTGTGAGCAGGACGCACTGTACTAAATGTAAATAGTCTAGCTGCCTGACCGTGGTACTAATAGGATCAAATAGAACACCTGTAATTTTCTTCAGGTAGCTTTATATACTGTAACCAGACAAGCCTGCCGGTCAGTAGGAATTTAACAGGAACGGATCTAGCTGAACACTGTGAGCAGGACGCACTGCACTAAATGTAAATAGCAGGAACGGATCTAGCTGAACACTGTGAGCAGGACGCACTGCACTAAATGTAAATAGTCTAGAAGATAACAGGAACGGATCTAGCTGAACACTGTGAGCAGGACGCACTGCACTAAATGTAAATAGTCTAGAAGATAACAGGAACGGATCTAGCTGAACACTGTGAGCAGGACGCACTGCACTAAATGTAAATAGCAGGAACGGATCTAGCTGAACACTGTGAGCAGGACGCACTGCACTAAATGTAAATAGTCTAGAAGATAACAGGAACGGATCTAGCTGAACACTGTGAGCAGGACGCACTGCACTAAATGTAAATAGCAGGAACGGCTCTAGCTGAACACTGTGCGCAGGACGCACTGCACTAAATGTAAATAGCAGGAACGGATCTAGCTGAACACTGTGAGCAGGACGCACTGCACTAAATGTAAATAGCAGGAACGGATCTAGCTGAACACTGTGAGCAGGACGCACTGCACTAAATGTAAATAGCAGGAACGGATCTAGCTGAACACTGTGAGCAGGACGCACTGCACTAAATGTAAATAGCAGGAACGGATCTAGCTGAACACTGTGAGCAGGACGCACTGCACTAAATGTAAATTGCAGGAACGGATCTAGCTGAACACTGTGAGCAGGACGCACTGCACTAAATGTAAATAGTCTAGAAGATAACAGGAACGGATCTAGCTGAACACTGTGAGCAGGACGCACTGCACTAAATGTAAATAGCAGGAACGGATCTAGCTGAACACTGTGAGCAGGACGCACTGCACTAAATGTAAATAGCAGGAACGGATCTAGCTGAACACTGTGAGCAGGACGCACTGCACTAAATGTAAATAGCAGGAACGGATCTAGCTGAACACTGTGAGCAGGACGCACTGCACTAAATGTAAATTGCAGGAACGGATCTAGCTGAACACTGTGAGCAGGACGCACTGCACTAAATGTAAATTGCAGGAACGGATCTAGCTGAACACTGTGAGCAGGATGCACTGCACTAAATGTAAATAGTCTAGAAGATAACAGGAACGGATCTAGCTGAACACTGTGAGCAGGACGCACTGCACTAAATGTAAATAGCAGGAACGGATCTAGCTGAACACTGTGAGCAGGACGCACTGCATTAAATGTAAATAGTCTAGATAGAAGATAACAGGAACGGATCTAGCTAAACTGAATACAGTGTATATATATATATGCAACACCTGGGATGCATATATATACACAATACACTGTAAGTGCAGCTAACTGACTGACTGTTCTGCCTAATCTATCTAACTCAAATCAAATGACACTGTCTCTCTCTCTCTCTATCTCTCAGCACACCGGAACACACACTACACAGGGCCGCCGTGCAGGCGGCCTTATATAGTGTGGGGTGTGTACTAAATCCCCTGAGCCATAATTGGCCAAAGCCACCCTGGCTTTGGCCAATTACAGCTCTCTCTACTGACGGCGCTGTGATTGGCCAAGCATGCGGGTCATAGTGCATGCTTGGCCAATCATCAGCCAGCAATGCACTGCGATGCCGCAGTGAATTATGGGCCGTGACGCGCCACACGAATTTAGCGCGAACGGCCCATAACGTTCGCAATTCGGCGAACGATCGAACAGCCGATGTTCGAGTCGAACATGGGTTCGACTCGAACACGAAGCTCATCCCTAGTCGCCAAGTACCGCAAGGTGGTGATGAGCCTCTGCTCGGAAGTGATGACTTGCCACATGCGGGTGTCCTGCTTGGTAATATAAGGGGACAGCAAAGCCAACAGACGGTGATCCGGGCCTGTCATCCGGAAATATGTCCTCCCGCAACAAAAGCATGTGCGAGAATTGGTCACACTGGAGCAACCAATTCTTCGTCCACGAACTTCTCCTCACCCTGTTCATGGGCTGTACTTGGGTCACAGAAAGAACTCCAACACCAAGCCCAAGCACAGCACGAACTCTACGATGAGAACGTACCCGCAACATGGCTTGAAAAGAGTTGGCTGGTCAGAACGAACTAACAGAATGCACTGAAAATCAGAAAGAACCTGAGAAGAATGATCTGAAATTCAGAAACAAGCGGACAAGAACGCACTGAAAAACAGAAGCGAACTATTAAATAGAAAGCACTGAAAGGCAGGAATGGACTGACAACACGCACTGAAGAACAGATACGAACCCACAAGCACAAACTGACAAGCAAAAACGAACTGAAAAGCACTAGGCTGAAAAGCACGAATCGTCTCTCACCAAACTTCTACTAACATGAGATAAACATGAGATTAGCAGAAGGAGCCCAAAGGGTGGCGCACTGGCTATTGAACTTCCTTTTTATAGTCCCGTCATACGTGTTGTATGTCACCACGTTCTTGACGTTTGGAATTTCCGACAACATTTGTGTGACCGTGTGTATGCAAGACAAGTTTGAGCCAACATCCTTCGGAAAAAAATCCAAGGTTTTGTTGTCGGAAAATCCGATCGTGTGTACAGGGCATAAGGGTAGAGGAAAGATTATTGTGAGGGATTATGGCAGCATGAAGGAAGGTTAATTTTAAGGTACAAAGAGGATTAACATAAAGTTGCCCAATTACACCATCTGGGCTGCTTCGATGCATTTAATACAAGTGCATAATGTAAGTTGCAATCTCCCTTAACATTGCATTAGGATGGCCCATTCATTCAGTTGAGCAAACAGCATTTCCACGATGCATGGTAGTGCATTGTTGCACGTTGTACCGCAATGCAATGCAGGTGTACTAGGAGGGTGCATTGGGGTGCTGATCAGACTGTAATGCATGAATTACCACATTGAGAATATATTCTTATGCCTCGTACACACGACCGGCTTTTCCGTCAGAATAAACTCTGACGGTTTTTCTGACGGAGTTCTGACGGAGTTCCGCTGAAACGGACTTGTGTACACACGATCACATCAAAGCCCGATCATTTAGAATGCAGTGACGTACAACATGTACAACGGGAAAAGAAAAAGAAAATTAAATAGCCAGTAGCCAATAGCTGCCCTTGCGTCATTTTTGGTCCGTCGGAATAGCATACAGACGAACGGTTTTCCCGATAGGAATTGATTCCATCGGAAAGATTTAAAACATGTTCTATTTCTAGGTCCGTCAGAATTTCTGAAGGAAAAAGTCCGATGTAGCCCACACATGATCGGAATATCCGATGAAATGATTCCGTCTGACCTTTTCTGCCGGAAAGTCCGGTCATGTGTACGTGGCATTAGGGTTCAGGGAAGGTCAGGGGCTCATGTTAAATGCAGCAATATGGTCACTGTAATAAAAAAATTCAGGCATGTTAGAGGCTTTCTAAAGATAACCCACACAGCCTTGACATCACTAGGGTGTCTGGCTGCTGTCTATGAAGTCTGCAGAGCTCTGGGAGTAACAGAGTCTTCTCCACCTGTTTGACCCACTGGAACTCTCCATTGTCACTGATAATGCACAGTCATAGATGCTGGTTAGGCATGAGCCGAAAACCCCCCCGGTTTGGTCGCACCAGAACCTGTGAACGGACCGAAAATTCGCACAAACGATAGAACACCATTGAAGTCTATGGGACTCGAACGTTCAAATTTAAAAGTGCTAATTTTAAAGGCTAATTTGCATGGTATTGTCCTAAAAATGGTTTGGGGACCCGGGTCCTTCCCCAGGGGACATGTATCAGTGCAAAAAAAGTTTTAAAAACAGCCGTTTTTTCGGGAGCAGTGATTTTAATGATGCTTAAAGTAAAAAAAAGTGAAATATTCCTTTAAATATCGTACCTGGGGGGTGTCTATAGTATGCCTGTAAAGTGGCTCGTGTTTCCCGTGCTTAGAACAGTCCCTGCACAAAATGACATTTTTAAAGTAATAAAAGTTATTTAAAACTGCTTACGGCTTTAATGTAATGTCCGGCCCTCTGAACAGCAGTATACAGGCGATGCAAACAAGATAGGGACTGTAGGTTTGTTGTTAAGTAGAATCTGTTTGTAATTTTGAATTGGTACATTTTTAAAGTGTAGCTCCAGCCAAAAAATCTATTTTTAAGCTTTTTGGAAAACATAGGGAAGGGTTATCACCCCTGTGACATTTGTTTTTCTTTCTGTGCTCCTCTTAAGAAGATTTCACCTCACTTTCTGTCCCAATGGCAAATGTTTTTTGACAATTTGGGGTGAAACAAGGATTGGTGATAAAGCATTAGTGGAAAGGAGACACGTTTTTCCCATATTAACTCTTACAGGAGAGAATTTCCCTTCCTAGGGGTAGATTTCATCTCACTTTCTGTTGTCTCCTTCCGTTTGCAAGTAGGAGTCGTTTGTAAGTTGGATGTTTGAAAGTAGGGGCCTGCCCTATATACTCTGCAGAAATTGGGGCCTTAGGAGTTGGTGTTGCCACAACACTGTAAGCCCTCACAGTTACTCTTGGTGGGCGCAGGAACGGACTCTGCTGTGAAATGTTAGATCAAGAATTGTAATTACATGCCCCTGTTGAACAGGGTCAGAAAAATTGGGCCTTTGGTAGTGGTGGTGGTGGTGCTGGTGCCACAACACTGTAAGTCCTCACAGTTACTCTTGGTGGGCGCAGAAACAGGCCCTGCTGTGAAATATTAGATCAAGAATTGTAATTACATGCATCTGTTGAACAGGGGAAGAAAAATTGGGCCTTTGGTGGTGGTGTTGCCACCCCACTGTAAGTCCTCACAGTTACTCTTGGTGGGAGCTGGAACGGGCCCTGCTGTGAAATAATAGATCAAGAATCGTAATTACATGCACCTGTTGACCAGGGCAGAAAAATTGGGCCTTTGGTGGTGGTGGTGCTGGTGCCACAACACTGTAAGTCCTCACAGTTACTCTTTGTGGGTGCAGAAACAGGCCCTGCTGTGAGATATTAGATCAAGAATTGTAATTACATGTCCCTGTTGAACAGGGGCAGAAAAATTGGGCCTTAGGCACTGGTGCCACAACACTGCAACCCCTCACAGATACTCTAGTTGGAACGCAGGAATGAGCCCTCCTGTAAAATATTGCATCAAAAATTGTAATTACATGCCCCTGTTAAACAGGGGCTGAAAAATTGGGCCTTAGGCACTGGTACTGGTGCCACAACACTGCAACCCCTCACAGATACTCTAGTTGGAGCGCAGGAACAAGCCCTGCTGCAAAGTATTGCATCAAAAATTTTAATTACAAGCCCCTGTTAAACAGGGGCTGAAAAATTGGGCCTTAGCCACTGGTGGCGGTGCCCAGAACCAAAAATATTCTTACAAGCTATCAGCATGATCATTGAGGAGGAAGAGGATAGTCACTCAGCATAACAGGATAGTCACTCAGCATCAGCATAGGCAGTCTTGAAGGGATCTGACATTTAAAAAAAAATTATTCGGTTACATCATCATCAGGTGCTTGGTAGCTGGTGGTGATCCAAGACTGATTCATTTTTATGAAGGTCAGTCAATTGACCGAGTCAGTGGACAGGCACACCCTGTGATCGGTTACAAAACCTCCAGCAGCACTGAATGTGCGTCCGAAAGAACACTGGATGCAGGACAGGCCAGTAGCTCAATTGCATACTGTGCAAGCTCTGGCCAGTGATCCATCCTCAAGACCAAGTAACCCAGAGGATTTTCGGTGGGAAAGGTGTCCAAGTCAGATCTTGCCCCTAGGTATTCCTGCACCATGTAAAACAGACGCTAGCGATGGTTGCTGGAACTGATCATACCTTGGGGCTGTGGACTAAAAAATTGTCTGAACGCATCGGTCAGACGGCCACCTTCTCCGCCGCTCCTTCTTTGACTGACCGAAGCCTCAGCAACACGTTGTCCAGGAAAAGGAGTTTGTAACCTCCCAGTCTCTGGGAACGCATTGCACAGACCTTTCTACAAGGCCTCCCGAAGATGTTTCATCCTCTGCTCCCTCTGCGATGGCAAGATGGCAAGTCCGCAACCTTACCCTTGTAACGTGGATCAAGGAGGGTTGCCAGCCAGTATTGATCCCTCCCTTGATACCACGAATACGAGGATCCTTCCGCAGGCTTTGAAGGATCAGGGAGGCCATGCAGCTTAGGTTTGCTGAGGCATTCGGTCTGGAGTCCTCTGGGTCACTAAGGACAACATGATCCACAGCCACCTCCTCCCAGCCATATACAAGCCCATGGGTTTCTTGGGACTGTAAATGATCCCTTAAAGACTGCTGCTGATGCTGAGTGCCAGGATCCACCTCCATGCTGACACAATCCTCCTCTTCCTCCTCCTCCTCCTCTTCCTGTGTGATCGGCGGGCATGCAGGAACACTGTCTGGATAAAGGGGGCCTTGAGAGCCAACAATTTCCTCCTCTTCCTGCCTCTGTTCTGCCTCAAGTTCCCTGTCCATTTATCCATGCAGCGTGTGCTCCAACAGGTGGACAAGGGGGACAGTGTCACTGATGCATGCACTGTCACTGCTCACCATCCTCGTGGCCTCCTCAAATGGTGACAGGACAGTGCATGCATCCCTGATCATGGCCCACTGGTGTGGGGAAAAAAAAGCAAGCTCCCCTGACCCTGTCCTGGTGCCATAGCCGGACAGGTACTCATTGATGGCCCTCTGTGGTATTAATATAGGATCAGAAGAACACCGCCAATTTTATTCAGGTAGCTTTAGGTGCACACTGTGCAGAGGACACAGTACACTAACTGTAAATACTGTAGCTGCCTGCCTGTGGTATTAATAGGAGCAGAACAACAGATATTGTCTCCAGGTAGCTTTAGGTGCACACTGTGCAGAGGATGCACTACACTAACTGTAAATACTGTAGCTGCCTGCCTGTGGTATTAATAGGATCAGAAGAACACCACTAATTTTCTTCAGGTAGCTTTAGGTGCACACTGTGCGGAGGACACAGTGCACTAACTGTAAATACTGTAGCTGCCTGCCTGTGGTATTAATAGGAGCAGAACAACAGCAATTGTCTCCAGGTAGCTTTAGGTGCACACTGTGCAGAGGACACACTACACTAACTTGTAAATACTGCAGCTGCCTGCGGTACTGTACTAATAGGATCAGAAGAACACCACTAATTTTCTTCAGGTAGCTTTAGGTGCACACTGTGCAGAGGACGCACTACACTAACTTGTAAATACTACAGCTGCCTGTGGTACTGTACTATTAGGATCAGAAGAACACCACAAATTTTCTTCAAGTAGCTTTAGGTGCACATCGTGCAGAGGACGCACTACACTAACTTGTAAATACTGCAGCTGCCTGCGGTACTGTACTAATAGGATCGAAGAACACCACTAATTGTCTTCAGGTAGCTTTAGGTGCACACTGTGCACGGGACACACTACACTAATTGTAAATACCATAGCTGCCTGCCTGTGGTATTAATAGGAGCAGAACAACAGCAATTGTCTCCAGGTAGCTTTAGGTGCACACTGTGCAGAGGACACACTACGCTAACTTGTAAATACTGCAGCTGCCTGCGGTACTGTACTAATAGGATCAGAAGAACACCACTAATTTTCTTCAGGTAGCTTTAGGTGCACACTATGCAGAGGACGCACTACACTAACTTGTAAATACTACAGCTGCCTGTGGTACTGTACTAATAGGATCAGAAGAACACCACTAATTTTCTTCAGGTAGCTTTAGGTGCACATCGTGCAGAGGACGCACTACACTAACTTGTAAATACTGCAGCTGCCTGCGGTACTGTACAAATAGGATCAGAAGAACATCACTAATTTTCTTCAGGTAGCTTTAGGTGCACACTGTGCAGAGGACGCACTACACTAACTGTAAATACTGTAGCTAATAGGAATAATAGTATCAGAGGAACACCAGCAATTTTCTTCAGGTAGCTGTAAATGCTGTAAAAACACCTGCCTGCCTGTCAGTAGTAGGAAGAGAATAACAGGAACAGATCTAGATAAACTGAATACAGTGTAAATATATATATATATATATATATATATATATATATATATATATATATATATATATATATACAACACCTAGGATGTATATATATATATATATATATATATATATATATATATATACACAATACGCTATAAGTGCAGCTAACTGACTAGCCTGCCTACTCTATCTAACTTAAATTAAATGACACTGTCTCTCTGTCTATCTATCTCTCTCTCAATGCCGGAACACACTACACAGGGCCACCGTGCAGGCAGCCTTATATATTGTGGGGCGTGTACTAAACCCCCTGAGCCATAATTAGCCAAAGCCACCCTGGCTTTGGGCAATTACGGCTCTCTGTATAGATGGCACTGTGATTGGCCAAGCATGCGGGTCATAGTGCATGCTTGGCCAATCATCAGCCAGCAATGCACTGCGATGCTACAGTGAATTATGGGCCGTGACTCGCCACTCGAATTTGCCGCAAAAGGCCCATATCGTTCGGAATTTGGCGAACGACCGAACAGGCAATGTTCGAGTCGAACATGAGTTTGATTTGAACATGAAGCTCATCCCTAATGCTGGAGAGTTTAGAGCAGAGGTAGGTAACTTCGGCCCTTCAGCTGTGGTGAAACTACAAATCCCATCATGCCTCTGCCTCTAGGAGTCATGCCTGTGATTGTTATTGTCTTGCAATGTCTCATGGGACTTGTATTTTCAAAACAGCTGGAGGGCTGAGGTTGCCTACCCCTGGATTAGAGGCAGCAGACAGACACCCTGGTGACATCAGGCCTTGGGGGGGTAGGGATGAAGTAGTGTGGTCTGTCTGCTACAAAATGTCTCTGACACTCTCAGAAGTGTCTATGGTTGAAACAAAATGCATACCTCCCAACTTTTAAACTTCAGAATGAGAGACAAATGAGGGAGTAAGTGAGCTGCAGCACGCATAACAGCAAAATGTGGGTGTTGCCAAAATCTTAATGGATGGAGGGTCTTAATGGGTGTAGTTAAACAAAACCCAGCTCTCTCACCAATGCCCCCACCCTAGCTTTCTCAGCAATTTGCCCTGGCTCTCTTACAAATGCCCCCCTTCCTCTCTTACTAATGCCCCCTCCTAGCTCTCCCACCAATTCCACCCTCCTCTATTACTAATGCCCCCACAGCTTTCCCACCAATCCCCCCTCCTCTCTTACTAATGCCCCCCCCCAGCTCTCCCACCAATTCCCACCTTCTCTGTTACTAATTCCCCCCAGCTCTCTCACCAATTTCCCCTTCCTCTCCTACTAATGCCCCCCCAGCTCTCTCACAAATCCCCCCCTTCCCTGTTACTAATTCTCCCCAGCTCTCTCACCAATTCCCCCCTCCTCTGTTACTAATGCCCCCCCAGCTCTCCCACCAATTCCTACCTCCTCTGTTACTAATTCCCCCCAGCTCTCCCACCAATTCCACCCTCCTCTCTTATAAATGCCCCCACAGCTCTCCCATCAATTTCACCCTCCTCTGTTACTAATTCCCCCCAGCTTTCTCACCAATTTTCCCCTCCTCTCTTACTAATGCCCCCCGCTCTACCACCAATCCCCCCCTCCTCTGTTACTAATTCCCCCGAGCTCTCTCACAAATTTCCCCCTCCTCTCTTACTAATGCCCCCCAGCTCTCTCATCAATTCCCCCCTTCCCTGTTACTAATTCCCCCCAGCTCTCCCACCAATTCCCCCCTCCTCTGTTACTAATGCCCCCCCCAGTTCTCTCACCAATTCCCCCCTCCTCTGTTACTAATGCCCCCCCAGCTCTCCCACCAATTCCCCTCTCTGTTACTAATGCCCCCCAGCTCTCTCACCAATTCATCCCTCCACTGTTACTAATGCCCCCCAGCTCTCTCACCAATTCCTCCCTCCTCTGTTACTAATGCCCCCCATCTCTCCCACCAATTCCCCCTCCTCTCTTACTAATGCCCCCCCAGCTCTCTCACCAATTCCCCTCTCCTCTCTTACTAATGCCCCCCTCCCCGTCTTACAAATGCAGACTGATATGTATTCCTGTGCTTTTTTTTTAAACACAGTGCTGCTGACAGCTCTGAGTGTCAGAACTGTAGCAAGGAGCCGAGGAGGAGTTTCACAGCACTTCACTGGCTCCATGCTACAGTCCTGACAGGTGGGGAAAACCACCTCCGTTATCCCCAATGTGGGCAGTTGTTGCACCAGGACCCGGGGCACCCACCAGCACATGTGGGCATGTCACCCCTGGATGCCTGGCGCAAACACACAGAAGCAGGGAGTGCTTCTGTGTGAAGTTCCGCTCAGTGGCGTCACTAGGGTTGGTGTCACCTGGTGCAGTAAAATATGGTGTCACCCCCGCCCCCCGCGGGGGTGACACCATGTTGTCCTGCCGCTGCTCCTAGCACAAATTCCCCCTCAAATGCCCCCTCCTCAAAGAAATCCCCCAATCCCCCTCCTCACACAAGTCCCCCAATCCCCTCTCCTAGCACAATCCCCCTTCTTGCACAAATCCCCGCAATCCCCCCTCCTCGCACAAATCCCCCTCTAGCATAAATCCCCCCAATCCCCCCTCCTAGCACAAATCCCCCCTCCTTGCATAAATCCCCCCAATCCACCTTCCTAGCACAAATCCCTCCTCCTTGCATAAATCCCCCCAATCCCCTCTCCTAGCACAAATCCCCCCTCCTTGCATAAATACCCCAAATCCCCCCTCCTTGCAAAAATTCCCCCAACCCCCTACCTAGCGCAAATCCCCCAATCCCCCTTCCTCGCACAAAGCCCCCTTCTCGCACATATCCCCCCTCCTTGCACAACCCCCCCTCTCACACAAATCCCCCAATCCCCCTCCTTGCACAAATCCCTCCAATCCCCCTTCTCACACAAACCCCCTTCTCGCACAAATCCCCCCAATCTCCCCTCCTCGCACAAATCCCCCCAATCCCCCCTCCTCACACAAATCCTTCCAATTCCCCCCTCCTCGCACAAACCCCCCTTCTCGCACAAATCCCCCCAATCTCCCTCCTCACACAAATCCCCCCAATCCCCCCTCCTTGCACAACCCCCCCTCGCACAATTCCCCCAATCCCCCCTCCTTGTACAAAACCCCCTTCTCGCACAATTCCCCCCAATATCCCCTCCTTGGACAAATCCTGCCAATCCCCCCTCCTCGCACAAACCCCCCTTCTCGCACAAATCCCCCCAATCCCCCCTCCTTGCACAACCCCCCTCACACAAATCCCCCCAATCCCACTCCTCGCACAAATCCCTCCAATCCCCCTCCTCACACAAACCCCCCTTCTCGCACAAATCCCCCCAATCTCCCCTCCTCTGACAAATCCCCCCTCTTTGCACAACCCCCCTCTCGCACAAATCCCCCCAATCCCCCTCCTCACACAAATCCCTCCAATCCCCCTCCTCACACAAACCCCCCTTCTCGCACAAATCCCCCCAATCTCCCCTCCTCGCACAAATCCCCACAATCCCCCCTCCTCGCACAAATCCTTCCAATTCCCCCCTCCTTGCACAAACCCCCCTTCTCGCACAAATCCCCCCAATCCCCCTCCTCGCACAAATCCCCCCAATCCCCCCTCCTTGCCCAACCCCCCTCGCACAATTCCCCCCAATCCCCCCTTCTTGCACAAAACCCCCTTCTCGCACAATTCCCCGCAATATCCCCTCCTTGGACAAATCCCACCAATCCCCCCCTCCTTGCACAAAACCCCCTTCTCGCACAAATCCTCCCAATCCCCCCTCCTTGCACAAACCCCCCCTCTCACACAAATCCCCCCAATCCCCCTCCTCGCACAAATCCCTCTAATCCCCCTCCTTACACAAACCCCCTTCTCACACAAATCCCCCCAATCTCCCCTCCTTGCACAAATCCCCAATCCCCCTCCTCGCACAAATCCTCCAATCCCCCATTCTTGAACAAATTCCCCCTCCTCGCATCAATCCCCCCTCCTCACACAAATCCCCCCAATCCCCCCTCTGTGCACAAATCCCCCCAATCCCCCATTCTTGCACAAATCCCCCCTCCTTGCATCAGTCCCCCTCCTCGCACAAATCCCCCAATCCCCCCTTGCACACAAATCCCCCCCAATCGCCCATTCTTGCTCAAATCCCCCTCCTTGCATCAATCCCCCCTCCTCGCACAGACCCCCCAATCCCCCATTCTTGCACAAACTCCCAATACATTCTCATTTGTCATGTCCGGACAGATCCCAGGCAGAGGTGTGGAGGGCTCACCATGGGGGGGGCAAGGGGGGGTGGCTAGCTGGACTGGTTGGAGTTGCTATCTGGTGATAGCAGACAATAGTATGGGGGATCTGGGGAGGATGGGAACTGTTCCTGCAGACAATGGCATAAATTCAGAACTGACCTGTTTGTTGCTGGAATCAGGATGTGGATAGGATAGCTGCAGGGAAGGTGCTGTGGGTGACAGCAATTGCAGCAGTCAATGGGGCAGCGGTGGGCCAGGATAGATGCCCGGCCCTGGCACCAGGAATGTCATTGGCCTTCCCCATTACATGACTGGAGCTCTGCTACACCCAGGCGGGGAGGATTCAGTGCAGCCGTACTGCCCGGAGAACTGCATGGTCACTTCTAATTACAAAAGCCGAGCTTCTGAATTAGAAGTGATAGCAGTGAGAGGAAGATACAGAGCTAGTGTAGCTGAAAAAAAAAACCCTGCCTCCATGACCTGGGAATGGTGTTACCCCTCTAGCGGGTGTCACCCGGTGCAACTCGCACCTCCCTGTCCCCCATAGCAATACCACTGGTACCGCTTGCCTTCCACAAGCCGCTGAGAAGCGGGATCAGGGTAGTTGAGAGCCGGTATGGAGGTTGCTGGCACATGGGATCGGGGCCGCTGAGAGCCGGCATAGGCAAGATCGGGTGCTGGAGATGGGGCGGAGCTGAGAGGCCTGCAAATGATGTCATCAGTTGCTAGGATGCTGGTGGTCCTAACAACTGATGACTGCATGGGGGGAGCAGAGATTACCAGATTTTCTATCAGGAATCCTCAATTGGTGCTGTGTGTGAGAGCACACATTGCACCCATTGAGGATACCACTACAGAGTGGAGCCCAGGGCTGGAACTTGTTCAGCCCAGATCCGCGGGACCCCGGGACTTACTTCAAATCGTGGGAAGGTCCTGTGGAATCCGGGACAGTTGGGAGGTATGAAAATGCAGTGTGGATACTGACAAAGAAAATACATTGTTATAGCAAGGGCAGTATTACTACATGTTATTTTCAAACATTTGATTTATGTGAGCATTCTGATGAGATTCATTGTTCATTGATGAGATTGTCACTTTAAGAAATGGCAGCATTCTATATATTGGGAGCTTTGCACAGGAAATCTACCGCCGACCTCCTATTGCTGAAAATGAATTGTTTTTTATCACCCCAAGAGAGGATATGCGGGAGGTGCTGTCTGCTCCCTCTTATACTTCCATCAGCAAAACAATAAATGTTTATGTCAAAACAAATAAACAGTAAAAAAAATTCCAGCGGTCAACCCACGCCAACACTTCCTGCTGGCCTCTAACGTCTATGGCCAGCTTGAGACCTTCTTACAGAATGAACTTTTGCTACTTTTCCTTTGTAAAGTTTTAATCTACAGCGTGTGCCCGTGAGCCATTGCTAGTATTCAATAGTTCATAAGCCTGGATTTTACTATGCATGCACACTGTAAGATAAGGCTCCAGAGTCGAAGCCGTCAATATGAATTGTTGCATTATTAAACCATCCACAGCCTAATCCTTGATTTAGATCTTTCTATTTCTACAGAAGGAAAATATCAATAGAATAAAGTCAGTTCTTTGGCTAAATCATTATATATGATTTTTCCATCATCTTTATCACCTGACCCACCACCTGTCTGCTGCTATTTACATTGTGTTACATTTTCTAGATGTCTGCATCCTTCAACATTTCTGAAGTATGCTGAGTAATACTTACACTAAAATATGTAACCCACTTAAATAAACTCCATTGACAAAGCAATGCTTAATACAACGGTTTTTAGGTTTCATATTGTAAGGAGGGGGGGGGGGGATAGTAATTCTTGAAAATAGTATTTCCTGGTTTGTTTTGTTTAGCTTAAACTACTTGAACTTGGTGCAAGACTTTTATTTACCTCTACTTCTGCTAGACAGTTCATTGCAGCCTCTTCTCCCCCACACTTCCTCAGTCTAAGGTCCTCTGACACCATCAGGAGCAATGAAGTCCTGCATTGGGCATGAGGAGGCTGAGGAATGGTTCACTGATACACAGGGAGAGGAGGATCTGGTAAGTAAAATGCCTTTATCGTCCCCTAGACTAAAAGAGCAGTAAACCCTTGCAGAGGGTTTTCATGTTACCTTGCATTTTCAGGCTTTAAATCTGAATATACACTATATAAGTATTGTGACCCTTGCCTTTCACCACATGAACTTTAATGGCATCCCAGTCTTAGTCCAAAGGGTTCAATATTGTTGGCCCACCCATTGGTGTGAGCAGCCTATAGCATTAGGGTGTGCACTCCAGCCAGAGCACAAACACACAAGGGTGTATATCAGCAGAGCAGCGGATGGTGTCAGTAGAGCAGATATTAGTGTCAGTAGGGCAGTGGACGGTGTCAAACGTTTTTTTTTTTATTACTCTTAAAAAAATTTTTTTTTTTACAATATTATTTTTAATTACTTGCTTGCTATTTTTTTAGAGCCCCATTGGGGGCTTTTGTGAAATATCAAAAGGTCTAAACAAACCCCTGATTTTTCACTTTTTAGACAGAGAAAGGGACTGAGGACAGAGCTTCCCCAGTTCCTTTCTCTGCAGCCTCAGCTGCACTGAACAGTGAAGCAATGGAAAGTGCTCTGTGCTGAGCAGCATAGTTTACTAAGAATGAAGACACGAGTGATCAGTACAGATCACTCACTGTGTTCATTCAGAAAAGGAAGGGGCCGGTAAATTAAATATTCACCAGCTTCTTTGCCCGCACTCAATCATGAAACTACACCTGCAGCAGCCGGAGGGAGAGGGGGGAAGCTGGCAGCACTGCAAGGGGGAGAAGGGGGCACTAGGAATATGGGGGAATCGGTACCACACGGGGTGATTAGGGTGTGCCCAGGCACACCTGGCACACCCTGTGCGCACGCCTATGGGCCCACCCTTGCAGTTTAGCAACAGCTTCATCTCTTCTGGGAAGGCTGTCCACAAGGTTTAGGAGTGTGTCTATGGGAATGTTTGACCATTCTATCATTCTAATTCACTCCAAAGGTGTTTTATCAGGTTGACATCAGAACTCTGTGCAGGCCAGTCAAGTTCCTGCCCCCCAAACTTGCTCATCCATGTCTTTATGAACCTTGCTTTGTGTTCTGGTGCACAGTCATGTTGGAACAGGAAGGAGCCATCCCCAAACTGTTCCCAGAAAATTGGGAGCATGAAATTGTCCAAAATGTCTTGGTATGCTGACGCCTTAAGAATTCCCTTCACTGGAACTAAGGGGCCAAGTCCAACCCCTTGAAAACCACACACCATAATCCCCCCTCCACCAAATGATTTGGACTAGTGCACAAAGCAAGGTCCATAAAGACATGGATGAACGAGTTTGGGGTGGAGGAACTTGACTTGACCTCAACCCGATAGAACACCTTTGGAATGAATTAGTGTGGAGACTGCAAAATTAATGATGAAATTAAATTAGAATCTGTATGTAGTGTAATAAGTGGAATTCTGTTCTATGTACACATATAAATATATATTTATCACGCAGCCTCATAGAACAGTCAGGGGAGAATGAAAACTCCTTGAACTAGTGCTCTGCTGGACACTGATGGAAGTCAGAAGACTGCTCTAACTATTGATGAGAAAATAGAAAGTATTTAGCAGTTTATATTTACTAAAATAATTGCATCTCCGTGTTCTGTGTACTGTGGGAGACCAGATATAGAGAATGCAGGGTCCTGGGTTTAGTAACACTTTAAGGAAGGATTGACCTCTATGTTAATGGTGGTATGTATGTATATAAAAATCACCCCTTCTGGCCCACCTCCATCACTACGATTAAGCCTGGATTGGGCAAAATGTGTGGTGGTCTTAGGGCGGGGACTGGCATTGCCATGTCTGTGGATAGCTTCTAAAATAAACGTGGGTTGGGTATTCCAAATTAACACAATTTCACTAAGCTAAAAAAACATTAACTTTGTGAAGTTAATGATCTATACTCCTTTCTTAAAGTGTAACTAAAGACAAAACTTTTTTTCATTTTAGATAGAGTTAAGGAGGGTTTAACCCCCCTCCATTTTGTTGTCATCTGTGCCTCATTGGGGAGATTTCCTTTGCAATTTTTTTATATTTTATATTCAATCACAATGAGACCTTATATCCAAAAAAAGAAGGATTACACCACATAGTTGAACATTATTGAAGGTAAAAAAAAGTCCAGTTTCTGGAATAAAAAATAAAAAAAAAATCTAGGTATATCCAGTAAACAACTATTGTCTTGATTAATAGCTTTACAAATAAGAATAGTAGATGTATGGTCCTGTGTTATCTATGGAATGTATCCACAACTGCACTTTTTGTCAAAGTAACGTAAGTAACTGAGGGTAATACATTTAATGCCTAACTACTGCTGAAATTGCAGCAAGCTTTAAAGGCAAAAGGATTCTTTTTCTAGTTATCAGCCTTGAAAGGATTATATGATTTCCACTGCAACTAACCATTAAAGGCATTGCTCTAAGATACTTTTATTATTTTGACAAAAAGTACAATACTGGATCAGAAACAGTAATTCTAGTAGCAGTAGTAGATGCGGTAGTATTTTAAAGTCTGTGAAAGTGGTAGTAAAGTAAAAATAAAAGTCATAATGTGCTAATATGCATCGCATATCTCCTAAATGGTACATGTTTAGGAAATATTCACTGTACCTACAGATAAGCCTTATTATAGGCTTACCTATAGGTACAAGTGATAAAATGCAATTTAGACATGTGCAATTCATTTAGTTCCAAATTAATTTTTTTTAGACAAATTCATAAATATCCGAATTTTCGAATTTCCAAATTTTTCCAAATATTCGGAAATTCAAAAAATCGTAAATTTGAAAATTTGAAATTTTTGGAAATTCGAAAATTTGGAAATTCGAATTTGGAAAATTCAAAATTCGGAAATTATAAAACTCGAAAATCTGGACATCTGGAAATTCAGAAATTCAGAAATTTGAAAATTCAAAAATAGGAATGAAAATCTGAAAGTTCAAAAACCCGAAAATTCAAAAATCTGAAATAATAACTAACTAATAATAACTTAACTGTTACTAATTATTAAATTATAGGTATTGGAATTTCCTTTCAAATTTGGCTGGTAGTGAGTGTAACGAATACGAATTTATCTGAAGTTACGAATTATCCGTAATAACGAATGCTGTATCTAAATTAATGGAACATAACAAATTAATAATAATAAATAAAAATACTAAAAACTTATTATTATTATTTATTATTATTTCATTCCTTCCATTTGTTTAGATGTGGCATTCTTTATTTCAGATAATTCGTAACTTCAGATCAATTTGTATTTGTTACATTCACTAACGCCCCGTACACACGGTCGCATTTTCCAGTGGAAAATGTACGATCGGAGATTGTTGTCGGAAATTCCGACTGTGTGTGGGCTCCATCGGACTTTTTCCATCGGATTTTCCGACACACAAAGTTTAAGAGCAGGCTATAAAATTTTCCGACAACAAAATCCGATCGCGTCAATTCCGACCGTGTGTGGACAATTCCGACGCACAAAGTGCCACACATGCTCAGAATAAATTCCGAGACGGAACTGCTCGGTCTGGTAAAATTTGCGTTCGGAAAGGATATAGCACTTTCGTCACGCTGCAATGTTTTAATTTGTTTAATGTAGCGCACTCTCTTCTTCTTTATAATGTTAGAAGAATGAAGTAGTTTTGCTGCTCATATTCACATAGAGTTCTCACAAACTTCTTTCTTTATTATTTATCATGATTTCATCAATATAATATTTTTATTTGTCACATCTCCCGAAAAAAGAATCTTTTTGGGATGTTTTTAGGTTAAATTTTTTTTTTTTAGTTTTTTAAAGCCTAATCTTGTGTTTTATTTATCTTATTATTATTTTTTTAACGCAGCATATTTTTGGGTATGTTTTGTGTGTCAAGTTACCACAACATGGTTATTATCTTGTATTATTTAATCTCAAGGAGGTTGCTTGGTGTTGGTGTCTCTTTTTAATTTTACATTGTATTTTTGAAATGTACCTGCCTTCTCAGAAACAAACTGTCCTTTTTGAAGGAAAACACACATAGGCAAGTATAATTGAAAAAAATTCCTTTATTAAGGGCTCATAACCAAACAAAGAGAAAGGCAAAGCTGGATAAACAGCAGAAATTGGCGAAGCCTTTGGCCCCCAGGGCACACATCAATTATTTTACAGCAAAATTGGTGGCCTGAGGAGTCCATAGATAAGGGAGTACAATCTGGTCCAGAAGTCCAAGAGATCATGAACAGCAGCAGATGACATGTATTGTCCCCAGGCTGTGGTCATACAAGAGCCTGCATCTTTTGCCAGATCAGACTGAACCCAGGGCCATCACTTTCTGGTCTTCCTTAAACGCTTCCTTCCCGGCTGTGGCTCTGGTGTTGGAGGTGTGGCAGGAGGAGGAGTAGGACCTGGAGGAGGAGGACCATGGGTGAGCTCACAAATGTGGCTTTGGCATGTGAGTTGGCCCCTCAACCTCTTATTTAGTGCTTCTAATATGAGAAACTCACATAAGAGGCGTTGGCCCTCCTCCATTTGCTGCATTTTGCAGGCTATTAGGTCAGCAAAATCCTCTTCAACACTGTGGGGTGTTCTGAGGGCCTCAGTAGCCTTCCAAAATAGGCCAGTTGCAACCTCCTCCAGGTTATTCCTCTTCCTGCCACTTTTTCTTTGAAGGCGGAGGGGAGGGACCTGGGTATCGGGCAGCCTACTTGGCCTGAGACTTTCCTGTGTATGAAAAAGGGACATCATTTTAGTTTTTGGTTCATCAATCACAATCAGAAGTTAGTACTCCAAACTAACATATATTTAACATCATTATTTGACCAACAGAAATATTTAGAAGAATACTATACCTGGCTCAAGCTGGGCTCCTCCACATGTTGCTGCCTGGAAGGCCCAGGTTGGACGTCAGAAGCCTCAGCTGGGGGAAAGGTTGGACGTCAGAAGCCTCAGCTGGGGGGAAGGAAGCGTGGAAGGAAAAGCGAAGAGTGCTGGCCTGAGTTCAGTCTGGCCTGCCAGAAAATGCCACCTGTCATAGTACCACAGCCTGGGGAGATAAATGTCATCTGCTGCTCCTGATCTCAGGGAATCCTGGACCTTCTTGTGCTCCCTTAGGTAAGTGCTCCTCATGCCACCAATTAGGATCTTTAAATAGGTGATGTCTGCCGTGGGGATCACCGGCTTCACGAATTCCAGCAATTTATCCAGCGCTTCCTTCCTCTTTGTTTGATTCTTATAATGTGGGTGGTTTACCTGCCCCAGACAGGGCAGCTCCCTTAACATATCAATGAATATGGTGATAAAGTCCTGATCCTTCAATATATCCATTTTCTCTGCGAGACACAACACAAGACAAACCCTAATGTCAGGCTAAACTCTCCTAATCTTGTCCCAATGTAGGCCTCAATCTATAAGCAGTATAGGCCCAAGTTTTAATGTTACCTTCGTTATCACGATCGGCGCTTCCGATGCTCCTTCCTCCGCTCACAGATTGTACGTACTACGCACGCGTGTTACGCTTTATATACACTGCGCATGCGTGAAACTCTGCCCGCCCCTGATGTTCTTTCTAGTCTATTCCCCACCCCTTCTCCTTCGGTGCAGTGGGGGAAGAGCACATGGCGGAGACACAACAGGTGCGTGCTAATTACACCATTGAGGAGGAGGAAAGCCCGGAGCCAGACATGTCACGATCCCAGAGGAGACGATTTAAGGCCTCAAATATGTCCTTTGTGGAGATGTTGGAGATGGTCGACATATTGAAAAGGGCTGACTATGACGGGAAGCATGGACCTTACCCCAAACCCAATGTCAGAAAGGCCAAGATTATGACTAAAGTTGTGAAGAGTCTTCAGAGAAATTTTGGGGTACGGCGATCCAAGGATCAACTGAGGAAGCGGTGGTCGGACCTCAAATTAAGGGAGCATGATCAGTATAGAAGGATCAGGAGAGTGCTGCAAAAAAAGTAAGTAGTTGTCCTGTGTTCCTATTCTTTTTTTATTACGTTTGTGCTGCTCCATGTGTTTTTCTTTATACTGTTGTACAGTTTAAAATGGCAAATTTCATGTTCATGGACACATTATTTGTTTGTAGGAAACATTGTTCGTTCAGCCTATAAAACACCATGTTTTGTCCAGATGCAGTTCTATACATTTTTTCTGGCCTACTTCTCTTAAAATAATTTTGGTATCTAGATGGGTTAGTAACTAGAAGGAAATGCAAACTAGATCCTGTGTAAGGAGAGGACACTCAGCAGCTGGTTACACATCTGGACGCTGGAGCACTAGTGTGGGACACAAGAACACCCTTTTTATTAGGGGGCCCACACAGGTGCTCCGGTGTATACTATAGGGGTGTATCCATCTGTGAAGCTTGTACAAAACAGGTAAGTATTCAAGCTTGACAAAGGAAATAAATATTTCTTCATCTTGGAACTCCACCAAAACAGACAATTGTACCCCACTTCCAAGCAATGTTTCATATTCCTATTTCTGCCATCAAATATCTGTGTGCTAAGTATACCTATTTTTTTTACATAGGGGAGAAAAGACTCGGAGGACACCATTTATCAGAGGAGACAACAGACCCCACCAGCTCATGAAGAAGTGGAAATCCGACAAACACAACCAGAGGAGGAGGAGGGAGACGTTGTGGAAATTGTCACCACAACAGGTCTGCGACCACAGGCTCAGGTAAGAGATGGATGCCTGCATATTTATAATACATGGTGGTTGTTTTATATATTTTTAGGTGATCGTGATGTTGTGGATGAAGGTCATTTCACCAGTGAAAGTGCCCAGATCCTGATTGGGAGATCATGGGGTGTAATAAGGACTTGGAAAACATCAAGCAAAATGTCAATGATGTTCAAAACAAAATGAAGAACATCATTGATGTTTTAGGGAGAGTTTAAAACCCCTTGAAATCCAGAATTATTTCATTTTTTTGCTCCGGAGAATTTTTTGTTTTTTTGACATATTCTCGAAAAGCCAAATTTTGAAGATGCACACAGTGGGGGTTATTTACAAAAGGTAAATCCACTTTGCACTGCAAGAGCATTTGAAAGTGCACTGAAAGTGCACTTGGAAGTGCAGTCACTCTAAATCTAAGGGGTAGATCAGAAACGAGTGGAAGCTCTGCTGATTTTATCATCCAATCATGCTCAAGCTAAAATGCTGTTTTTTATTTTCCTTGCATACCCCCCTCAGATCTACAGTGACTTTACTTCCAAGTGCACTTTCAGTGCACTTTCAAGTGCATTTGCAGTGCAAAGTGGATTTGCTTTTAGTAAATAACCCCCAGTGTGTCAACATGTGCTATCTGCCATTACGGGAGATCAATGTATGTGTTTTGGGGGTGCAACCCCTTCCTCAATAATAAAGTAGCTGAGAGGAAGGGGTTGCACCCACAAAACACATCCATTGATCCCCCATGATGGCAGCTAGCACATGTTGACATTTGGCAATTTGTGTGCATCTTCAAAATTTGGCTTTTCCAGGGGTGACATCACCCCATCTGAACGCAATATCAAACACAGTTTATAAATACTCATGTCTGATATTGCCTTCAATTTCTACAAAAGTTGAACTTTGTTCCAGTTCCAGATTTGTGTATTTCTTGTTGTTTTTAAGCATGCCTGTTTTACCTATAAAGGACATTTCTACTTTTATTAATGTGACCTAAAAATTTTTTATACAACAAACATGTTGGTTTGTTTTAAAAACCTTTTATAAATGCACATGTGATTGTGCTTGTATTAAAAAGATTGTTAATCAACAATGTGTGGCTTCTTCTTTCAATGCTCAAAAACTTTTGTTGTAAAATTGGTGTTTTCTGTGACAATGGGGGTTATTTCCTAAGGGCAAATCCACTTTGCACTACAAGTGCAGTTTCAGTGCAGTCTCAAGTGCACTTGTAGTGCAAAGTGTCTTTGCCTTTAGTAAATAACACCCAACAGTAATTTTACACAATCACGCCATTTTCAGGACTCCCCAAATTTCAGTCATGGTCAGCTAAAAGAAACACAAGCAGTAAATGTAAGCAAAGATGGACCTAGCAGGCATTCTGGGGGGGCAAACAAGGACGGCAGGCTTCAAGCGCCATCAGGGTTGGTTCATTGAGATTAATAACTCCGGCTTCAGGCCCAACTGAGCCAGCATATTTCCCAGAATTTCTCCTTAAAAAGTTGTGGAGAACACAGCAAGCCAGGATGATGTGATTGAGTTTATACTCCGCCATGTGTATGGGTGTAAGAAATAGGCGGAACCGGCTGGCCATTATTCCAAACATGTTCACCACTCTTCTGGCTCTGTCCAGCCGGTAATTAAAAACCCTCTGGTCCGGGATGAGGGTCCTCATAGGGAATGGTCGCATAAGATGGTCCCCAGCGCAAACGCTTCATCCACAACAAAGACGAATGGGAGTCCTTCCACATTGTCTTCTGCAGGTGGCCAGTCCAAGCTGCCATTCTGGAGACACCTGTAGAACTCCGTCTGGGCAATGACTCCACCATCTGACATCTAGCCATTCTTCCCCATGTCCACATACAGGAACTTGTAAGTTGCCGACACCACCACCAACATCACAATACTATTGAACCCCTTGTAATTATAATAACATGAGTCCAAGTTGGGTGGTGGAATGTGGACGTGTTTCCCATCAACTGCCCCTCCGCAGTTAGGAAACTCCCACCGCTGGGCAAAGTGGGAGGCCACAGTCTGCCATTCCTGTGGTTTGGAAGGAAACTGTGGAGTCAAACAAGAAAATAAAATTAATCATTTTGCACATAAACATGGAAAGCAGATTAGACACAAACATTCTTGGCCAACATCAGTATTACATTTATTTTAGGGAGTATTTAAAGACAAAGGTATAAGGTCCACCTATCAGATTCCTCCCCCCTCTCATGGGCCATATAAAAGAATTTATGGGGGGGAGATGTTTTGGACAGGTAACCTTCTCCACTTCATTGAGAGATGAATGCCTAAATAATTTGGGTATTAGTGTATTACTTTGGCCAGCCCCTCCTTACTTACACTGTTGGCAGCCCACTGAACAGGTAAGAAGTGTCATAATACAAAGATATAAATACACACTGTACACATTTTAGCACATTTTTACATTCTGCTATTACCTATCAATATAATAATAGGATCCAAAAACTTTAAACAGTACCATTTGAAAGTATTCAGGCAGGCCCTTGCACTACATGCTTTGGGGAATTCATCCATAAATTTGACCACAAAAGAGTTGATATAGTGTATATGGGTTTAGCAAAGTCAGCAGATAGAGGATTGGTATCAGCTGAGTTAGCAGTTGGGGGGAGGGAGGGTTCCAAATGATTTTGGGACCCAAAAAAAAAGCCTCTGGCACTCTGCCTGAATTTCAAGCACACATCACAATTTACAACATTTTAGGGGGTATTTAGGTTAAAGCACTACTATGGAGCTGACAAAATACATTGTTAAGTGACTACATGAGGTGAATATAGGCCAAGGAGAGCATGCTGGGGAGGTTAGTGAAGGCAAATATGTATGAAGGACAAAAAAAAATTAACTAAAAATCCAGCATGCATGAGGACAAAGGGGACATTCACAGCATATTCCAATCATGGTAATTAGGGAATGAGGAAAGAAATACAATATATTAACAAACATTAAATACAATAAAATGTGATATTAAAGGATAAAAATCTTACCTTAATATAATCCTTCTGCAGGACCTGGATGATGGCAGAACAAGTCTCTGGGATATTGATCCCCAGAGCCTGGGGGGAGATGCCTGTCGAGAAATTGAGGTCCTGCAGGCTTCTCCCCGTTGCCAAGTACCTCAGGGGGGTGACTAGCCTCTGCTCCGGAGTGATGGCTTGCCTCATGCAGGTATCCTGCCTGCTGATATAGGGGGTCAGCAAAGCCAACAAACGGTGAAATACGGGGTCCGTCATCCAGGGCAAGTTCCTGAAATCGTCAGGATTATTCTCACGGATCTCATGGAGCAAAGGCATGTGACATAACTGGTCATGCTGGAGCAACCAATTCTTGGTCCATTAACTCCTCCCCACCCTGTTCATGGACTGGGCTTGTGTCAAAGTAAGGACCCCAACACCAAGCCCCCGCACAGCACGAACTCTTCGATGAGTATGTATATGCAACATGGCTAGAAAACGGTCGGCTGCTCAAAACGAAGTAACAGAACGCACTGAAGAACAGCAAGGCCTGTGAAGAGCGACCTGAAAATCAGTAACGAACAAACAAGAACACAATGACAAGTCAATGGGAACTCGCTGCACGCATTGAAGACCAGATACAAACCCACAAGCACAAACTGAACAGCAGAAATACGATCTGAAAACCACGAGTCTGAAAAAGCACAAATCGTTTCTCACCAAACTTTTACTAACACGAGATTAGCAAAAGGAGCCCAAAGGGTGCCGCGCTTAGTACTGAACTGCCCTTTTATAGTCTCGTCATACGTGGTGTACGTGACCGCGTTCTTGGCGTTCGGAAATTCCGACAACTTTGTGCGTGTGTATGCAAAACAAGTTTGAGCCAACATCCGTCGGAAAAAATCCATGGATTTTGTTGTTAGAATGTCCAATCAATGTCCGACCGTGTGTACGGGGCATAACAGCCAAATTTGAAAGGAAATTCCAATAACTATAATTTAATAGTTATTATTAGTTAGTTATTATTTAGAATTTTTGGATTTTTGGATTTTCGTTCTTTCTAATTTTCAGATTATTCTTTCTTATTTTGTGATTTTTGAATTTTTGGATTTTAGATTTTCCAAATTTTCGAAATTTCGAATTTCCGAATTTCTGAATTGTAGAATTCCCGAATTTCTGAATTTTAGAATTCCCGAATTTCTGAATTTTCTAATTGTCAAATTTTCAAATTTTCTAATTCCGAATTTTTGAATTTTCCAATTTTCCAATTCTGAATTTTCTAATTTACGAATTTTCGAATTTACAAATTTTTCAAATTTTCGAAAAAACAAAAAACGAATGAAATGAAAACAAACATATTTTTCGGCAGTGCACGTGTCTAGTGCACTTTACTAATGCTTTAACTTTAACTAAGTCAGCATGAACTGATTCCTTATGTAGCATAATAGGCAGCAAAAGTATCACTTTTCAAAAAAGGTGCAAGTGACTTTGCCTAGGCTGGGATGATTTCATCGATCTGCTGTACACAATCTACACAGAAAAATGGCACAGGCAGATAGCTGATTACAGAACACATTTCTAACAATAATTTTCATTTTTGTAATATCTACTAAGTAAAGCTGGCCAGGGATGGATCAAAATTCAACCAGTTCAGCAGGGACCAGCCAAATTTGGCTTCACCTATGGCCTCTCTGGCTGGACAGAAGTTGATCAACCATTGCCAAATGGGAATGTTGGAAATTTTTCATCCAATCATCGGCTGATCAGCGTATTCTAAGATGATTCTCCACTGTCAGAATACAATAGATCTAAGATGATTCTCCACTGTCAGAATACAATAGATCCATAGGGAGAATTCCTCTAGCCACCATGGTCACGTGGATGGGGGAATCCAGTGAAGTGCAGTAAGCCCCCATTTACATTGACTGTGGCTTTGCAATGGTGTGACTTCATCTGAAATCGCCTTTCATAGCCGCATATCAGTGTGACTTTTGGGTGTGACTTTGAAGACATCTGTGCAGCTTCATGCACAGATGTCTATTCAAGTTGCACCCGAATTAGCCAAAAGTAGTGCGTGTACTACTTTTTCAAATCTGTGTGGCACCGCAAAGTCGACTTTGCAATGCACTGATTTGAACAGTGTCATTTCCGTCAATAGGATGCAACTTGTCATACGATTTGACCTGTCAAAGCACGTGACAAGTTGCTCCAATGTGAATGGGGCTAAAGGGAAGTTTTTTTATTAGATATTCCCCCAGAAAGCAGGTTTGATTGCAGTACGCATCGTGTCAGGGGACTAGCTGGAGGAGAGTTGCCTGTAGGCCTGGCACAGTGGGAAATTTCCAATATGGCCACGCCTATTTGCGCAGGAATGCGAGCACACATATTGGATGCACGTTCGCCATGGCGCAGATCCTGGCGCCCTCTGGCCTTTAAAAGAGTGACTGTTACACATGAACATTGCTGACTGGTCTTCAGCTTCCTGCTTCCTGTTCCCCTGTTTTGCTTATGCTTCTGATTACTCCTTACTGACCTGGCTTGCCCATGGATTCCTCTTGTCTCCCTCCCGGCTGTGAGCTCAGATTGCCCATTGATCTGCTCTTGTCTCCTGTCCTGTGTATGACCTCGGCATGCCAGACCATGTCTCTGATCTCCTGTGCGCTGACCACTTTCTCACTGACCTTTGCAACCATCCCTGACTACATCTTCTGCTTTGCCCTGTCTTCTGTGATCTGCCTTGGTGCCTACCTACTGTACCCAGTCTACTGTACCTCCTTGCTTCTTTGGGCTTTGTGTTCCCTATTTCCACCTTCAGGGACAACGAGCACTCAGCTGCAAGGAGATCCCGCTCAGCATTTCAGCTTCAGGACCAGGTACGTGACACATCGACTCTGTTCCACAGAACTGTTTTCCATGGTTTAATGGAAAAATAATGCAGAGAATGGTGCTGCTCTTTATCTCAAGAACCACCCTGTGTTGGAGAAGAGAGGAACCCGTGCATCACTTAATTTGCCCAAAGATATCTGAAAAAGATACGGGGGTGAGGAGTGTGTGGTCTTTATGGTAGTGACGAGCAATGGTAGATGGGAGGGGTAAGGCTGTAATTGAGCTTTAGCAGATAACATAATGGTGGTATTACATTTTCCATTATTTCAACTTTCAGGTGTCATTTATAATGAGTTTAAAAGAAAGATGCCTCAGTCTGGTGCATACTGTGTTCAACTTGTTCAATTCTGTGATGAGATTTTGGTGCCGATCCATGAAAGTAGCAGATCCCTAAAGATGAGGTGTAGACCTTTATTGCATATTGATTGAACTTCAGCTGATGAAGCTCTGCTCTGGGTTTTATTTGATTTATCACACACCATTTATTTCAAATGAAATAATTATTCATGAACATCATGGTGAATGAGTACAGCAATATAGACGAGTGACACTGTACGTCTAATGTTAAATTATACAGCAAGTCTTAGTCCCTTTATCATTTACTGCACCGGGGCATGAGGATACATTGTAATAGGAAATACTGTAATATTGTGTGGCGGCAACTATTGAGTTAACAGAGGCCCCTAGGGGCCAACAATCCATGGACCTTAAGTTTACTCCAGATTAAGAGTCCAGCTTTGTTAAATAAATCAGATCCTCTATAGTTAAAAACCTATTTTGCAGGGATTTAATGTGACACTGTCAAGCCTTTCCCAAATGTTCAATGCAAAGCCCCCAGCCCTTGCATAAAACCTCTGTCCCAGTGTTGGTAGACTGAAGCCTCTTCCACACCTATTTGTGCTTCAAAAAGGAGGTAAAGGTAGTGGGGAGGTAGAATTGTGGTACAATGGTTCTCCCTGGGGAAGGAGTAAAGGGATACATCAGTACCCCTTACCCATTGCTACAAAAGATAAAAAATTATACAGAATTAAAAATCCTTTCATTCAATAAAACAAACAGGTATGCATATACCATATTTATGGGGGTATAACACGCACAGGCATACAACACGCACCTTCATTCTAAGAGGGAAGTTTCAGGCAAAAAAACTTATGTTTTAACCACTTCAGCCCTGGAAGAATTTACCCCCTTCCTGACCAGAGCACTTTTTGCGATTCGGCAGTGCGTTGCTTTAACTGACAATTGTGCGGTCGTGCGATGTGGCTACCAAACAAAATTGACGTCCTTTTTTTCCCACAAATAGTGCTTTCTTTTGGTGGTATTTCATCACCTCTGTGGTTTTTATTTTTTTGTGCTATAAACAAAAAAATAGCGACAATTTTGTAAAAAACACATTATTTTTTACTTTTTGCTATAATAAATATCCCCAAAAAATTATTAAAAAAACATTTTTTTTCCTCAGTTTAGGCCGACGTATTCTACATATTTTTGGTTAAAAAAAATTGCAATAAGCGTTTATTGATTGGTTTGTGCAAAAGTTATAGCCTTTACAAAATAGGGGATAGTTTTATGGCATTTTTATTAATTTTTTTTTTTACCAGTAATGGCGGCAATCAGCAATTTTTATTGTGACTGAGACATTATGGCGGACACATTGGACATTTTTGACACATATTTGGGACCATTGTCATTTACACAGCAATCAGTGCTATAAAAATGCACTGATTCCTGTGTAAATGACACTGGCAGTGAAGGGGTTAACCACTAAGGGGCAGGGAGGGGTTAAGTCAGTACTAGGGAGTGTTTTCTAACTGTAAGGGGGAATGGGCTAGCTCTGACATGTCACTGATCTCTGCTTCCGATGATAGGGGCAGGGACACTGTGACTAGGCAGAACAGGGAGATGCTTGTTTACCTTATCATCTCCACGTTCGTCCTCTCCGTGAGGTGATCGCGGGTATCCCCGTGGTGATCAAGTCCGCGGGACCCGTGACCCGACTCACGGAGCTCCCGGAGGGTGCGCGCGCGCATGCAATGGCACGGCGGGGAATTCAGTGGGACTTACGGGTACGTCCATTTGCCCAGCCGTGCCATTCTGCCGACGTACATCACGTGTGCCGGTCAGGAAGTGGTTAAATAAAGAACTTTGAAGCAAAATTAGGGTCAAAGCTCATCAATGCAGCCTCACCAGTGCCCATCTGCAGCCATTAAATTGCCCAACAATGCAGCCGGCCCGGTGCCCATCTGCAGCCATTAAATTGCCCAACAATGCAGCCTGCTCAGTGCTCATCTGTAGCCATTAAATTGCCCAATAATGCAGACTGCTCAGTGCCCATCTGCAGCCTCACCTTTCCCATCATTGCAGCCTCGCCTGTGTTGGATTACAGTGTTGGATTATCCCTGCTGTCTCCGAGGGAAGAGAAGGAGCGAGACCTGCTGAATTACACAGAGCCGCGATCTCTTGTGTACCTGGCGCTCTGTCACTCACAGCCACACCTCCTGGCCCTGCTCATATTATAGACAGAACAGTGGCCCAATGTGGGGCCATGATGCGTGGCTGTGGGTGACGGAGCAGGAGATCGCAGCTCTATGTAATTCAGCGGCACTTGCTCCTCTTCCCTCAGAGACAGCAGGGATCGGTGTATAACACGCACACACGATTTCCCCCTGATTTTCAGGGGGAAAAAGTGCCTGTTATACACCGATAAATACAGTATTTATTAATGCCCACAGAAGTAAATCCAGCATCAAAATCAATCATGGTGCTCAGCAAGGTAAATCAAATCAATAACAGCACCCAGTAAGGTAATTCATGTCAATCGTGATGACCCATCAGCCGTCGATTTATATTTCATTCCCACCTTTAAATTACAGATTCTCAACTGAGGTAGTTTAAAGTGATTGTAGGGTTAGTTTTTTTTTTAAATAACAGACATGTCATATTTACCTCCACTGTGCAGCTCGTTTTGCACAGAGTGGCCCCAAACCTCGTCTTCTGGGGTCCCCCGGCAGCTCTTGCGGCTCCTCCCCACATCAGATAACCCCCTAGGAGAAGCGTACTCCTGAGGGGGTTACCTTGCAGGCGCACTCCTGAGTCCAGCATTCAACATCCATAGCCGCTGAATGTATGACTCGGCCCCGCCTCCCAGTGTCCACGTCATTGGATTTGATTGACAGCAGTGGGAGCCAATGGCTGCGCTGCTATCAGTCTATCCAATCAAGAGCCAAGAATTGCGGGCAGAGAGACAGCACATCCCCGCTGGGTCAAGTTCCAGGGCTCAGGTAAGTAAAATGGGGGGGCTGGAGGGGCCGGTTACTGCCTGGTGTTTTTTCACTTTAATGCATGGGATGCATTAAGGTGAAAAAACACAAAGATTTACAACCCCTTTAAATATAACACCGGGAATCCTGAGTGACATTATTAACCATCTGTCAGAGGCAGCGCACTATATACAGCCCAGCTGAATTCAGTTACCGTTGTCTTCACTGGTGTTTCAATTTGGGTTTGACGTTTTTGCCCATTTTCAACCTGTTCGGACAAATTGCCAAATAATGTAATGCGAACCTGTTTGAGCAACACTCGGGATTTGTAATTTTTCCATGCAGAATCCTGGAAATTACTGGAAATTAATATCATCTGAATGGCGCACAGAGTGGTACTAATATTTAGGCAGTATGCACTCAGGGATGTATACCCAGAAGACAAGTGGTCTGCATTTCGTCCCTGGGTGCCTATTGACACACAGTACCACACAGTGCACCATCCATCCACAGCAGCTTTTAGGCTCTCATAGAAGTTTAAAGGCTGCTGACAGCATAACTGGAAGTTGCACCTGTGTGTCTTGAAGAGGTAAAATGATACCTATTTAGCGGTTTGTCTGGAGTTTCACTTTAATTGGCTTTGCGTTAAACAGACAAAGCTCCTCAAAGAGCAGGGACTGTGTGGTCCTCTGAATTCTGTATATGGGCAAATACATCTGACAATACACTAATGGTTATTCTAAAAGTGTTTTGTAATTAGGGGATGATACCATCCACACAAGAGGGGAGACTGAGAAGGTAAGTATAATTCTGGGGTTGGTGACAGCTAAATATTATCAAGTAAAAAAACAAAAACTTTGATTTGGAGTATGTAGAATACAGCACAACATACAAAGAGCAGTGGTAAGTGAACAATGCTTTGGTGTTGGAGGTCAATGGGAGAACAAAATGCACAATGTCATTGGCAGGGCTTCTTTAATATTGATTGGACCCTTGGCAAATACTTACCCTCATGCAATTTCGCTCTCCACCCTAACATCTTAAAAAACAAAAAAGCACACACTTTGGGGTTGATTTACTGAAGGCAAATAGACTGTGCTCTTTGCAAAGTACAGTTGCTCCAGGGCTTAGTACATGAGGTAACGCTTTTCCTTTGCAAAGAATACCCAATCAAGTGCAAGGGAAATAAAAAAAATAGAATTTTTGTTTGCACATGATTGAATGATGGAGGTCAGCATAGCATCTGCTCATTTCCTAATCTCTGGAGCAACTGCTCTTGCAGAGTGCAACTGCATTTTGCAAAGTGCACAGTATATTTGCCTGTAGTAAATCAATCCCTTAGACTTACCTAAAAAAACTTTAATAATTAAAACATAAAGAACTGGTTCTCACTCGCTGATTTATCCAAGCTCACTGATTGGTTGCTAAAGGTGACTGCGCATCCTTACCGCTCACTAATTGGTTGCTAGAGGTTACTGCACATTATTATTGCTCACTGATTGGTTGCTATACGTTACTGCTTACTATTACCACTCACTGATTGGTTGCTAGAGGTTACAGCGCATCATTACAGCTCACGGATTGGTTGCTAGAGAATACTGCACATCATTACTGCTAACTGATTGGTTGATAGAGGTTACTGCACATTATTATTGCTCACTGAGTGGTTGCTAGAGATTACAGCAGATCACTACTGTTCACTGATCGGTTGATAGAGGTTACTGCACATGAATACGGCTCACTAATTGGTTGATATAGGTTACTGTGCATCATAACCACTTAATTATTGGTTGCTAGAGGTTACAGCGCATTCTCCCCTCACTATCTGCACACCATGGACTGGGGAGGTGAGGGGACCCACCAATAGACAGAAAACACCTAGAACTTCTTATTAGCAATGGGCAGAGCAGAGCACACACAGTTATGAAGGTTAACTGAGTGCAAGTAGGAACAGATTGCAATGTGAGCAGCATCCTCAAGAATGGGCTGCCAGGAATAAATGACCGGACTAAAACAAGGAAGTTCATAGCCAGTAGCCAATAGCTGCCCTAGCGTCGGTTTTTGTCCGTCAGACTAGCATACAGACGAGCAGACTTTTCGACCGGACTCTAGTCCGTCGGATAGATTTGAAACATGTTTCAAATCTAAGTCCGTCAAACTTTTGAGAAAAAAAAGTCAGCTGGATCCCACACACGATCGAATTGTCCAACGAAATCCGGTACTCCGGACCAAGTATGCCGTAAAGTCTGATCATGTGTACGCGGCATTATACAAAGTTTGTCCTCCTGATGCAGCTCATTGTAAGGGTGTCCAGAGGCAGCCAGTACCTCTCTCTCCTCTGCTGTTGCCTTCCTTCCCCACTGCTAGCTCAACCCACACATGTCAACGCAGCACTCCGGAACCCCACCCTATGCTCTACCAACACTGGCTCTGGCCACTCTGCTATCTGAGCCAGGCACCACTCACATTGGCCCTTTGCGCTGTCCATCTACCATGATGCTGCTGATTGGGCAGGATGCTGTAGACTCCCAGGGTGTTGGCTGCATGAGTTGTGTGTCCGCACATTGCAGAGTTTGTGGGCTGTTTTTGTGTCCCTGATTTTTCTTCACTTACTTTCTGGTGAAATTGTTGTCAGCAAGACAGGAAGCGAGGGGAAATAACTCCCTAACAAAGGGCACCTCCTTACCTCCCAGCACACCTCCGTACCCCCCCAGCACACCTCTACCACCAGCACATCCCTGTACACCCAGCACAACTCTGTACCTCAAGCACACCTCCGTAAACCCCAAAACATCTCTGTACACACAGAACACCTCTGCACCTGAGCACTTTTCTGTATCCGCCAGCACATCTTTATACACTTCTGTACATCTCTGTACCCTCCTGCACACCTCTGCGCACCCCAAAACACACCTCTGCACTGCCCAGCATCCTCTGTATGCCTCAGCACACCTTTGTATTCCCAACACACCTACTTGGCCCCAGCAAGTCTCTGCACCTCCCACCCATCACATCTATGTACTCCCCCCCTCCAGAATACCTATGTACCCCTGCAAGTCTCTGTACCCCCAGTATGCTTCTGCACCCTCCTATTATACTATGTACTCCCCCAGCACATCTCTGCACCTGCAACACACCTCCATATCCCCTTGCATATGTCCGTACCCCCCAGCACATTTCTGTACTCCCTACACATACCTCTGTACCTTCCGGCACCTTATGTAACCCCCTCTTACATCTTTGCAACCTGTTTTAAAACTCATGGCCATATACCATTCCATTCCATTTCCCAGGCTACTGTGGCTTCTCTGGTGGAGGTGGGAGTACACAGAGGGTGGAGCCCATACAGAACCTTGTGTAGCTGCATTAGGGTCACTAGTGTTGATGATATTGATGGGAAGTTGTGCTGCCCTGACCTCTCTCTTCACCTCCAGCAGCTTATGCTATTCAGTGGAGTAAAGGCTTGGAAGGGGCATCTGTGCCTGGAAGGCACCGGCTTCAGTACACTTACTAGGCTTGTGTACTGAAGTCGCCAGTTGCCTGGCAGAGATGCACTTCTCTACTCGGCTGTATCACATAAGTTGCCAGAGAGAGACAAAGTTTTGGGGCAGCATAGCTGCTCATCAATATCATCAACACTAGTGACCCTAATGGAGAGTGTGTTTCCATCGCCACCAGAAAAGCCACAGAGCTACTGGCCAAAGGTACAGAGGGAGGGTCCAGGAACCGCAGCTGCCCATCGGATCAACATGTGCAGCAACAATAGTGAGCTCAACGCTGCAACTCTGCAGCGCAGGATCCTGCAGCGCAGGATCAAAGGGCAGTGCCTTGGTCATTGTCTGTAGGTGAAAAATTGAATGCTCCCTTATTGGTAATCAATAAAATGCCCCGCTGTTAGTGGTCAGTGGGAAAAAATGCTTGATGTCAATGAAAGAATAATGTACAGTGCTATTGGGTGGTGGGGGAAAAAAATGGTACTGGCATTAGTGGTTAGTAGGAGGAAAAAAATCAGATCAGATCCTAGATCAACCCCCCCCCCCTCACTGATACATCTGCAAGAGAGCTTGTTCTTTTGAAAAACAACAGCAGACTTACTGGCCAGATCACCAGATGAAAATAAAAGAACAAAAGCCCAAAAAAGGAAAAACAAATGCAGCCATCACATCTAAGAATTGGTAAGCTGCAAAATAATAAATATTTGCTTTTGGGTTGAATACAGCTTTAAACTCCCTTAGATCTCAGATCAGCCCCCCCCCCCCCCCCCCTTTAAGCTCATACTTCATCCCCCATTTAAGCTCTTCTTCAGACCTCAGATCAGCCCCCTTCTCTCTCCACAACACCTCTAGATCTCAGAGCAGTGCGGTGCCTCATAACACTCTGAGGTAGTCTATACCAGACTTTACTTGCTGTTCATTCAAGGTTTTCTTCACATCACCAGAAACAGGAAGTGGTGATTTTCTCCACTTTCTCCAACCTCTTGTATGTGTGCTTAATGTGTAATCCTGGGATAAAACTATAAAGTCTTTAAACTGCTCCCAACCCCCTATACTAACTACCCTGTAAAAGAAAGATACATATACAGTCCAGTCACTTTATCTCTCCTGTGTCAGCCAGTGCCGGCTGCAGAGGTGAGGAGAGAGCCCTCTGACAATGGCTGGAATGCCTGAGCAGTTACATCATCCATTGGCTTACTATGGGTCATCCGTTGTCAGCACTCCCTCCTTTCCCTTGAAGCCGCTGCTAGAGAACACAAGGGATCCCGATCACATGACTAGACTGGGGCACCCTGAGACTAGGTAAGAAGGGGGCTAGGAGCAGTTTAAAGAGTAGTTGCATCCCGAAATTACACTTCAGTGCTCATTCCAGAAACTGGCCCTGGGACCTGGGGTGGGTCTACAGCACAATAGAACTTGATTCAAATCCCATAGATATTGGGAAGGCTGTGGGTTAGTCAAAAGGTACCTAATAAGAGAAGATCATTGTTGTGGTTTACTTATACTGTATGTATAATCAATGTTTTTTTTTTTTTTTAACTTTTTGGTGTAGGAGTAGGGAGGGCTAAAAAACAAAACTATAATAATGAATAGTAAAATATCCATTACAGCCTTGCAAAGTATCAAGGATTTGTGAATCATGAGTGAATCATCAAGAGTATCTGCACAGAATTCAGAATTTGTGAAAGGTAAAACAGTTTACCTGTACATATTTCAGCTATGAATTTAACTCTCTGGTGTCCTTCTTTAAAGAGACCCTATCATCAACATAAAAAAGATGCAAGTAAAAGCACAGAAAAATCAAGTATTTTGAATGTTTTTGCAGTGTTCCATTCCATAAATTTCACAAATAAATAATTCCATACGTAAATTATTTTCAATTGGCTTGCATTGTGCCTTTGGACTTTTTAGAAAATGAGGCTACTCAGTTTCCTAGAACAGTCCCCTCCCTCCTTGCATGTCATAGCCCACTCCTTTTCTGTGACTAATTGCTGTCCCAGCTCCTCTGATCCTCTCTTCAGCCCCTACTTAACCCTTTATGTAACTGCTGTGGGAGGAGTGAAGGGAGGAGTGGGATACTATAGAGTGTTACTTGAGTAAAAGCTCTACTGGGGCTGATAACATCACATCTAAGATGGTGGCCCCCAGCAGCAGTCTCGGGTCTTTAGCATGTCTACACAAGTGAGGCTTTTACATGTAAATAACATTCATAAAATAATTAAAATTGGTATAGTATCTTTTAAGAACGTTTTGTTGAAATAATTGGTTTTCGAAACAGGGTCTCTTTAAGCAAATGTTTACTTCTTTGCTATGAAGGAGATACAGGCTTTAAGTGATTTTCTGATTTTGAATGTAAATATCACCCCTGGTCTTCAAGGATGGACCACCATCTGTCCATGGTTTTAGTTATGTTGATGCAAATCAATCTGAATAACGAAACCAATAATTAACACACATATGCTGCTGTTGACTTGATTCCAGACAGACATTGACCTTTAATGATAAAAGTTACTTAACAAGAACGGATAGGGTACTCCTGTCTTCATGTAATTCATCTCACAGAGCTGTATTACACTGTACAGCTGCCACTGGAGCCTTTGTGCTTTCTCCTACAGTAAACGTCTACACAAATGGCTTATTTGAGGACGTCTGACCTTTCTGTGAAGCACGTATGCCCTTCTGTCACGGTAGACTGCCCACTATTTCAACCTACTGTACATCTTCTTGGGAATAGATTTATGGTTCTTGTTCCTCTTACATTTCTATGACTCTGCTTTGTCACCTGTGCTTTGGTATCTAGGGAGATATGGGCAGATAATTGTTCCTTTAGACCTTCCAAGCTTAATGTTGGCTTTTCAATCTCTGTCCTCAATCTGCCTATGAGTTAGTGTGAGGAGTATGGAGGAGTCATTTTATTTTACTGTTTTTAGATAGCAGTGGCTTGCAGGATGAGATAGCAGCTGTATCACTGGGTCAAGGCCAGCACTCATGAACCAGTCCGTAGGGACTGGCCTATAATCAAACCCAAAGTTGTATACTTTATTCAAGACGTATACTTTATTCAAGATGAATAAAACATAAGTACATGTAAGATGTGCAGACTGTAGTAAGTTCCAATTAATAATTATATCATAGAAAAAGGTTCTGATTGGCTGCTTTAGGGTTACTGCTTTTTTACATCTTCCCTTCTTTAATTACATCACTATAAGCAGTAGTGGTGAAGGGGCACCGAACACAGATTTTCACAGGATATCAAAATGTTAACAAAATCAATACTTGAGACCTACTGGCCTGTGTTAAGTAGGTCATCCTAAAGACAGGGTCCCCCCTAAATTTTTAATAGGTCAAAGAGAGCATCTTCATTTGGAGCTCTGGAATATTTACCCCCCTTCCTGACCAGGCCATTTTTTGTGATACAGCACTGTGCTACTTTAATCGCTTGCCGACCAGCCGCCACAGTTGTACTGCGGCAACATGGCTCAGCTGCACGAATCGCCGTCATGTTACGTCGGTAACATGTTCGGCCACTAGGGTGCGCGTGCCCCTGCTCGCCCACGGAGCCGATGCATGTGCCCGGCGGTCATGATCACCACCGGGCTCCCGTGATCGCTAGGGGCACACAGAGAACCGGGATCTGTGTGTAAACACACAGTTTCCGGTTCTCTGAGGGGAGAACAGACAGATTGTCTGTTCATACAGAGTATGAACAGCGATCTGTCATCTCCCCTACACAGTTCTCTCCCCCTTCAGTTATAACACACAATAGGGAACACACTAACCCCTTGATCGCCCCCTCGTGTTAACCCCTTCACTGCCAGTGACATTTTTACAGTAACCAATGCATTTTCATAGCACTGATCGCTGTATTAAAGCCAATGTTCCCAAAATGTGTCAAAATTGTCCAATGTGTCCGCCATAATGTCACAGTCCTGATAAAAATCACAGATCACCGCTATTACTAGTAAAAAAAAAAAATTAATTACAAAAATGCCATAAAACTATCCCCTATTTTGTAGATGCTATAACTGTTGTGCAAACCAATCAATATACACTTATTGCGATTTTTTTTACCAAAAATATGTAGAATACATATCAGCCTAAACTGAGGGAAAAAAATAGTTTTTTTTATATATAAACTTTTGGGGGATATTTATTATAGCAAAAAGTAAAAAATATTGCATTTTTTTCAAAATTGTTGCTCTTTTTTTGTTTATAGAGCAAAAAATAAAAACCGCAGAGGCAATCAAATACCACCAAAAGAAAGCTCTATTTGTGGGAAAAAAAATGACCTTTTGTTTGGGTACAGCGTCACACGACTGCACAATTGTCAGTTAAAGCTATACAGTGCCGAATCACAAAAAGTGCTCTGGTCAGGAAGGGGGTAAAATCTTCCGGGGCTGAAGCGGTTAACTGACAATTGTGCAGCCGTGCAGCACTGTACATAAATTAAATTTATGTCATTTTTTCCCACAAATAGAGTTTTCTTTGGGTGGTATTTAATCACCTTCTGTGGGTCTTATTTTTTGCACTAAAAACAAAAAAAATACAGACAATTTTGAAAAAAAGAAACCTGTATTTTTACATTTTGCTATAAAACATATCAAGAAAAAAAAAATTTCTTTATCAATTTAGGTGAATATGTATTCTGCTACATATTTTTGGTAAAAAATCCCAATAAGCGTGTATTGATTGGTTTGTGCAAAAGTTATACCGTCTACAAACTATGGGATATTTTACAGTACAGGAATAATGGTTATTCACTGGCACCATTGAATTTTATGTCTGAATACAATTGTGATCACATGATCTCATATAGAAAGCTTCCAGACACCTCACATTTGCTAGATCCTTAGGCATAATAGTTATGGCTACTGCTTGGCAACCTTCTCACCCTTCATGTAATCTTTTTTACAGTTATTTCCAATGATATCGAAAGGAGCCTGTATATGATTTATTCCATGGTAGATTAGTTACCCTATGTCCTGGTTAATGCAGCCTTCCAGGCCTTCTGGGCCACCAGCACTATTGACATTTTAGATAATATCTACAATGCCAATACAGATATGAATTTCTCTGTACATTAGTTCATACTGCTGACAGCGTGGGGCTGGTTAGTTTTCAATGAAGAGTTCTCACTGCCAAGAAGTATAAACTTGCAACTTCTACAACTGGTGCAATGTGTCCCTCGCACTTAGGCTCCATGCACAGTAGCATTTTTTTTAAGCTAAAAAACGCTGGAAAAAATGCTGGATAAAAAACACTGGCAATAGAAGAGGGCAGGAGGCGGAGCCTAGCAGAGCAGACATGCATTGTTAGAGCTCCACACCGCTGAGGAGAGAAGAGAAGGACAAAGCGGAGCCTGTAGGCTCAAAAGGTATCCATTTGAACCTTTTTGCCCCAGGGAACAAACTGTGAAAGTTTGGGCAGGAAATATGGTACTGGGAGGAAACCGTGGCAGAAATAAAAATCACCTCACAAAGAGCTCACAGACACTCACTGCAGCTGAAGCAGCTCCAGTCACCTCACAAGATACAGAATCAGGGCGCTCTCACAGACAGAAAATGTCACAGCAAGACTCTCCATTTGAGTCAGATACAGAACAAATCCTCTCACAAACTTCTCCACAAGCCTCCTCAGTATCCCCAGTAATATTATTACAATTTGAAAAGATGCTTCATAAGGCTTTAAAACAAACCTCAGACCAAATAACAAAAAGCCTAACCAAAGAAATAAGAGAGCTGGCAAACCGCAACACAGCCTTAGAAAAAAAAATGGATGAAATTGAAATTACAACCCAAGAAAATATAACAGAATTGGAACAATTAAAAAAAGAGAATTTAATACTTCAAACTAAGCTCGAAGATTACGAAAATAGAGCCAGACGTTCAAACTTGCGCATAAGGGGAATACCTGAAACTGTGACAGACCTGCAATCTACTATTACTGCTCTATTACAAGAACTAAAGCCAGATATCCCTATTGAACGTTTAGAACTGGACAGAGTACACAGAGCCCTCACAGCCAAAAAGAAAGATGGACCCCCACGTGATATAATCACAAAATTTCATTATTACAGAACGAAAGAACAAATACTAATTGCTGCAAGAGAAAAAAAGGAACTTAATTTTCAAGGACACAATTATCAAATTTTTGCTGACCTATCCCAACTTACTATTACTAAAAGACGATCCATGAAACCCCAACTAATGGAACTGCAATGCCACAACATTATGTATCAATGGGGCTTCCCCTTTTCAGTCAGATTTAACTACCAAGGTACAATTTATAGAAGCAGATCAGCAGATGAACTACAACAAACCCTTTTAAAATTAAATCTGACAGAACCCACAAGCAGCAACACTCCCACACGCAGAAGAATGGCGTCATCTTCACCTTCAGGCAGCACCCAGAAAATTTCAGAACAAAATGGGAATCATCATTCTCACAAAAGAGGCCGTTATGCCACATCATCCATGGACCAAGAAGATTCAATGGACTGACATCCTAATTCCTGATATCTCTTCATTTATTATACTAAGAGATGGTTCTCTATAAAAAACCTATATTTATAACTGAATGTAACTGCATTCTGATAGGCACACACTGTGTGGGATCATGTTACATTCCAGTTATATTTCTTATTACTTCTGATTCATATAGCCTTAGAATATATAAGTGAAATAAGGAAATTCTTGTTCAGTTATATATTATCAGGTAATAACAATAGATTTATTACTTTTAGGACAAATGTGTTCAATAATCCAGAAGTAATGGAAGCTTTTTCTTTCTTTTCTTAAAACAAATATATTATTACCTAACTAGTTCCTAGAATTATGTTTTTATGTGTTTATTCTAATCTGAAGCAATACAACCTCAATTTTATGAGTTAACATATCTAAACAGTTACATATGAATAAAATATGTAATTGTTTACTCTAAAAGGGTTAAAATCCCAAAATAATTCAAACTATCTTCATCAATACCAAAGTTATTAACAGTACCTTTCTAACTGAATTATTTAGCCTAGGGCAAGACTAACCATATACAACCACCCTGGAATAAATAATTTCAACAAAAACTATATTCTGCACTCCAATTAATGAAACATCATTTTGATGTGTTTTGACATAGCACTTCTCTCCTGTAAGCGGAAGATCCGTGTACCCCCATTAGCCCTCCTCATTCTCCCAACCATATTATGTGGGAGTGTGACGAAAGCACTTATTCCCCTGAGAGAGATATTTATTCTCTTTCACGGGTAAATTGTGATTACTTGCAAAAAATAATGTATACAATGTATCATCTAATCTCATATGTTTTTTGTTTACTCTTTACTCCAGAATTCACTGGTTTCTTTTCTATCTATTCATCTCTTCAGTCCACACAGGTTGATCTGCGCAGTCAGCTCTGCATAACAAAAAGTAAGTCAAAACTATTTGATCTATTGCCATGGCACCACTGAATATACTTTCCCTGAATGTTCAGGGAATAAATGTCCCTCAAAAAAGAACCAAAGCCTTCCGTACTTTCCATAACAAGAAGGCTCACATAGTATGCCTCCAAGAAACACACTTCACCAAAGATTCTACTCCAAAATATATTTCTCCTTTTTAATCAACAAATTTACACGGCTTCTGCCTGTACCAAGCAAAGGGGAACTCTAATTGCATTTCACCGATCCACACCATTCACCTTATCATCAGAAATTAAAGACCCAGAAGGTAGATACCTGATACTCATGGGTTATATAATGGATACAGCAATCACGGTGATTTCCTACTACGCTCCTAACAAACAACCTACACCATTCCTCTCACATATATTACAAGTGATTAATACACACAAAATAGGAACAGTGATAATGTGTGGGGATTCGAACCAGGTCCTCCTCCCATTTCTATATAAATCACCTTTTACACCATCCAAAATAACCTCTAGATTACCTTTTTCTCAACTTCTTTCCAAATACAATCTGGTAGATTCATGGAGAGAAAGTAACCCAATGAAAAAAAAATTCACTTATTTCTCGCACCCTCATCAAACCTTCACCAGAATAGATCATATTTTTCTAACAATAGGAATGATACCAGAAATTATTGCATCAGATATAATTCCGATTCCGTGGTCTGACCATAATGCAGTATACACTACTATAGCCTCAGCCATACCAAAAGCGCATGACCCAACGTGGTACTTACCGGACATAATGCTCAAACACCCACTACATCAGATGGCCATTGAACAAGCTTTAAAGGAATACATATCAATTAATAAAACAACAGACATCTCCCCAATAACACTGTGGGAAGCTCATAAGCCTGTCTTGCGTGGTACAATACAAAGACAAATGGCACTATTTAAACGGGAACGCAAAAATCTAGCAAAAAAACTAGAACTCAATTTTAATGCAGCCTACATATCATTTCAAGATAATCCATCTCAGAGTACAAAATCTCATCTGGAAAAATCTAGATTGGAATACGATCTATTTCTCACTGAGTCAGTTGATAAATCCCTCAAACGCTCCAAACACAATTTCTACATGAATACAAACAAACCAGGTACATATTTGGCTCGGGCATTAAATTCAACTAACAAATCTTTCAAACCAATACGTTTGAAATTATCAAAAAATGTTTACACTTGTAATCCAGTTAAAATAGTCCATAAATTTCACTCACATCTCGCAACTTTATACAAGACAAACAATGAATTTAATCCTACAGAAGCTGAATCCTTCTTCTCAAAAATAACCTTACCTGAGTTATCTCAGAATCAAAAAAGCAGTTTGGATGAGCCTATAACTATAGATGAAGTTGCTAACGCCATAAAAGATCTAAAACTTAACAAAAGACCAGGCCCAGATGGCTACTCGGCTTTATACTATAAAACATTCTCAGAAATACTCTCTCCCATTCTCACTGAAACTTTTAACAAACTTCTAGATGGACATTCTTTTCGGCAAGAAACACTAATGGCAATTGTTTGTATGATCCCAAAACCCCTTTCTGATGATACTTCCTGTGTGAATTATCGGCCTATCTCTCTGTTAAACCTCGATATTAAATTATTAGCAAAAATAATAGCAAAATGCCTCAATAGCATTATAGGAAAATTAATACATAGAGATCAAGTAGGCTTCATGCCAAATAGACAGGCAGGCGATAATATACGCAGGGCAGTGTTATTGGCACATATTGCTAAAAAACGGAAAATCCCTTTATGTTTTCTATCTCTCGATATTAAGAGGGCATTTGACACAGTATCCTGGCAATATATGCAATATTCATTACAAAAATGGGGTTTTGGACCCCACTTTTTAACATGGATCAAAGCATTATATAATAAACCCAAAGCCTATATAAAATATGCTGGATACAAATCTGAAGCCTTTAATATCGAAAGAGGTACCCGACAGGGTTGCCCATTATCTCCCTTATTATTTGCCCTTATACTCGAACCCATGGCCCAATACATCAGAACAAACCAAACTATAACTGGCATTGAAGTAGGAGGTATTGCACACAAATTATGTATATTTGCAGACGATATATTACTTTTTCTATCATCACCACAGGTCTCTGGTCCTAACTTAATACCAGCTCTTGATGGATTTGCAGCCCTATCCGGCCTTATGATTAATCCTAAGAAATACCTAGTGCTTAATATTTCACTCACAAACATGGAATTGATCCCGGCTAGGGCTGCACTCCCATTCACATGGGCAGAAAAATCAATCCCATATCTTGGAATTCATTTAACAGCATCTCATTCTGACTTATTCTCAACCAATTATCCTCCTGTATTAAGACAGATCACAAATCTAATAAAACAATGGTCGCAACTTCCTTTATCCTGGATAGGGAAGATTAATGCAATCAAAATGACTATTCTACCCAAATTGCTTTATCTATTCAGAGTCCTCCCTATTCCAATTCCTTCCTATTTTTTGAGAATAGTACAAAAAAGAGCAACTTCGTTTATATGGGGCTCTTCTAAACCACGTATACCTATACACACACTACATCTTCCCAAAAATAAAGGAGGCCTGGGATACCCTAATTTTACTAACTACTACAGAGCAGCACATTTGGCCAGTCTGTCCAAATACCATGCAAAACAGGAAATCCCATTATGGGTATTTATAGAGGCTTCAGAAAATGACCCTCTATTAATATCAAATTTATTATGGCTTGATCCTAAAGACCGCTTTAAAATTCATAATCCCATAACTAAACACTTCTTATCTCTCTGGGATAAACTAAAAACCAAATATCAGTTACAATCTCCACACAATCCTCTCCTTTCTTTTATCAGAAATCCGGCCTTTTATCCGGCATGGATCTACCCAAATTCTTTTAAAGCTTGGACAACATCAGGCATTCAGACACTAAATGACTTCATAGCATCTAAATCATTCCTTTCATTTCCATCGCTTAGAGAAAAATATGATCTACCAAACTCTGAGATATTTAGATATCTCCAAATCAAAAATTTCTATACACCATTCCTAAAGGGGGATACACCATTATCCCAATTATCCATTTTTGAATCAATCTGTACAAAAGATCCATTTGCTAAAGGTACAATTTCATCACTTTATAATCAATTATATGGAGTAGCAAATCTTAATAGACCCTCTTACGTTCAGAGGTGGGAGGAGGACCTGGGACGAACTTTAGAAGACACGGACTGGTCTAATATATGGCTCACATCTAAGTCATCTTCACCCAACATCTTGGCACTGGAGACAAATTATAAAGTCCTAACTCACTGGTACCTTGTACCCGCTAGAGTGGCAAAATATTCACCTAATACCTCAACCCTTTGTTTTCGAGGATGCCCAGAAATAGGCACATATTTACACATATGGTGGACGTGCCCAGTAATCCAAACCTTCTGGAAGGAAGTCTTCGTGATTGCATCTAAAATATTTAAAAAAATAATACAACCAGATCCATATTTAACTTTACTTAATCTAAAACCGGAATGGTTAACACTCTCTCAATTCAAACTTATGATCCAACTAATAACGGCTGCAAAACAAACAGTGGCCAAGGCATGGAAATCTCCTACATACTAGCACTACTAGCAGAAACAATTCACAGAATGAATAATACAATGTCCCATGCTAAGATGGTAGCCATCGATCAAAATCAAACCACAAAAACTATGCGCTTAGGACATAAAGCAGAAATAGGAGAAAGGGGGGGGGGGGGGAAGAAGATAAGATAAAGGGAGGGGGGAGAGAGATGGGAGAAAGGAAAGAGAATAGAAGGTATGCTGCCTCCCCAAGTTGAGCCCTCAAAGAGAACTAACATGTAATGAATGGTTAATGGGGATATGGCGCTCCCTTGTGGGCTATACAAATTTCAATGACATAAACAGTGACTATATAAATAAATAGTGATCCAAACCCAAACGATGAAGACTGTGAAATCCTTAGTGGGTGAAACTCATAATAGATCATAAAAAATTATTTGTGGAAGTATACGTGTACGTGTTGGCAAACCTTAGTTTTAAAAAAGAAGAAAACTACTACAGTGCTGCTGCTATGCAGCTAATTAAAGATACCAACTTCTATATATACAAAATTCGTGGCATGTGTATGTAGACCAGTGCAAGAATGAGCATATGACAGTGCAATATATGTAATATGACAGTGCAATACTGCACCTACATATATATTTGACCGTACACTCCTACTTTTAAATCTGCAATACAGTGCAGTATAGTGCAATCAAGTCCAACAAGACTCTAAATGACCAGTGCAAAAACAAGTGTATACCAATGCAGTATGACAGTGCAATCCCACACATACGTGTATATGTACCCAACAATCCAACTTATAAATGTTCAATAAAGTGCAATATGTGCAATCAAGTCCAGCAAGACTCTAGATGACATCAAAATTTCAAATTAAGCAAAAAAGAGAGAGAAAGAGTCTGTCTCAAATAGTGCATTCCAATTTTGAATGGCAACAAAAAAGTTCCAACAGCTTAGTGACTTTTGGTGCCCACAGAGGTAGATCCGTGACTTCTGTGCTCCCCTTTGGCTCCCCACTCACCAGCTTCCACTACCCCTGCAGGGGTGATAGACAATCTAGGATCCCAGAACCGTCCTCTTATTCGGTATCCCGTGGTGCTGCGGTGGAATGGCCTCTCTCCCAGGAGTTCCGGATTACCATTTCATACGATATCCCGGATGGGGATCAGCAACTAAGCCTAGTTATTGCCAGTAGTTGTTCTAACAGTCCTAAGTACAAGCTATTACCTTTAATGTTGTATGCAAGCAATATCTTCCCTCCAGCTGTATATCCCCTGCAGGGGTAACGAGTAGTCACAGTATGTGCCACTGTGCAGCAGTGCTTGGCAAGACCAGGACCAGGATGATATCATAAGGACATAAGAAGAAAGGATTCCATAGTGTGAAACCGTTTAAAACCACTATTTATTAGGTCAGATAAAAAGGGTACTCACACTGTAATGGAAAAAATGAGCGGTGTACAATGCTTACAAAGATGTTCCTAAGCGTCAGCTTTGCAGGGAGATGTCAGCAAGGCGTTCAGTCAAAAGCCACGCCCTACGTACGTTTCGTCACTCGGACTTCTACGGGAGCCTTTTTATCTGACCTAATAAATAGTGGTTTTAAACGGTTTCACACTATGGAATCCTTTCTTCTTATGTCCTTATGATATCATCCTGGTCCTGGTCTTGCCAAGCACTGCTGCACAGTGGCACATACTGTGACTACTCGTTACCCCTGCAGGGGATATACAGCTGGAGGGAAGATATTGCTTGCATACAACATTAAAGGTAATAGCTTGTACTTAGGACTGTTAGAACAACTACTGGCAATAACTAGGCTTAGTTGCTGATCCCCATCCGGGATATCGTATGAAATGGTAATCCGGAACTCCTGGGAGAGAGGCCATTCCACCGCAGCACCACGGGATACCGAATAAGAGGACGGTTCTGGGATCCTAGATTGTCTATCACCCCTGCAGGGGTAGTGGAAGCTGGTGAGTGGGGAGCCAAAGGGGAGCACAGAAGTCACGGATCTACCTCTGTGGGCACCAAAAGTCACTAAGCTGTTGGAACTTTTTTGTTGCCATTCAAAATTGGAATGCACTATTTGAGACAGACTCTTTCTCTCTCTTTTTTGCTTAATTTGAAATTTTGATGTCATCTAGAGTCTTGCTGGACTTGATTGCACATATTGCACTTTATTGAACATTTATAAGTTGGATTGTTGGGTACATATACACGTATGTGTGGGATTGCACTGTCATACTGCATTGGTATACACTTGTTTTTGCACTGGTCATTTAGAGTCTTGTTGGACTTGATTGCACTATACTGCACTGTATTGCAGATTTAAAAGTAGGAGTGTACGGTCAAATATATATGTAGGTGCAGTATTGCACTGTCATATTACATATATTGCACTGTCATATGCTCATTCTTGCACTGGTCTACATACACATGCCACGAATTTTGTATATATAGAAGTTGGTATCTTTAATTAGCTGCATAGCAGCAGCACTGTAGTAGTTTTCTTCTTTTTTAAAACTAAGGTTTGCCAACACGTACACGTATACTTCCACAAATAATTTTTTATGATCTATTATGAGTTTCACCCACTAAGGATTTCACAGTCTTCATCGTTTGGGTTTGGATCACTATTTATTTATATAGTCACTGTTTATGTCATTGAAATTTGTATAGCCCACAAGGGAGCGCCATATCCCCATTAACCATTCATCGATCAAAATCAAATTCCAAAATTTGAAAAACTTTGGCATCCTTGGATAAAACAACAGTTCCTGTCAAATTTCAATGACTCTGTCCTGTTGCCATGGTAACAGATTAAATGACTTACAGAGACACCCATTCTAAGGCTTCAAAGAGAACTAAAAAGAATAATAAACTGACGAGCGGGACAACCTTGTGGACCATACCTCTACCTTTCAACCCTTTTTCTTCTTTCTCTTTCCTTTTCTCCACCTTACGATTAAAGCTCATTATCAGAATTTATTTGACCTATATACACTCTACTTGTAAACAATATGTATAGTAGGTATAAATCATTTAAATACCTACAAAAGTAACTAAGGAAATGATATATATCTTTAATTTAGGTTTACGTGAACCCAATGTTTAATATTTGAAATTTCATGATATTTACCTATATAAACCCTACTGTAAAACAATGAGCTTACTTTATAGATCCTTGTAAACTTACTTTATGTATCTTTATGTATCTTTATAACATTGTATACTCAATAAACTTCTTTTGACAAGGAAAAACACTGGCAATAGCTTTTTGTAGTAGCGTTTTAGGAGCATTTAGGAGCGTTAGCATTTTATTAGCATTTTTGCAGTTCCTTTAAAAGAAAAGCTAAAAAAAAATGCTATTAGTAGCATTTAGAAGCGTCTAGCAGCGTTTCTGCTGGAAAAATGCTCCAAGAAACTCTACAAAACATTTTTTTTTCTGCTCCTAGATGCTGAAGCTCAAAAAATGCCTAAAGTCGTGTGAATGGACATATAGGATAACACTCTTTAGCTGCTAGGAGCAGAAACAAAATGCTAATAACAGCTTCTATGAGCTTAAAAAAACGCTAGTGTGCATGAAGCCTAAAGCACCCCTTAATACTTTACCATAACCTTTAAACCAGTCCTTAACCTCTTCAGCCCCGGAAGGATTTACACATTCTTTGCGTTATGGCACTGCGTCGCTTTAACTGACAGTTGTGCGGTCACGGGACGCTGTACCCAAACAAAACTGACGTCCTTTTATTCCCAGAAATAGAGCTTTTTTTGGTGGTATTTGATCACCTCTGTGGTTTTTATTTTTTGTGCTATAAACAATAAAACCCCGACAATTTAAAAAAAAATGCAATATTTTTTACTTTTTGCTATAATAAATATCCCCAAAAAATATATAAAAAAACTAATTTCTTCCTCAGTTTAGACCGACATGTATTCTTCTACATATTTTTGGTAAAAAAAAAAAAAATCGCAATAAGCATATATTGATTCTGTATATAATTGTATTCTATTTTATATTCATTGCACACTCCCCTCACTGTGCACATGGCACTAATAATGTTTTCAGTAAATGTTTACATCCTTTCAAGTCCTGATTAGAATTAGCCTGCTTATGTAACGCCCCTTGCTACCATAAGCGTACAATTGTAATATTAATGTGATACCTACGTAATCATGTGTATAAAAACCTTCAATTGCGTCATAATAAAACAGAACAGTTATTTGGAAAGATGCTGAGCGTATCTTTTGTGTCTGTTCCCTATTGCAGTAGTTATTATTAATTTGGAACCACTAATCAATATGAGGATAGGAGTTGCCTATCATCAATTTAACCGAGTCAGCGTGGCGAGCTTTGCCTTAGGAGGGGTTTCCAGGTGACCCTGAGTATCCGAAACGAGGAGCTTGAGACGATCTAGAAATTTCTGATAATCAGCCGGCTGAGGTAAGCCTTTTGCTTACATTTGAGTTATCAGACTTCCTTGATCGGTAAGGCATTTTCGGGAGAAAGGGTACCTATTTTACTCCCCTTAATCGAACTGTATTGATTGGTGGTTATATGTTATGTTATCCCTGTCTCTTGTCCATCGGAGTGTTATAGATAAGAAAGGGAAGAATAGTGCTGTTCACAGGTATATGTAGTAAATCTGCTAGATAAAGTAATTTAGAGGCAAGAGGGTATAGGCACATGTAGAGAAGACTGGCCAGTCATTATTGGCATTAAATTAAGTAAGGGAATGAAGAGTAAGAGACCCTCAAAAATGCCCAGCACAAAGAGGAGCGCTATATATGAACCGAAGGTGCGGTTCCGCCTATACTGAGCCCCTAGATTAATGGTTAAAGTGGACAGGGATCCACAATGGGTAACTGGGTTACCACCAAGGTCCACAGGGACTAAGAATCATGCAGATTAAACAGCTAGAGAAACAGCTATCTATGTGAGCAGGATGGATCAAGGGTGACAATAACACTAGACAGAAAGGGACATTTTCATGTTAAGTTGTGGGATGAATTTGAGGTCAGGCACTACAACTAGTAAAATCAGAAACAGAGAAATGAGAGTTAAAACAGAATACTTTATATGTTGTCAGAGAGGGAAGATGGGATTAGCACTCTGGCTGCCCGTCTGATCATAGAAGCTAGATATAAAAGATATCTGAACAAAATAAGGAAAGCAGAATTTAGGCAGGGAAATATTAATGAGAGTTAAAAGAAAGTGACAGAATGATATGCATGTGTTGTATACAAATGGGAAAAATGTAATCAATTTTAGAGAGATATTGGTGTATGTGTGTGCGAATGCTGGGACCTTTAGTTCTATTGCTTGTGTGTGTCATGTACTTAGATGTGACCCCCTCCTTTGTGTTCTCCTGAAAGAAATGTGGCTGAGATGAGAGGTCAGTGATAAGCTGGAAGGACACCATGCCAATTCCAGTTTTTTAGACAAAACATTTATAACAAAATGTGCCGGGTTAACGAATCTAATGATCAACAATGTGATCACAATTATTTTGAATCTGTTTTCCAGACATGGTAAAATGAAGGTTACATTTAACCGTGTATTACACAAATTGAATATCCTTTGATAGTGGAAACAGTGCATTTAAAAAGGGAAAATAAGTAAAATTAAATAATAATGAGTATTCATTTCTAAAATGAGTTTAACAATTTTATTAATAATATAGATATATTGAAACTGGTTTAGACAACCTTTGGTTGGAAATGAAATCCAGGTTATTGGGGAAATTTGTAAAAATGGGATTAGTTTAGATTAAGATAACAATTTTGTAATTTTACATTTATTCAATAAGCCCTTATTGAGAGAAAAAAAGATTAAGATGAGCTTGTTATTTGAAATACAGCTGCCATAATATTTAACAAAGCCAAGATGGATGGGACACATAAGAAGTTTTTCTACAAAAATGAAATTTTAAGGTTCTTGATAATAACTTGATGTGCGGTCTATGATGTGAGAGTTATAATAAATCAAATTTAAATATAACAGACCCATCACATCAAGTCCACACACCCTGTTAGGATAGATGCCACCTGCAGCCAGTTGTTTTATAGTTTTTGATGCTTTCTGGTCCATCATACAGATTGTTGATCCTTTTGTTTTTATTTATTTTTGAAATCCAAAGCAGAATGTGTGGATTGTGAAATGATGTGCCATTTTCCTTGTAAGTAAGGTGGTATAAGCAGAAGAATATTTTGGATTTATGGGCATCTCTGCATGACCGCAGGGTATTGTTATCATTTATTATCATATTGCCAGGAAAAAGTTGTCTTTTGAAACATGAAACTGGAGTTCTTACACAAACAGCATGATAGAAAACAAGCCATTGTAATATATTTATGCAAGCTGGACACAGTAATGAAGGGTTCATCCCGATATATCAGAGCTGCAGCTTTTATGCAAAGGTGCTATTAGACAAAGTTAGATATTGTTTTGGTCAAACATTTAATTTTTAATGGCTCGACATTCTGTGCAGCAAATATACAGCTAAATGTTTGTCTAATGAAAGGTTTAAAATATGAGTTTGTTTATGTACATATCTAACAATGAAAAATGCGTACATTTGAATGCAGTCACCTTATTGCCTCTATTGGAGGAGGCTGGAGACAAAGGAAGAGACACGTGTCAAACTGATGACATAGGAATCAGCTGCTGTGATCCCAGTGCGGGACACACTCCCTGAAGACCCAGATATTAATTTTTTGTAGATTTGAGTATGCAGTTTATCACCCAGAAGGATACTCTGTATTGAGAGTCATTGGATCTTTTTCCCCAGCTCAAGAAGCAGAACTCCATGTTTTAGCAAAGCCTGTGAGCTATAAAAAGAGTATATATTTCTATAGATAGTCGAGATATAGAGAGCTTTTGGTTCCATTTGAAGGCCCAGAAGTTTGTTTTTACTTCAGGCAGGTAAACCAATCAAGCATGCTAAGTTAATTTGATTGGCTGTTTTCAGCCTTCCAGGTTCTTCCTGAGATAGCCATATTAACTTTCACACATAGAAGCAGACCAGGGGACTTAGGATGCTGCATTTACAGCCCCGGACACTTGATGAGTCTGTGCAACTCACAGATTCCACCCTAGTTCTGGCCCAGTATAGCTGGGATTAATAATTCAACTTTAAGGACCCCAGAACGAGAAGAACAAGTGGTCCACAGGGGGCAACTTCTTATGAAACAGGACTTTGGAAAAGGTGATCATTTATGTCTACCAGCCACTCTTTTCCCTCCAGCTTGACACATGGACCGTGTCATCAGTCACAAGCAGTTATGGCTGCCTTAGTAAATGAGCATGGGATAGAGCCAGGGTTCACCACAGTTGTTTTTATAACATACCACTTCTTGTTTTACCTGTTACCAAAAGTGTTACCAAAAACTGAACATCCCTTCCAGAGATTACAAAAAGATATATCCAGATGCCCAAGTCAGAATCTTACGAGTATGGATTTTGTCTGTATGGACATGTTCTCTGGATGTCCAGTGGCAAATGCTACTGCAAAGGCCACAGTAAAAAGTGTTATCAGAAGTAGTTTGTAAATGTAGAATGCAGAAAGTACAGAGAGTAACAGAGGAAATCATTTTTATAGGCGAGTCCTTACTAGTTTTGAGGTTTTATTTTTACACCCCCTACTGTCTACAATGTAGCAGACAAAGTAGAGTAAGAAACTAGAAAACTTTTGCCTGAATGTTTTCTTATATTTTATCAAGCCCCTAAGGGGGATGTTGGACTCTCTCCCTATGGGATTTGGTTTGGGAGTGTGTTACTTGCTTATATTTTGTCTCAGCAGCTGAAGTCCTCCATTCAGATCTCACAGGGAATTTTGCTGATCTTTTGAGGTTTTTGACAAACTCATTTATGTGTTTTCTCCCCAATTCCAGATCCTAAAAGTTTGGAAGGATCTAAAACTAAAACCAGGTGACTTGTGGATTGTTAAGAGACATTTATATATAAGGAAATGTTTGGGGACTCAAAACAACATCTATTTCATGTACAGTTTGCAAAACTTGAAGGAAAAGTCACCTGGATCAGACACTGAAAAAATGACTAGATTAAAGAAATCTCTGTGTTTGATTTGTTTCCCAATTGTGATCACAGTCTAGGGTACCTTTTGATTCAATTACTTTAATTGTAAGGGATATATATATTTGAAAAGTAGTTTAGCCATGTTGAAGTCATATTTGTCTTTTGTATGTCTTCCATTTTATGTAGAATTATCTGTGTTTACATATGCTGATAAGTCAGCATGCCCACAATTAAGCTTGAAGGCCATTCTGGCCAAAGGAGTGTACAGCCAGTACTCTGTAAATATGTCTTATCAATCATTTGTTTTTCACAATGAAAAGTCATTTTGTAATGAAAAAGTTGCTCAGCTATTATTTTCTCCACAATGGAGTTTTTTGCCTCTTTGGCCAGGACTACCTCCACCTAAGCGTGTGGAGGTTCCAGGTTAAAGGTGATAGCAGGTATGGTTAGTGATCAAAATATTGATCAAAAGAGGGGAGACTGTAATGGAAATTTGTAAGTTCTGTATATAATTGTATTCTATTTTATATGTATTGCACACTCCCCTTACTGTGCACACAGCACTAATAATGTTTTCAGTAAATGTTTACATTCTTTCGAATCCTGATTAGAATTAGCCTGCCTATGTAACGCCCCTTGTTACCATAAACGTACAATTGTAATATTAATGTGATACCTACGTAATCATGTGTATAAAAACCTTAAATTGCGTCATAATAAAGCAGAACAGTTATTTGGAAAGATGCTGAGCGTATCTTTTGTGTCTGTTCCCTACTGCAGTAGTTATTATTAATTTGGAACCACTAATCAATATGAGGATAGGAGTTGCCTATCATCAATTTAACCGAGTCACTAGCAATGGCGGCGATCTGCAATTTTTATCGGGACCGCGACATTGCGGTGGACAGATCGGACACTTTTGACACTTTTTTGGGACCAGTGACATTTATATAGTGATCAGAGCTAAAAATAGCCACCGATTACTGTACGAATGTCACTGGCAGGGAAGGGGTTAAAACTAGGGGGCGATCAAGGGATTAAGTGTGTTCCCTCATGTGAGTTCTAACTGTGGGTGGTGGGACAGACTGGGGGAGGAGACTGATCACTGCTCCTAAGTACTAGGAGCAGACGATCTGTCTCTACTCCCCTGACAGAATGGAGATCTGTCTGTTTACATTGACAGATCTCTGTTTTGTCCTTCTCAGGAGCAATCGGGGGTACCTGCTGGCCACAGGCATTGGCTCCTACATCAATCGGTGCGCACGTCCCCTATACTCTTTAAAGCACCCACCGTACAGCTACAGCGATTCACACAGGAGTGCCATACTACTGTTGTCAAACAATGGCGGGTGGTTGGCAGGTGGTTAAAGTTTAAACAAACTCCACAGTCTGCCAGTAAATAAATGCAAAATTCCTCACCACATATACCCCAAATCATTTGGAAATGCTCAAAGCTCTAAGACAGTGGTTCTCAACCTCAGTCCTCAAGTACCCCCAATAGGCCATGTTTTCAGGTTTTCCTTTACTTTGCACAGCTGCTTTAAATGAATATCAATGACATGGTATTGATAAAAGCTATTTTATCCAAGGGAAGTTCCCAAAACATGGCCTGTCGGGGGTACTTGAGAGCTGAACCTGAGAATCACTGGTCTAAGATATACAGTATAGCCCTACCATACACAAGACCGTACCCTGCACAACCTGACCTCCCAGCGAAGCCAGCACCATCTTTGATCCATTTGTGCACCTGATTCCATTCTTCACTGGCATCACTAACAAATCTTGTACATGCCCAGTAGGATGCCAAACTTCGACTTAGAGTAGACAGGCCATCGTGACAGTGGGTGCTGATGCAGATAAGAGTGCCTGATATATGCTCTGCATAACCAAATACAGCGAGAATGCCAAGAATGTAGGATGCACAGCTTTGTGTCATCCTTACCTTAAGTGTATGTAAAGCAATAGCTTTATTTTTGATTTTGGATAGTGTAAGGAATGGTTAAGACCCCTATTTTATTTTTCTTTAGTTATATTTTTCTTTATTTTTATTTTTTTCCTTTATCCTCTCAAGTGGTGAGATGAAATTTTTCCAAAGACAGAGCAAAAAGTAAGAGCAAGGAGACAGTTGTCACCAGAACATGTTTCCATAATGGAACTTGTTCAGAATGGTTTTTAACCAGCCCACAATCTATAAGCTTTACATAGACAGAAGTGAGCTTTGAATACATTTCTATACTGAGAAATACAGAGGCTGCAATTGCTAGCCTCTTTTTAAAAGGCAAGTTGTCTGGCTGTCACTGACTTAATCATAACAAGAATGCAGGAACGTGAAAGTGAAGACAGAATTCTCAATTTGCAGACTCTTAGAGTTAGTGACCCCAAAACAAATGAAGCCTCTGGACCACAAAGACAGAAAAGGAACTAGTATATTTAGAAGTCAGCAACTGCAGTCTTTATATTTGTTCAGCACAGTTTTCACTCTACTGAAACCAAACTAATCCCTGGCTCTACAGCCACCTTTTTCAACCAGGGTGCCTTCTGGGTTTTTTAGGGGTGCCTTGGCAAAATGTGTAATTGGCAAAATTGTGTACATGCCAGTGGATGATTAAGCCTGCTTTTTTGTTACACTAATGCCGCGTACACACGATTGGACTTTACGGCATACTTGGTCTGGCGTACCGGATTTCGTCGGACAGTTCGATCGTGTGTGGGCTCCAGCGGACTTTGTTTTCTCAAAAGTTTGACGGACTTAGATTTGAAACATGTTTCAAATCTTTCCGACGGGCTCTGCTTTCTAGCGTACAAACCGTTCGTCTGTGTGCTAGTCCGACGGACCCAAACTGACGCATACTCTGAAGCAAGTACAAGACGGAAGCACTCGGTCTTTGTAAAACTAGCCTTCGCATTGAATCTAGCACATTCCTCTTCTGTGATCTTTTAATACAGCGCATTTTTTTTTCTTTATAATGCGAGAAGAAGGAAGTTGTTTTGCTGCTTATATTCACACAGAGTTCTCACAAACTACTTTCTTCATGATTTATCCTCATGCCATGACTAATATGATATTTTTTAAAAGCCAGATCTCCAGAACTATAAAGTAGCAAATTTTTTTTGGACTCATCTTTATTTTTTACAGATTTCAACAATATAGATTTTACAATGTGTGCTAAATTATACAAAATGTTTTTTTTCAATCTCTTTTGTTTTAGGATTTTGAGTTTCAAGTTACCACAATAACCTTAATGATTTTTATTGTTTTAATGAACCTTAATGAGGTTGGTGTCCCTGGTTAATTAGACATAGGTGGGTTATTTTAAAAAGGCAAAATCATTTTTCACTACAAGTGCAAATTGTACTTGGAATTGCCCTGAAAGAGCATTTGGAAGTGCATTCACTGTGGATCCAAGGGGCACATGCAAGGAACCCCAAAAAATAAAAAAAATCCCTTGCACATGATTGTATGATAAAATCAGCAGAGCTTCCCCTCATTTCAGAGCTTGCCCTCAGATTTACAGCAACTGCACTTCCAACAAGTGCACTTGCAGTGCAATTTATCAAGTGCAGTTTGCAATAGCACTTTGCACTTGAATTGCAAAATGATTTAGCCTTTTGTAAATAACCCACATATAGTCTTTTTGACCTGCACCTGCCTACTCACAAACCAAATGTCCTTTTTGAATCAAAACACATAGTCAATAATGTAAGGTAATGAAAATATCTATTTATTTGGGTCAAAACAGAAATGAGGAAGGCAACACTGGAGACACTTTTGGAATGTGTGAAACCTTTTGTCCCCCAGGACACACATCAAGTTAGAGGACAATAAAATTGGTATCTTGCGACTAGGGAGCACAGGGAGCACAGTCAGAAGTCAGACCAGACAGAAGCCAGACAATCACTTTTGACTCTTCCATGGAGCCTTCCCTGCATGCTGCCCTGCAGCCTTCCCTCCACGCTTCGCTGAAGCCTTCCTTGGAGGCTGTGCCTCTGGTGGTGTATTTGGGGCAGGAGGAGGAAGAGGAGGAGTAGCAGAAGGAGTGGCTTCATCTGCTATATATGTTTTTGCAGTAACAGAAACAGTTTTGCAGTTTTTGCTTACGCAATCACACACAATTTTCAGCTCATGACTTGCAAATATAATTCTAAATCAATAGTAAAGGCTATCTTTTTGACCCCACCATTATTCTAGCTGCTCACCAATATTTGAAGTATATTTTTGGCCACTACTGTCTAGTGATATGTCTACATATTAATAATTGTGATGAAGTCATTTTTGGTGAAGCACTTCAAAAATTTTTAGGTTTACATCATTAATATTTACACAATCCCAAATTCACCAAAAAAGTATACCTGGCTGTAGCTGGGCGCATCCACTTCATCAGGGGTGAAAGGGCCCAGTTCTTCTTGGGACTCCTCAGCTGGGGTGGAGGGAAGGGTGGAGGTGGAGGGAAGGCTGGAGGGAAGGCTGGAGGGAAGGCTGGAGGGAAGGCTCGAAAGTGATTGCCTTGCTTCTGTCTGGTCATCCAGAAATCACATTTTTTGGTAGTACCACAGCTTGGGGACATAAACCCGGTCTGCTGCTGCTCCGGATCTGCGCGACTCCTGGTTCTTCTTGTGTTCCCGCCTGTACATGTTGCGCAAGATACCAATTTTATTGTCCACAAACTTAAGGTCTGCCTGGGGGACTCGAGTCTTCACAAATTCCAAAAGTGTGCCCAGTGTTGCCTTCCTTACATCTCTATTAAAATACAATGGGTGCTTGATCTCCCACAGTTTCTGTTTTCTTGATACAAATCAAGAAAACGTGTCAAAAATTCTTCCTCCTTAAAAGGATTCATTTTTGCTGAAAGACAAGACACAAGATAAAAACTGTAATGTCAGTCCAAACTCCCAGTATTATATTTGTCTCAATCTAGGGTACACACACACACACCAAACACATTCACCAAACACACACCCACGTTTAATCTTACCTTCATTTCTGACGCTCACTACTTCCGCTCAGACATAGGCCAGCGTAATAGCTTTATATACACTGCGCATGTGTTATGCTACGCCTGTGTCACCCGCTCCTGACGTTCTTTAGTATGATTTGTCCCCGCCCCTTCACTCTTCGCTGCGCAGTGGCAGTATATAGAGAAAGATGGCGGAGAGATTATCTGCAAGTAGCGTGGAGGAAAGCCTGGAGCCACAACCATCCAGATTCAAGAGGAGATATAAGGCCACCAACATGGCCTTTGAAGAGATGGTGGAGATGGTGTCCATATTGAGAAGGGAGGACTACGATGGCAAAAAAGGACCGTACACTCGACCCAGTATGTGGAAGGACAAAATAATGTCCTCAGTTGTCACCGCTCTTGAGTAAAAATTTGGCACTAAACGAGCTAAAGAACAATTGAGGAAGTGGTGGTCTGACCTCAAAAGTAGGGAGCCTGAACAATATTGGCTAATAAAGAAGCTGCTTAAAAAAGTAAGTACTTGTTGTGTGTTCCGAATGAGATACTTAACTTGCATGCTGATCCATATGCTTTTCGTTTATACAGCATCGTTCGTAAAGACCGTTCTTTTGAAAAAACATATCATACTAAGAAAATTACGTTTTTTTTTGCCAAATACGATGGTACAGGGTTTGGACATGCATTTAGGTCTTGATAATTTGTCGTATTCCAAAAATGTGGTGATGTTGTGTAGATGTGTTTGAAAATATAATGCTTCTTCAATAATGATTCAAGGTAATGTAAGGACAGGACACAGCAGCTGTTTCCACATCTGGACTCACGAGCACTAGTGTACTATGTGACACCCGAGAACATTTTGGGGGGTAATACACATAGGGGCTCCAGGGTATACTTGAGGTCTCTGCATCTGTGAAACTTGCATGAAAATGTGTATTTTTTGGCATTTTTGGGCATAGTGAATTTTAATCCTGTCTTCTAAATTTTTGGTGCCAAAAAATGACAATTGTCCACAACTTCTAACGAACATTTCATATTCCTTTTTCAAGACTGAAATATCACTGTGTTTTAACTATACCTTTTGTTTAATTATCATAGGGGAGAAAAGACTCAGACAGTCCAAGGATCCCAGGACCCCCCCAAGTCACCAGCCTGAAGCTGACATTGCATATTTTACAATAATTTTTTGTCCACAAATTTTAGGTGATGTTCTGATTGTGGAAGGCCAAGCGGCGGAGACATTTAGCACAGACAGTGCACAAAGACTCATAGGCCAGATAATGGTGTGGAATGGCCAAATTGATAGAATGCGTGACCAAATTGACAGCATGAGAAATCGGCTGAACAAAAAAAAAAAAATACGTTCAAACAAAATGCACCTTTCAATGTGCACACAGTAAAATGTTTTTACTGCTACAATGTGTATGGCTTATTATTTATCAATAACAGTTTGTTATTTTTTTGTGTGGTTACAGTGACAAAGGGCCTTATTATCTAAAGGGAAATGCACTTGCCACTACAAGGAGACAGACCAAACTGAATGCAAACAAGAATCAAAAAAAGAGATTATTGCCAAAATTGTTTTATTTGTTTTTTCAAAAAATCTTAAAGATCTTGTTGCATTGCAATGGCCCCCCCACCATTAAAATAATTGACATATCTGTCATGCACTTCACGGGCGGTTTGGGGGGCCAAGCCGATACGGCCACTTTCCAGGCCTGTGATTGGTTCATCAACACCAAGTCCGGCCTCAGGCCCAACAGAAGTTATATATGTCAAAGAATGACGTCTCAAGAAATTATGCAGAATGCAGAAAGCAAAGATCACATAATTGATTTTGTATTCTGCTAGTTTTATTGTGGAGAGGAACAAACAGAACCGGCTGGCCAGAATCCCAAAGGCATTCTCCACAACTCTTCTTGCTCTGGCCAACCGGTAATGAAATACCCTCCTCTCAGGGGTGAGTGTCCTTTGGGAGAACGGCCTCATCAAGTGCTTGCCAAGAGCAAACGTTTCGTCAGCAATGAAAACTGAGGGGAGTCCATTCACATTCTGGTCATCAGGTGCCAATCCCAGGCCACCAGTCTGGAGACGCTGGCACAGCTCGGTCTGTGCAAAGACTCCTCCGTCAGACATCCGGCTGTTCTTCCCCACGTCCACGAACATAAATTCCAATTGTACTGAGACCACTGCCATCAAAACTACACTATGGAACCCCTTATAGTTGTAGAAATAAGACCCCGAATAGGGAGGTGGCACAATGCTTCCCATCGATCGCCCCAACACAGTTGAGAAAATCCCAACGGTCAGCGAACTGGGAGGCCACAGTCCGCCATTCCTGTGTCTTTGAAGGAAACTGTGGAGTCAAACAAGAAAAAAAAAATATAAGTACTTTTAAACATAACTTGGATATCAGATTAAACAAAAACATTCTTGAACAACAGCAGTTGAACATTATTAATATGTGTTATTTTTAGAAAAAAAATAAAAAAAATAAAGCCCACTTATAAGATTACTCATCCCCTCTGATGGACCATTGATCAATTTGTATGTGGGGGAAGGGTACTAATTGGGGCCAAGAACACACCTGGCAGTTGCAAACATTTGAGGGGGTGGGGGAGGGGTACTAATTGGGGCTGTGATGGAAATATTGGATATCATATTTATATCAATGAGATTCAAGTGGACCATTGCAAGGACTCCCAATTTAAACTGCCTTGCCTCATAGGATGTGTATATATATATATATATATATGTATATATATCTACGTGTATATGTGGGTATCTATGTGTGGGTATATATATATGTTTCATATATGGGAATATGTTTCTTAATATCATGATAGAACAAAGCTCACCTTAAGAAATGTAGTTACCTTGGTGTGAACCCGAGAAGCCCTAGAGGTGTTGATTAGATCAAAGGTTATTGGCAGACCTTAAGGCATTCATTCTTCAGGGGGCCATTAACATGCTTCCAATACACTGATGGGAATCAGGAAAGGTCCCCTAGGTGGTAATCAACTCACCAGGGGCCATTAACATACTACTGTCGGGACTGTTTGGGCTTGGAGATCAAAGGAGATTGTTCATTAATTCATAGACTGGTAGGCACCGAGGGGGTCGCACTGTAACAGCAATGTCCGAGCATGAATTTTGAGACATCTCTTTCATTTGTGGCATCTTCTGATTGGTGGAGAATGCATATAAAAGGAAGTGGGCTAAATGGTTACAGGCAGTCCAGCCCGAGAACATCTGAGGGATATGCTGTCTGTGTAAAGTATCTATGTCTATCTTTCTTTCTAACCTTTTTTTAATCCTAGGATTTATCTTATGACTTTGTATATCTTGTATATGTCCATTGAAAACATTTATGAGTTTATGCCTGAATTAACTTTGAATTAACTTTGCAGCCTAGAGCCAACACTATAGAGATATATGATAAATTCTAATCATTCTAACCTTCTTTTTCTGTGTAAATAAATGTAATTTTTATCTTTTTTTTCCTGTTATCACTCGTTTTTATTTTTATATAGACAAAGGTTTAACCAATTATATTTGTATCGTTAATCGTTTAAGTGAGGTATAAATATTTCCGAAACAGGGCCAAGAACACACTTGACAGTTGCAAACATTTGAGGGGGTGGGGGAGGGGTACTAATTGGGGCCAAGAACACACCTGACAGTTGCAAACATTTGAGGGGGTGGGGGAGGGGTACTAATTGGGGCCAAGAACACACCTGACAGTTGCAAACATTTGAGGGGGTGGGGGAGGGGTACTAATTGGGGCCAAGAACACACCTGACAGTTGTAAACATTTGAGGGGGTGGGGGAGGGGTACTAATTGGGGCCAAGGACACACCTGACAGATGCAAACATTTGAGGGGGTGGGGGAGGGGTACTAATTGGGGCCAAGAACACACCTGACAGATGCAAACATTTGAGGGGGTGGGGGAGGGTAAAACAGTACAATGGAGCTGACAATATACACTGTTCAAAGGACTATAGGCTAGAGGTATAAATGGACCCAGGATTGTATGGTGGGGAGGTTATTGAAGGGAAATATGCATGTAGGCCCAAAAATGATTAAGGTAAAAAAACAGGCATGCATGAAGATAAAGGGGACATTCCCAGCATATTCAAAGCATGGTAATTAGGTAACGAGGACATTTAGACAATACATTAGCAAACATTAAATACATATCATGTAATGTTAAAGGAAAAAACTTACCTTCATATAGTTCTTCTGCAGGACCTGAATAATAGCAGAACAGGTCTCTGGGATAATGATCCCCAGAGCCTGGGGGGAGATGCCTGTTGAGAACTTCAAATCCTGAAGACTTCTCCCAGTCGCCAAGTAACGTAAAGTGGCAACTAGCCTCTGCTCCGCAGTGATGGCTTGCCTCATGCAGGTATCCTGCCTGCTGATATAGGGGGTCAGCATAGCCAGCAGACATTCAAAAACAAGGCCCGTCATCCTGAGAAAATTCCTGAAATCCTCAGGATTATTCTCACGGATCTCACGGACTAAAGGCATGTGCGAGAATTGGTCACGCTGGCGCAACCAATTCTTCATCCATGAACTCCTCCTCGCCCTGTTCATGGACTGGACTCGGGTCAAAGTATTAACCCCAACACCAAGTCCCCATGCAGCACGAACTCGAGAACGAGTACGTCCACGCAACATGGCTTCAAAATGGTTGGCTGGTCAAACAAACAAACTTAGAACAAACGCACTGAAGAACAGCAAGGCCTATGAAGAGCGACCTGAAAATCAGGAATGAGTGGACCAGAATGGCCTGCTAGGCAGGTTATGAACTTACCAACAGGCACTGAAAAGCAGATACAAACCTCACAAGCACAAACTGAACCGCAGAAAACGATCGAAATAAGCGGAAGTGTGAAAAGCGCGAATCGTCTCTAACCATACTTCTACTAACACGAGATAAACACGAGATTAGCGGAAGGAGCTCAAAGGGTGGCGTAATGGGGCTTAAACTTCCTTTTTCTAGTCCCATCGTACATGCTGTATGTCACCGCGTTCAAAACCATCGGACTTTTGGAGTGATCGTGTGTGTCCAAGTCTGTCCGTTTTTAAGTCCGGCGCACCTAGTCCGTCGAAAAGATCGCCGGACCAAGTATGCCGTAAAGTCCGATCGTGTGTACGCGGCATAAGACACAGGTTTTCATTGTGCAGCATTACAACCTTGGGCACCATATGGGCAAACCGCCAGGGTCTTAAGCCCTGTCAGGTGGCATTGGCTGGTTCAATAGAAACCGGCCGACATTTGTACTGCAGCCGGTCCAACAGAAGCCGGCCTTTCGATGGGGTATAACCGAAAAGGTCTGCTGATCGATCAGCTCCAGATCAGCGCTCTCCGTCAATGGTTGAGAGCGCTGACCAGAGTAGAACAGCAGGGGGAACACAATAGCACAGCAGAGGGGATCGCTGTACTAATATCGGATTTTTAGTACAGCGTTTCCAACCTGAGCTGCTCTGAAGAATGCTGGGATACTAGTCAGTACCGAGTGTAAAGATATATTTACATTGTTAGGATAAATCACCTCAAATGTTGGCTGTCCTACATGTGCGAATGCTGCTGTGTTATGTAAAACGGCTAGTTTCATTTTTTACACTTTAGAACAGGGTGCCTTGAGATTGTACAGATTATTTAAGAGGTTCCTTGACTGAAAATAGGTTGGGAAACACTGCTCTACACTAACATAACATAACCCATAGCTAAATTACTGTCACTGTGGGACCATGTCAGTATATAACAATCCTGCTTCACAAAACATCATGCTTACTGAGTCCTCTACCTATGGTTGGAGCCATACTCTGCAAGATAACTGGAGGCTACCATTAGTATGATTTCCTATACAAATGAAAGGGGCTGTGGCATACATGGGTAGGCTTAAAAGGACCATGCGAGGATGTATTCAAGGCCATGCAGTAGCTGGTGGGACTGCACAGTGAAGATTGCACACCTCCAAACATTTTGAGATGGGAATGAGGGACACCTACTAACAAAATGTATGTAGGCGTAGGACATACCCCCTTTAAAGGATAATTAACAAAAAAAAAAGGTTAGTTAAATCCACAAGGGCTATTTTTTTTACCACCACTGTTCCTTTATATTGGCTTTTAAAATGTACAAATGCAGCAATTTAGAAATTGGATGAAAGGTTTAGTACTGGGAAACACTTTTTGAAAGATGAAAAGTGCATTTTATATTCAAGCATATGGATCAGACCAAAATGAGGGACAAATGAGGGGGAAAGAGGGACAGAGGGGCATTGCTCCAAATCAGGGACAGTCCCTCCAAATCAGGGACAGTTGGGAGCTATGAGATTGCTAGATTTTGGGTGATGAGCATCAGACCAGGTGGCCTTCACTGGCGAGGTTTGGGACATTTGTTAAAGAATAACTTGTCCTTAGTCAGTGATTAACTTTGTTGTGAATCCAGGATCAGGATGACGACCCCCAAGAGGCTGCACCTCTAAAAACAAATCAGCAAAGATAGCTCACATGCAGGTTTAGTTTAATATTACCAGCATGAAATTCTCTAGAGAAAGTATTGAATAATATCTTTTCTTGTCTGTATACAGAAAAGATTTATGCACCACAAAGAAAATGTAGCTTTGGAAATTCTTTCATCTGGATATGTGATACATCTGCATGGCATTGTCTGTAGAAAATTAATGTCAATAATAAAATTGTAATGAGATTCATCTTGAGATTTAAATAATAACGGGTCCTATTAGTTTTAGACTTTTATGACACAGAAACAATAACTTCTTGTTTAATCAAAAATATTGAGCTATGGTAACTGCTAGCAGATTAATTTTATAATATTGGAAGCAAAGGTATAATTCTGTTTTTATTGAAACTTTAAAAAAAGTAATGCTTACCTTTCTTTTGAGGAAATAAGTACATAATAAAAATAACAAATAAAATAACAGTAAAAACTATACCCCAGGCAAAAAGCTAAATACACAGATAAAGAAAATATATGGGAGCTGTTCTACCTTCCAAAGGCTTTGTGTTTTTCTGCATCCATTCCTGTGATTTTTACAGCCCTCATACAGTCCGGCCAGATGGATGACATCATTTACAGTTCAAGCATACAACGGTGCCTAAATGAAAAGGGTAAGTTCACTATACTGCCTCCTCCTATAGGCTTGGTACTTGTCAACCAATTAGCATAAAAGACACCCGATTGGCTCCCATTCCTGCCACTTCCTTTTGCAGTTTGAGTGTTGCTGTATATGGAAAGGAAGAAGCTCATAATAAGTCAAATTTAGGTACTTACACTAGTTGCATTAAAATATATATTTAATTACACATTATTGTATACATAGCTGCTGCATTATGTGTCCACTCCCTCCATTCATGATTGTCAGTCATAGATGCAATAGTACAGTTTATATGAATAGTAGAGTTGGCCAGAAAGAGGAGGTATAATCAGGCACTCTTGATGAGTGCATGTGAACGATCCCTTAGTTCTATTAACCTCTACCGCACCAGACGATTAGAGTGGAGGAAGATTTACTGCTTACAGAGGAATCAGCAGAATATAGAACATATGTTGTATTTTACTGAGGGTTAGTAATGTCTTTGTGCCCTTTTTTACTATTTTTTACTGTCTGTGTTGATGGGGGAATCGTGCGAATTTCTATATTGCAACCCGTGGTTGTAGGAAAGAAACACAAACCATTTATAGCCAGCCTAGATCAGATTTTCTCCGGACATTAATAGCAAAGAAATGGGTGGGCACAGAAAAAAACACTTTCTGCTCTCTCATGTGATATCATATCACCATAATTTGTTTATAAATCACATTGTATCTCTTTCTAATTTGATGCAGCTACTTTCACTTTCTAAATTTGGTTTGATATCTTGCCTACAAGTTAACCCTATCAAATCAAAGGCACTAAATGTTACACTTGATCCCCATACTCTCAAAATGGATAGTAAATAATAAATGTAGCGCTATGTGTAAAATTATAAATATAAAATGCAAATCTCCAAAGTAAATAAATCCTACATATAAATAAATAGTCCATAAAATGAAAAAATGAAGAGAAATTGTGTATGTGGACACGGTGGTGCTACTCTGGAGGTTTTTATGTGATTTTAAAGTTTTTATTTTGTAAGTGCAACTTGTCTATTTGGGGGCTTTGAATAAATTTGTATACGGAGAACACTATGGTCTCTATACTTATTATTTACATGTCCTGAACTCATGGAATCTTGAGCCAAGCTGGGAGATGATCCGCTTCTTTGGATATTAATGAGCTGAGTTACCATTAAGAAAAGAGCCATTTGGATTACCCACCACTGATTGGGAAGAGGAACTGAGAGCAAAGAGCTCGTGGGGAGATTCGCATATGAGTTTTGACTCATCTGGGAGGTGAGCGCGCATTTTTACTGATGGTGGTGTGCACTCCTTTTGAGGATGAACAATCACTGTGGTGGAATTGTGTGGATACACTGATCACAAGAAGAGTTTTTCATGTTTTATTTCTTCATTTTTTCATTTTACGGACTATTTATTTATATGTAGGATTTATTTAATTTAGAGATTTGCACTTTATATTTATAATTTTACACAGCGCTACATTTATTATTTACTATCCATATTGAAATTAGTGTGGTGTACCACTTGGAATGTTTAGCAGCTGTGCACGTTTATTATTAGGTTATCTTATTTAAATATCACAATATTTTTTACTTGTGGTGCTGATTGTTTCATCTTATGATCCCCATACTCTGTTTATAGTTTTGGAAGCCTTTCATTTCTCATGGACTTCAACAAAACCTTCTGTCATGTACCTTGTATCAGAGCCCAATGGTAGAAGGAGACTTCTCTTACAGCCCTGGCCCGGGGACCACTGGGGTTGCAACAGTGGTCGCAAGAACTCAGTGAAGTAGGGGTGCCTGTAAGATCTATAGTAGCTGATACAGATGAGTAGAGACGATCCACCGGAAGAACTGGACTGTAGAAGCAGCTGGAGGCAGTGGTTACAGGTGTGGGTCAGTGACCCCTGGGTACTGGCAGGTACAGGATTGGGAAAAGGCTGGAGCAAAGTGAGACAAGCCAGGTCAGCACGGGTAACAGGTAGGTAATACAGCAGGCAGAGAGTAGTCAGCAGGCAGGCAGAGGTTGGCAACGGGAGACCAACAGGTACAGGTATAGCAGGGTCAAGGCAAGCCGGGTCAGGATAGGAGAAGGCAGCAGTAGTCAAACAGAGCTGGGTCAGTAATCACAAGCAGGTACAGGATCAGGCTCAGGTAAACCTGCAGCTCAGACAGCACACCACTAGAGTAGCTGCTGTCCTTTTAAAGGGTCACTGGTGCCAAGCCGAGTTAGCGCTCGCACACGCGTGCCTGCCGCGTGTTCCCGCGCAGGCACGTCTGCCGCATGTTCCCGCACACGCTGCTGCCCGGCGGGCACTCATAGGAACACGTGTGTGCATGTGTGAATGCCCGAGCATCTGCCTTGCTACAGGGTATCCCTGACACCTTCCTACCTAGGCATATTCTTAACAAACAGTTACAACACATTATATCTCCAGGATCTTCTAAGTGGAACCAAACTTCATCTGAGCACCACAAACCAAATACTCTATTTAAATTCATTTTTAATATTCAAAGCAAGCTCATCCATCCATCCATGTTTCCATGCTTTACTTTGCTGAGAAACCACTTTGAAAAACACCCCCCTAGTATTTCTGGCTATGGTCATCTTGAGTAAGGGCAGCATTTACTTCAAATATCTCTATTGGGGGAATCTAGGATGGAAAAGGACCTGGGGATCCTAGTAGATGATAGGCTCAGCAATGGCATGCAATGCCAAGCTGCTGCTAACAAAGCAAACAGGATATTGACATGCATTAAAAAGGGGATTAACACCAGAGATAAAGCGATAATTCTCCCGCTCTACAAGACTCTGGTCCAGCTGCACCTAGAGTATGCTGTCCAGTTCTGGGCACCAGTCCTCAGGAAGGATGTACTGGAAATGGAGCAAGTACAAAGAAGGGCAACAAAGCTAATAAAGGGACTGGAGGACCTTAGTTATGAGGAAAGGTTGCGAGCACTGAACTTATTCTCTCTGGAGAAGAGACGCTTGAGAGGGGATATGATTTCAATTTACAAATACTGTACTGGGGACCCCACAATAGGGATAAAACTTTTTCGCCGAAGGGAATTTAACAAGACACGTGGCCACTCATTAAAATGAGAAGAAAAGAGGTTTAACCTTAAACTACATAGAGGGTTCTTTACTGTAAGAGCGGCAAGAATGTGGAATTCCCTTCCACAGGTGATGGTCTCAGTGGGGAGCATCGATAGTTTCAAGAAACTATTAGATAAGCACCTGAATGACCATAACATACAGGGATATACAATGTAATACTGACATATACTCACACACATAGGTTGGACTTGATGGACTTTTTTCAACCTCACCTACTATGTAACTATGTAACTTCCTTGAATCCATCTGTCCTTAGATTAGGCATGCAGGCAGGAGGGCGTGCTGAGCTGAGAAAACTGCTCCTTCCCTCCTGAAGACTCCTGGGATGTATGACAACATTTACTTAGGCCTGGAAACCAGGAAGTAACTAAAAATATGTTCAAAATAAAAGTATAAAAAATAACTATGGTATACTTTCCTATCTATTTACTAATGCTAGCAACATAAGAATTATAAATAGTCAATGTTGGTTGAGACAGTGACGGTCCATTTTAAATTTTGGAACAATTATATTATATCATGAATGTGTAGAATAGCAGCATTTAAAATATCCCAATTGCCTACAGTCCTATCTGTAGCAATTCCTCGAATTCAAATGAAAATATTACAAAGTCATATATTTTACTTTATTTGGAATAAAGTAAAACTGTACATGCCACGGTCAGTATTGTTCAGTTATAAACCTTATGATGGCCTTAGTCCCACCCAGATAGGCAAATTTAGCCATGGAACACAACCCATGATATCCCATTATGGGTATCCATAGAGGCTTACCTTACTAACCCAATAAAAATTAGCAACATACTATGATTACCACCTGCTAAGCATTCCCATTTCCAATCCCATCACAGCACATTTTTTGAAGCTATGGGATGATATCAGATATTCTAGTGGCCCCCTTATGCTGGGATCACCATTGAGATATTTGTATATGGCAATCATATCTCTTCTCAAGCGTCTCTTCTCCAGGAAGAATAAATTTAGCGCTTGTAGTCTTTCCTCATTATTAAAGGTCCTCCAATCCCCATATTAATTTAGTTGCCTTTCTCTGGATTCTCTCCAGCACATGCTTTCTGAGGATTGGTGACCAGAACTAGACGGAATACTCCAGATGCGGCCGAACCAGGGCTTTATAAAGTGATAGAATAATTGTCTTATCTCCCTTAGCTCCCTTTTTAATGCATGCTAATATTCTGCTGGCTTTGGTAGATGCAGCTTGACACTGCATGCTGTTGCTCAGTTTGTCTTCTACTAGGACCCCTAGATCCTTCTCCATCCTGGAATCCCCTAGAGATTCTCCCCTAAAGAGTAACTTGCGTTTATTTTTTTACCCCCAAGTGCATTTCCTTACATTTTTCAATGTTAAACTTCATTTGCCATGTAGTAGCCAACTCCATTAATTTATTCAGGTCTGCTTGTAAAGTTTCTGTATCCTGCTGTGTTGTTATCGCCCTGCATATTTTTGGGTTGTCAGCAAACACTGAGATCAAGCTATTTATCCCATCCTCTATATCATTTATAAATAAATCAAAAAGAATTGGTCCCAGGACAGACAATTGGGTACCCCACTAACCACTCTAGACCATTCTGAGTACACGTTATTTATCACAATCTTTTGGACACGCCCCCCCCGTAGCCAGCTTTCTATTCAGGTACATACCCTATGGTCCATGCCTACAGACCTCAGCTTGTAGTTTTAGCGTTTGTGGGGGACTGTATCAAATGCTTTTTTCAAAATCCAGATATCCACTGGCCTACCTTTGTCCAGATGGCACCTCACTTCCTCGTAGAATGTTAACAGTTTGGTTTGGCAAGAACGAACTCTCATAAACCCGTGCTGATTACTAAATATACTGTTTTCATCAGAAAATTCTTAGATATAGTCCATTATCATCCCCTCAAATTGTTTACAAACTACAGGCATTAGACTGATAGGCCTAGAGTTCCCAGGAATAGATCTTTGCCCTTTTTTGATTATTGGTAGCACATGGGCTTTTCGCTAATCAGCTTGCACCAATACTGTCAATATGCTGTCCATGATTGGGAATAGCGGTCTGTCTATAACCTGACTGAGTTCTTTATCCGCTTCCAGACCACCCACTGTACATATACTGCAGCAGGGCAGCCCGGCTGCGCAAAATCACGTACCTGTATGTAATTTTGTGCACCCAATTTAGGGGGACACAGGGAGAGCCAATTAGCGGCTTGGTGAGGGCGATGGCTGGCGCGACCCGTCGATCATTCACAGGAGACACGGAGCAGCAGTGTGCCTATGTAAACTGATCTGTCAGTAGGAAAAGAGATATTCTGTTTCAGCTTAGCTGAAACATGATTTCTGTTTTTCTCCAGTGTAACACTCCCCCCTCAGTTAGAAAGCACCTCCCTAGGACACACCTAACCCCTTGATCGCCCCCTAGTGTCAGCCCCTTCCCTGCCAGTGTCATTAATACAGGGATCAGTGCATTTTTTTTAGCACTGATCACTGTATTGATGTCATTGGTCACCAAAAAGTGTCACTTAGGGTCAGATTTGTCCCCCACAATGTCGCAGTCCCGCTAAAAATCGCTGTGTCATGAATGTTGGAATAGTGACTGATTCATACCGTTGGGACTCCTACTGTTAAATGCTAATGTCATCAATTCCAGCTATCTGTTGTCTGCTAAAATGTGTATTGTAAATAAGTCTCTAGTATGGGATCTAAGAGTCATTAGATCCCCATTGTTGATTGTGTTTAATTAACTCTGCTATTGTGATAATGTTGATTGGATTTTCTGAACTACAAGATGGCCAGTCTGGCCTAAAGGTCATGTCTGAGTCATCTAGGCTGTCTAAAGGGATTAGTTAATTAGCTCATGTTAATTAGGTTAATTAGGTTACAGCTCTATTGTTAGAGTAATATGAGCAGGAGGTCTGCACCTCCACTTTTAGTGTATAAAAGCCTGTATTTTGCAATAAAGTATATTCCTGGTTGAACCTACATACAGCCTGCCTGGTGTTTGTTCTGAGCTATCACAACTGGGTTAGAACGGCACATAGCTGTAGTTCTAATCCCGGAGCATTGGATGACCGAGCAATCAGATGTTGCGATCTGCAATCTGATTCTATAGCTGCAGAGGAGTGTCGGGAGAGTGGAGCTGAGCGAGCAAAGGGCTCGTTACATTGGTGGCAGCGGTGGGATTTGCTCTCCAGTTACTGGGACACTCCAAACCACCACAGTGAATGGCCAGCTATTCAACCTGCAGGAGAGCCACGCTGAAAGACTTACTTGAGAGCCATTGAGGGACCGGTGGGACAAAGAACAAGGCCACCCTGATCATTGAGCTAGCCAAGATGGATCAGAGGGATGGTGATTCGGGACCCCGGTCAGTTGAAGACTTGTTTCAGCAACGAGTTCGAGAGTGGTTGGCATTATATGGTGCTAACCCATCAGAGACCGCCATACAGAATGCCATTAGAGACATCCAGCGGCAGGATGAGCGACAAGAGAGAGAACTAGAGCGGCAACATGAGCGAAGAATGGCGGAAATACAGCAATTGAAGACAACACCTAAAGATACAGCGCCTTTCCGTAAGTTACCCTTTCGGGCATTCAAACTATTTAAGGATGGAGAGGAGGAAATTGAAGCATTCCTGCAGGACTTTGAGAGACTATGCCAGATACATAATGTACTGTCCCAAGATTGGGTTGCTTTACTGGCGAGTAATTTGACTGGCAGAGCAGCCGATGCGTATCGGGCCCTGGAGGACGAGGACGCTAAAGATTATGACCGGGTAAAAGAAGCTCTGCTAGCCCGATTTGCTATTACACCTGAAGCCAGTCGGAGTAAGTTTAGAGAATCCCGGAAACAAGCCAACATAACATACGTGAAGTGGACACATCGTCTGCAGCGGAACCTTAAGGGCTGGTTCCAGGGAAGCCATACTCATACCATACAGGACATCACCCAGCTAGTACTCTTAGAACAGTTCTTTAACCACACCCCTTTGGTAGTACGGGATTGGGTGCGAGATAAGCGACCACAGACTGTACAGAAAGCGGCTACTTTGGCTGATGAATATCTGGACTCTCGAAGGTCAGGCGAAAGTGAACGCTATCCACTATCTTGGCCCAGTTTACCAGCCTCTAACCCAACTTCAGTACCTCAGTGGTCGGCCTCTAGACCCCAACCCGACCCAACCCTCCTAACGGACCTAAGTGCTATACCTGTAACCAAACCGGTCATCTGCAGCGATATTGTCCTACCTGATACACGAGGTACAGAGAGACTGCTCATCCATCCAGACCAGTGGCTTATTGCTTCCAGAACGAGCCCAACCATCGAGATGTTCAGGAAGAGTTTGGCGAACTTTTTGAGGCTGATCCTGTCCAAGCTGCTGCTGGAGATAATCGGCAGCACCATTGTCAGGTAGTATGGGTTAATGGGCAGCCGGCCCAGGGACTCCGCGATTCCGGGGCTACGATTACTGTCAACCAGCCTCACATGATTCCCCAGTCGGCCCAGACCGGCCAGACTGTTGCAATCAGGGTAGCAGGGGGCAAGGTGCTTCGTTTAGCCACCGCCCAAGTCCTCTTGGATTGGGGCTCAGGGGAGCGACAAGTGTGAGTGGGATTACTACGTGAGTTACCCGCGGAAGTACTTTTGGGGAACTATTTGGGGTATTTGACTTCCTCATATGCCCCAGAGGCCGCCATGGCCGTGACCACCCAAAGTCAGAGCCAACTTCAAGGCAACTCCACTCCTATGGGGACCCAGGTAAGACCAAATCCTCCTACATTACCCCGACTTGACAACCCTGTGTCCTGGGACTCTCCCTCCGACATTAGGCAAGAGACTCAGAATGACCCAACATTAGCTGGTTATCGGGACAGGGCAGGCAAGGATCCAGGGGGGTTGGGGGAAGACAGAATAGAGTGGGGGGGGGTTTCTATATCGTTACACCAAGGGAATGGGTACCGGTAAGCGACACGTTCCCCACAAACAGCTAGTTGTACCCCAGAAATACAGACGGGAGCTATTGCGGCTGGCTCACGACATCCCCTTGGCTGGACATTTAGGGATAGCTAAGACCCGGAGTCGGTTGTCTCATGCGTTCTTCTGGCCCAGGTTACATGCTGAGGTGCGAGAATACTGCCGGGACCTGTGAGACTTGTCAGAAAGTAGGGAAGACAGGGGATCACCCAAAAGCCTCGCTGCAACCCCCGCCGATCATTAGAGAACCCTTTAGCCGCATAGCGGTTGATATTATAGGCCCACTGGCCCGTCCCAGTGCCACTGGGAAGAAGTATATTCTTACGGTGGTGGATTACGCCACCCGCTACACGGAGGCCATTCCCTTATCCAATATCCAGGCTGATACAGTAGCAGATGCCTTACTGCGATTATTCACTAGGGTAGGCTTTCCCCAGGAGATATTGTCTGATCAGGATACCCAGTTCACAGCCGAGCTGACGCAGCAGCTCTGGCGTCTCTGTGGGATTAAACCCCTCCAGAGCGCCCCCTACCACCCTCAGACTAACGGGCTGTGTGAGAGATTTAACGGGACCCTGAAGCAGTTGCTTCGGGCCTTCGTGGAGAGTAGGAAGGATTGAGAGAAATATCTTCCCCATCTACTGTTCGCCTATAGAGAGGTACCCCAAGAGTTCACAGGGTCTTCCCCATTTGAGCTGTTTTATGGGCGAAGGGTTAGGGGGCCCTTAGACTTAGTGAGGGCCCAGTGGGAGGGGGTAGAGGATCCAGAAGGCCTCCCCATCCTTAGTTATGTCTTGGAACTCAGGTAGTGCCTGCAGGAACTTACCAATCTAGTCCATGAGAATATGCAATCGGCCCAGAGTCAGCAGAAGGTTTGGTATGATCAGTCTGCGCGGAATCGCACCTTTTATATCGGACAGAAAGTCCTGGTACTAAAACCCCTGAAGCAAAATAAATTACAGGCCTCCTGGCAGGGCCCCTATCAGGTAGTAAAACAGCTGTGCGATACCACCTACGTGGTTGCCAGCTGTGCAGACACAAAGATTAAGAGGACGTTCCACATTAATATGATGAAGGCCTATCATGAGAGGACTAAGGCCGTAGCCACCATATGCGCTCCTGCCACCGGAGACTCTGAATATCTACCGATGCTGGAGCTTCCCAAAATCAGTAACTGTTCCAGGGGTGTGGAGGATATACGGCTAGGAGATAGATTAGGATCCCAAGAACGAGAACAGGCCAGAGAATTACTCCAGGACTGGCAGGAGATGTTCTCGACACTCCCTGGGTACACTCACATAGCTGTGCACAAGGTAGAGACCCCCGGGCAGAAGCCCCTGAGACAACCAGCCTATAGGATTCCCAGAGCAGTGCAAGAAGGGATGAGAGTGGAGATTAGGGTGATGCTCGAGTTAGGGGTGATCGAACCATCGGTAGGCCCCTGGGCTTCCCCTGTAGTATTAGTCCCAAAACGGGATGGCACGACCCGATTTTGTATGGAATATAGGCGACTGAATGACTGTACTGTGACAGATGTCTACCCTATGCCCCGAGTGGACGAATTGCTGGACAAAATAGCTCAGGGACATTATCTGACGACTATTGACTTATGTAAGGGCTACTGGCAGATTCCCTTGGAAGCGGAAGCAATTCCAAAGTCGGCCTTCATCACCACGTTCGGCCTTTACCAGTTTCGGGTAATGCCATTCGGGATGAAGAATGCTCCGGCTACCTTCCAGCGGATGATAGATGAACTCCTCGATGGTCTGCAAGATTTTGCATGCGCATATCTTGATGACATCGCAATCTATAGCCATAAAGTACTAAGTATAAAATTGATGCGCTTTAAATAAATAGTGCACAATATGCTGCTGCGACTAAGCTTAAATCCAGGAATAAAAAATGCATACATGTGAATAAAATAGATAGATAATTATGGTGAAATTGCCAAAATAAATCTTCAAATTGGTGATGTGACGGTGAATATAAATAAAATAATAATGACACTCTGAGTACAATGTCCAGACAGAGATAAATAGTGGGGGAAAGTAAAAATAATTAAACAGTTCCTTCCCTTAATCCAGATTGATTGACTTACTGGGTTAGATCGTTTGTATTAGGATATTTAGTTTTTCTTGCATTCCACTTTAGCCATAATACTGCTGGTGATTCGGCTCTCAGGATAAAGGTTTTATGCAAAGCAAGCAAAGAAAAAATAGATCATTGTGCAGTGAACTTACTAGATAGTACACAAGCAAAACAGGGACAAGAGATACACTCACAAAATCCCGGTCTATTAGAAGCATTCAAATATGCAGATTGCAGTCAGCCGCTGTGGACGAGGTTTCCCATAGAGAAACAGCTGCTGTTAACCTTCAGCTGTATTGCAGCACTGAACGTCCTAAGCTCCTCCCACGCGTTGCATCACTGACACGTGACACATGGGAGGAACATCTTAGACACCTGGGACTAGTGCTAGATAGGATCCGAGCTGCTAACCTGACCCTGAAGCCAGACAAATGTAATATCGGGATGTCTAAGGTGCAATATCTGGGACATAGAGTGGGGTGTGGGAAGCAGAGGCCAGAACCTGCAAAAATCAAGGCCGTCCTAAACTGGTCAGTTCCCAGAACCAAGACCCAGGTACTTGCATTTTTAGGGACAGCAGGGTACTACAGGAAGTTTGTACCCCACTATAGTGACATAGCCAAACCCCTGATGGACCTGACCAAAAAGACTCTCCCTAGACAGGTCCTGTGGTCCCCGGAGTGTGAGACAGTGTTTCATCAGTTAAAAACCGCCCTAACGCAAGCTCCGATACTGGCAGCACCCGATCCTAACAAATGCTTTGTCATTCATACTGATGCCTCCATGTTCGGACTGGGAGCCGTACTAAGTCAAGTTGGCGATGACGGGAAAGAGCACTCGGTGGCGTATCTCAGCCGCAAGTTGTTACCCCGTGAAGTTGTATATGCTGCCGTGGAAAAAGAGTGTTTGGCCTTGGGCTTTAAAGAAACTGCAGTCCTATGTATATGGACGCTCTTTTACTGTCATGACGGACCACAATCCTTTGATATGTATAATAAAAATTGATTTCGCGCTAAATGCATCTATCACCTAAAAATAAAGTGCATACAATAATACAGATCACTAACCGTGCAGTATTAAAAGTGCTCCATAGTGCAATAATATATCAAAGTGCTATGTGCATCGAAGTGGCAATGCAAATAAAAAACATAAATTGTGATCAAAAGTTCATAATGTGCACCAAAGTCTATATTGTGTTGTTTCACTGGGGTCATTCAATGGAGGTACACAGTAATGATAATCTTGAATTTTCTAATCCGGTAGCACCGGGCTCTCTAGACTCTCACCTTGAATCAAATAATAAGGGGCATTGTAACCAGATTCTTTGTTCTTTGTAATATGGTGATGTTGCAGCGATCTCTCTGCTTGCCAGTACCTGTGATTTATAAGGACAAAGAGGATTGCCCACCTGGGCTCCACCAGTCCTGGTGGAGCCCAGGTGGGCAATCCTCTTTGTCCTTATAAATCACAGGTACTGGCAAGCAGAGAGATCGCTGCAACATCACCATATTACAAAGAACAAAGAATCTGGTTACAATGCCCCTTATTATTTGATTCAAGGTGAGAGTCTAGAGAGCCCGGTGCTACCGGATTAGAAAATTCAAGATTATCATTACTGTGTACCTCCATTGAATGACCCCAGTGAAACAACACAATATAGACTTTGGTGCACATTATGAACTTTTGATCACAATTTATGTTTTTTATTTGCATTGCCACTTCGATGCACATAGCACTTTGATATATTATTGCACTATGGAGCACTTTTAATACTGCACGGTTAGTGATCTGTATTATTGTATGCACTTTATTTTTAGGTGATAGATGCATTTAGCGCGAAATCAATTTTTATTATACTTATGCAGAGTGAAAGTGAACACTGTTAATTTTGCTGCTATCCACAGAGATATCATCACTGTTCATTTGTATCATTTTACACATATATAGGTTAGCTCCATTTAAGAATATTCACATTATCCACACACTCAATTCAGCGCGAGGGATCACCATACACCAATCCTTTGATATGGCTTAACCGAGTGGCAGGAGAGAACGGCCGATTACTAAGGTGGAGCCTGGCTTTGCAACAGTACAATTTCACCATACAATATCGGCCAGGGCCTCAAAACGGAAATGCAGATGGGTTATCCCGGCAGATGGACCTGGAACCTTAAGACTACTTTTCCAACATCCTCGAGTTGACCCGTTCAGGGTCCCACTGTGGCTGTTGGACTGTTTCCCGGGGGGAGTATTGTCATGAATATTGGAATAGTGACTGATTCATACCGTTGGGACTCCTACTGTTAAATGCCAATGTCATCAATTCCAGCTACCTGTCTGTGGTCTGCTAAAATGTGTATTGTAAATAAGTCTCTAGTATGGGATCTAAGAGTCATTAGATCCCCATTGTTGATTGTGTTTAATTAACTCTGCTATTGTGATAATGTTGATTGGATTTTCTGAACTACAAGATGGCCAGTCTGGCCTAAAGGTCATGTCTGAGTCATCTAGGCTGTCTAAAGGGATTAGTTAATTAGCTCATGTTAATTAGGTTAATTAGGTTACAGCTGTATTGTTAGAGTAATATGAGCAGGAGGTCTGCACCTCCACTTTTAGTGTATAAAAGCCTGTATTTTGCAATAAAGTATATTTCTGGTTGAACTTACATATAGCCTGCCTGGTGTTTGTTCTGAGCTATCACAACTAGGTTAGAATGGCACATAGCTGTAGTTCTAATCCTGGAGCATTGGATGACCGAGCAATCATATGTTGCGATCTGCAATCTGATTCTATAGCTGCAGAGGAGTGTCGGGAGAGTGGAATTGAGCGAGCAAGGGGCTCGTTACACGCTTTTTTTTTAATTTGGGGAATGTTTTATAGCAGAAAGTAAGGAATATTGTTTTTTATTCAAAATTGCTGCTCTTTTTTTGTTTATAGTGCTAAAAATAAAAACTGCAGAGGTGATCAAATACCACCAAAAGAAAGCTCTATTTGTGGGAAAAAAAGGACATCAATTTTATTTTGGTACAGCGCCACATGGCCGCACAATTGTCAGTTAAAGCAATGCAGCACCGTATCGCAAAAAATGTCCTGTCAGGAAATGGGTAAAACCTGCTGGAGCTGAAGTGGTTAAGTACTCTTGGGTGTAAGCCATCCAGTCCTGGTGATTTATTTATGTCGAGTTTCTCTAATCCTTTCTGGATTCCAGCCTCTGTTAGCCTCATGGGTAGATCCTGTGGCTTGTTGCTAACAATACTGTCTTGGTCAGTATACCCATCCTTTTCCTGTGTGAAGACTGAGGAGAAGAAAGCATTTAGCACAGCTGCCTTCTCCTTATCATCTGTAACCACCACCTTCCCTTCCTCATCCTTTATGGGGCCTATGTGTTCCATCCTCACCTTTTTAATGTTAATATAGCTAAAAAACTTCTTAGGATTATTTTTACTCTCCTCCACTATGTGTCTCTCATATTCATTTTTAGTAGCCCTAATTGCGTTCTTAAAACTCACATTTCATTCCTTGTATCATTTGAATGCTGACACTGACCCTTCTGCTTCGTACTTTTTAAAGGCAATTTTTTTGTCCTTTTTAAGTCATTTTACTTTTTGGTTCAGTAATCCAGGTTTAATCTTCGTTCTTCTATATTTATTACCCCTTGTAATGTACTCGGTGATAATTTAATTCAATATATTCCTAAAGCATTCCCATTTTTCCCACTTTGTTCAATGCTTCAAGGATTTGGTCCCACTTAATATCCTGCAGTACTGAGAGGAGTTTAGAAAATTTGGCTCTTTTGAAATATAGTGTTTTTGTATTCCCCTCTTGCCTCCCTTTTCTATCACTATGACATTTCTTCTATCGCATATAAATGTGGTAGTAGCACGCCACCACCTAGTGATAGAAATTAGGAAATTACAGGGTGTAGCTGCTGCAATCACCAAATGTGATCCCACTTCCGCAATAAATCAATACTAAAATGTATGATCGCGCTACCTCTAAATGAAGGTAAAAAAATAACTAGAAAGTGACAAAAAATTACTAAATAGGTAGCGTTTTATATATATATATATATATATATATATATAAGTGTCAGTGCAAATTAAATCCATAAACAAAAATATAATGCACAAAGGCCAATGCAATAAATAATAAAGCTTCTTATAGATTGTGCAACCAAAAAAAGTCTCTGATAAGGTGCTTCATAGAGATGACACTGCAGTGTAATGATAATTTTCCAATTGTGCTCCTTTCACCAGGTGAAGTGTAAGCTCACCTCCATTAAAGACCCCTAAGGGTCACCAATGCACGTGGCTTCATCTGAAAAGAAGCCGAGCGGCAGTGGCGGGGTATAGTTACAGTATATGGAAAGGCAATAGTAATGGCTATGTATTAGGGATGAGCTTACTGTTCGGGTCGAACATAAGCACCGCAGAATGCCCCATAATGCACTGCAAGATCGCAGTGCATTGCTGTATGATGATTGGCCAAAGCATGTACCTGACCTGCCTGCTTTGGCCAATCACAGTGCCCTCTGCTAAGAGAGAAATAATTGGCCAAAGGCAGTCTCAGGGGGACTAAGTCCACACCCCACACTATAAAAGGCTGCTTACAAGGCGGCCGTGTGTAGTGTTGTTGGTGTGGACAGAGAGATAGCTTAATTTAGATTAAGCAGGCAGGTTATTCAGTTAGTGGCAGTGTATTTAATTATATATATATATATATATATATATATATATATATATATATATATATATATATATATATACTGTGGGGACGGAAAGTATTCAGACCCTCTTAAATTTCACTCTTTGTTATATTGCAGCCATTTGCTAAAATCATTTAAGTTCTTTTTTTTTCCTCATTAATGTAGACACAGCACCCCGTATTGACAGAAAAACACAGAATTGTTGACATTTTTGCAGATTTATTAAAAAAGAAAAACTGAAATATCACATGGTCCTAAGTATTCAGACCCTTTGCTGTGACACTCATATATTTAACTCAGGTGCTGTCCATTTCTTCTGATCATCCTTGAGATGGTTCTACACCTTCATTTGAGTCCAGCTGTGTTTGATTATACTGATTGGACTTGATTAGTAAAGCCACACACCTGTTTATATAAGACCTTACAGCTCACAGTGCATGTCAGAGCAAATGAGAATCATGAGGTCAAAAGGAACTGCCTGAAGAGCTCAGAGACAGAATTGTAGCAAAGCACAGATCTGGTCAAGGTTACAAAAAAAATTCTGCTGTACTTAGGGTTCCTAGGAGCACAGTGGCCTCCATAATCCTTAAATGGAAGACGTTTGGGATGACCAGAACCCTTCCTAGAGCTGGCTGTCCGGCCAAACTGAGCTATCGGGGGAGATGAGCCTTGGCGAGAGAGGTAAAGAAGAACCCAAAGATCACTGTGGCTGAGCCCCAGAGATGCAGTCGGGAGATGGGAGAAAGTTGTGGAAAGTCAACCATCACTGCAACCCTCAACCAGTCGGGGCTTTATGGCAGAGTGGTCCGACGGAAGCCTCTCCTCAGTGCAAGACACATGAAAGCCCGCATGGAGTTTGCTAAAAAACACCTGAAGGACTCCAAGATGGTGAGAAATAAGATTATTTGGTCTGATGAGACCAAGATAGAACTTTTTGACCTTAATTCTAAGCGGTATGTGTGGAGAAAACCAGGCACTGCTCATCACCTGTCCAATACAGTCCCAACAGTGAAGCATGGTGGTGGCAGCATCATGCTGTGGGGGTGTTTTTCAGCTGCAGGGACAGGACGACTGGTTGCAATCGAGGGAAAGATGAATGCTGCCAAGTACAGGGATATCCTGGACGAAAACCTTTTCCAGAGTGCTCAGGACCTCAGACTGGGCCAAAGATTTACCTTCCAGCAGGACAATGACCCTAAGCACACAGCTAAAATAATGAAGGAGTGGCTTCACAACAACTTCGTGATTGTTCTTGAATGGCCCAGCCAGAGCCCTGACTTAAACCCAATTGAGCATCTCTGGAGAGACCTAAAAATGGCTGTCCACCAACGTTTACCATCCAACCTGACAGAACTGGAGAGGATCTGCAAGGAGAAATGGCAGAGGATCCCCAAATCCAGGTGTCAAAAACTTGCTGCATCTTTCCCAAAAAGACTCATGGCTGTATTAGATCAAAAGGGTGCTTCTACTAAATATTGAGCAAAGGGTCTGAATACTTAGGACCATGTGATATTTCAGTTTTTCTTTTTTAATAAATCTGCACAAATTTCAACTATTCTGTGTTTTTCTGTCAATATGGGGTGCTGTGTGTACATTAATGAGGAAAAAAATGAACTTAAAAGATTTTAGCAAATGGCTGCAATATAACAAAGAGTGAAAAAATTAAGGGGGTCTGAATACTTTCCATCCCCACTATATATATATATATATATATATAGTGGGGATGGAAAGTATTCAGACCCCCTTAATTTTTTCACTCTTTGTTATATTGCAGCCATTTGCTAAAATCTTTTAAGTTCATATATATATATTTAATCTGCATTATTTAGCATAGACTATATATTCAGTGTTTACTCTATATTCAGTCAGTGCAGGCAGTGTATTAAATATACAGTCTCGTGTATATATATATATATATATATATATATATATATTTTAATAAACTATATTTACAGTGCATCCAGTGTAGCCTAAATTTACAATGCAGTCCGTGGTGTACTGTTTCTATATATATATATATTTATACACAGTTTCATATATAAATATACAGTATCTCACAAAAGTGAGTACACTCCTCACATTTTTGTAGATTTTTTATTCGGTGTCATTTCTTCAGTGACAACACTGAAGAAATGACACTTTGCTACAATCTAAAGTAGTGAGCGTACAGCTTGTATAACAGTGTAAATTTGTTATCCCCTCAAAATAACTCTACACACAGCCATTAATGTCTAAACCGCTGGCAACAAAAGTGAGTACACCAAGAGAGACCAAGATAAACTTATTTGGTTCAGATGGTGTCAAGCGTATGTAGCGGCAACCAGGTGAGGAGTACAAAGACAAGTGTGTCTTGCCTATAGTCAAGCATGGTGGTGGGAGTGTCATGGTCTGGGGCTGCATGAGTGCTGCCACCACTGGGGAGCTACAGTTAATTGCAGGAACCATGAATACCAATATGTACTGTGACATACTGAAGCAGAGCATGATCCCCTGCCTTCAGAGACTGGGCCACAGGGCAATATTCCAACATGATAATGACCCCAAACACACCTCCTCTACTGCCTTGCTAAAGAAGCTAAGGGGAAAGGTGATGGACTGACCAAGCATTTTCTCCAGACCTAAACCCTATTGAGCACCTGTGGGGTATCCTCAAATGGAAGGTGGAGGAGCGCAAGGTCTTTAACATCCACCAGCTCTGTGATGTCATCATGGAGGAGGAGTGGTAGAGGACTCCAGTGGCAACCTGTGAAGCTCTGGTGAACTCTATGCCCAAGAGGGTTAAGGAAAATAATGGTGGCCACACAAAATATTGACACTTTGGGCCTAATTTGGACATTTTCAATTGGGGTGTACTCAATTTTGTTGCCAGCGGTTTAGACATTAATGGCTGTGTTGAGTTATTTTGAGGGGACAGCAAATTTACTGTTGTACAAGCTGTACACTCACTACTTTACATTGTAGCAAAGTGTCATTTCTTCAGTGTTGTCACATGAAAGGATAGAATAAAATATTTACATAAATGTGAGGGGTGTACTCACTTTTGTGAGATACTGTATATATACGCTGCATCCAGTGTAGCCTATATCTACAGTGCATTCTGTGGTGTACTGTTTCTAATACATTTCAGGCGGTGTATTAATATATATATATATACACAGTCTCATGCTCTCCACATGCTTGACCATACATATGAAGACCTGCCACGCAGTCTGTTGGCAGCAGCACTTGAAAGACTTCTCCTTGCTCCACATCTGGGATCTCCAACCCTACTATACCTTCAGTCCTCTCAAAAACCTGCACTGAGAGGAATGAAGGTATAGCAATAGGTGTCCCATGTACTTGCGGCCAATCTGCTAGCAGTACAATACCATCTGATTTTAGCAGGCAAATTTCCCCACCCCATTTTCTGAACCATAAAAAAAAAAACAGTTCCAGCCATCCACATGCTCAGCATCTAAATGCTAGCTTGGCCAAATTGCTAGCACTCCAACTGCTGCCTTTTCAGCTGGTAGACTCTGCCCCCTTTCGTGAATTTGCGGAATGTGCTGTACTTCAGTGGCAGGTTCCAAAACGCCATTTCTTTTCATGAAAGGCCATTCCCACTCTCTACCGGCATGTGGAAGGCAATGTTTTGGCCTTGTTGGATAGGGTGGTCAGCAGTAAGGTGCTGGACGCATGGAACGTTACCTTTCCTTCACAGTGCACTGGGTAAATCTAATGGCAGTTGGGAAGGATGCAGGACAGGGTTCATTTATGTTCGAGCTTGTTCTGCCACCATGCCTCCAAAATGCTAGTGGTGATTCTACCACAGCTTTCTCCTCCACCACCTCCTCTTCTTCTTCCTCTATGGCCACTTCTGCAGATTTGTCCTATGAACCAGCGGTGCTCCGTAAGCATTCAAGGGGCTACACAAGCAGTCAGGCTAAAAGATGCCTTGCAGTGCTTGAGTTTATCTGCTTAGGGGACAGGAGCCACACTGGGGCAGAGATTCTGTCAGTTCTGCAGGGGCAGGCTCAGAGGTGGTTGACGCCACGCCAGCTTCAGCCAGAAATGGTTGTATGCGACAATGGCACCAAACTTCTCTCCACCCTCTGACAGGGACACTTGACCCATGTTCCATGTTTGGCACACATCCTGAATTTGGCGGTGCAGTGGTTCTTGAGCAGGTACCCAGGCTTACAGGATCTCCTGAGGCAGGCCAGAAAAGTTGTGGTCAATTCTGCCGGTCACACAATGCCAGTGCTCAGCTGGTTGACATTCAAAGGGAATGCAAAATGACCACCAACTACTTCATTTGTGACTTGCCCACCAGGTGGAACTCAACATTGGAAATGCTGCAGTGGCTGCACACACAGCAGAGGGCCATCAATGAGTACCTGTGCAAGTATGGCACCAGGACAGAGTTAGGGGAGCTTGGCTTTTTTTCAGCATGCCAGTGGCTACTGATCAAGGATGCACGCACTCTCCTGTCACCATTTGAGGAGACCACAAGGATGGCGAGCAGTGACAATGCATGCATCAGTGACACTGTCCCTCTATTCTTCCTGTTAGAGCACACGCTTTGTGGAATCATGAAGAGGGCACTTGAGGCAGAACAGTGGGAGTAAGAGGAGGACTTCCTTACCTCTCAAGGCCCCCTTTATCCAGATAGCATTCCTGCGGGCCCACCAAATGCACCGGAAGAAGAGGAGGAGGATTGTGTCAGCATGGATAACACTCAGCAGCAGTCTTCAAGGGATGGTTTTCAGTCCCCAGAAACCCAAGGAGTTGTACATGGATGGGAGAAGGTAGTTACGGATCGTGTGATCCTTAGTGACCCAGAGGGCTTAGAATGGAATGCCTCTGCAAACTTACGCTGCATGGCCTCCCTGATTCTGCAGAGCCTGCAAAAGAATCCTAGGATTTGTGGTAACAAGGAGAGGGATCATTACTGGCTGGCAACCCTTCTTGATCCATGTTACAAGGGTAAGGGAGCAGAGGATGAAATATCTTTAGGAGGCCTTCAACAAAGGTTTGTGCAACACATTTCAAGACCCTGGGAGGTTACAATTTTCTGGTGCTGGACAATGTGTTGCTTAAGCTTCATTCAGTCACAGGAAGAGCGGTGGAGAAGGTGGCCAGCTGATGCCTTTAAAAAAATTTCAGTCCTCGGCGCCAAGGTCTGATTGGTTCAAGCAACCATCACCAGCGTCTGCATTACATGGTGCAGGAATATCTAGGGGCAAGAGCAAACTTGGAGACCTTTCCAACAGAGCATCCACTGGGTTACTGGGTCTTGAGGATAGACCACTGGCCAGAACTTGCTCAATATGCAATTGAGCTACTGGCCTGTCCTGCATCCAGCGTGCTTTCTGAATGCACATTCAGTGCTGCTGGAGGGTTTGTAACAGATCAAAGAGTGCGCCTGTCCACAGACTCCGTTGATAGGCTCACATTCATAAAAATGAATCAGTCTTGGATCAGCAGCTATCAAGCACCTGATGCTGATGTAACTGATTGAATGTGCTATGGATGTGGGAAGGCTGCCTATGCTGACTATCCTGTTCCTCCCCAATCTTGATGATGCTAGCTTCCAACAATATTTTTGGTTTAGGGCACCACCACCACCACCCAAGGCCCAATTTTTCTGCCCCTGTTTAACAGGGGCATGTAATTACAATTTGTGATCTAATATTTCACAGTAGGGCCCATTCCTGTGCCCAACAAGAGTATCTGTGAGGGGTTACAGTGTTGTGGCACCACCACCACCAACCAAGGCCCAATTTTTCTGCCCCTGTTTAACAGGGGCATGTAATTACAATTTTTGATATAATATTTCACCACAGGGCTTGTTCCTGCACCCAACAAGAGTATCTGTGAGGGGTTACAGTGTTGTGGCAACCCTACTACCACCACCCAAGGCCCAATTATTCTGCCCCTGTTCAACTGGGGCATGTAATTACAATTTTTTATATAATATTTCAGAGCAGGGCCCATTCCTGCACCCAACAAAAGTATCTGTGAGGGGTTACAGTGTTGTGGCACCACCACCCAAGGCCCAATTTTTCTGCCCCTGTTTAACAGGGGCATGTAATTACAATTTTTGATCTAATATTTCAATGCGGGGCTCGTTCCCGCACCCAACAAGAGTATCTGTGAGGGGTTACAGTGTTCTGGTACCAGCAACACCTAAGGCCCAATTTTCTGCAGAGTATATAGGGCAGGCCGTATAGTATATATACTGCTGTTCAGAGTATATAGTGGCTGGGGGCCTGGGGGACCCCCACGCCATTTTTATTTTATTTCCCCTTCCCCTTAATATCCATACAAGACCCAAAAGGCCTGGTAATGGACTGGGGAGGGAATCCATGCTGGTTTTTTTTTTTATGATTTTCATCTATATTGCCGGGACCTGACAATACATTACAGCCACGAGTAGTTTTGAATGAAATTTTTTCCTTTAGAAATGTAATTTTGCTGTGTTATGGTTCTAAACATGGGAAAAATGCTCTATTTTACAGGCATACTAAGGACACCCCCAGGCACGATATTTAAAGGAATATTTTTTTTTTTTTATTTCACTTTAAGCATTATTAAAATCACTGTTCCCGAAAAAAACGGACATTTTTATAACTTTTTTTTTCATTGACACGTGTCCCCTGGGGCAGGACCCAGGTCCCCAAACACTTTTTATGGCAATAACTTGCATAAAAGCCTTTAAAATTAGCACTTTTGATTCTTCATGTTTGTGTCCTATAGACTTTAATGGTGTTTGCGTGTTCGAACAAATTTTTTGCCTGTTCGCATGTTCTGCTGCGAAATGAACCGGGGGGTGGTGGTTTCAGCATGCACAGAGCCGTGCCTGCACACTGCATGCATAAATTCGCAAGCACTCATTGTGAGCAGAAAATCATGCATGCACAATAAAAAATAAAAGCAACAACCTATAAAATATTATACTACAATAAAATGTACTGCAATAAAATGTCGTGCAAGTAACTGCGCACACACAATGCACTCCTGAGTTAGCGCATGCAGGATTTCTAAAAAAACAAACAGTTGTCCTATAAAAAAAAAAATACAAGAAAATGACTACAGAAAGGGGGAGGGCATGGTAGCTAAACGGATAAAGGCTGAACTTGAAATGAATCTGCATTAATGCTTTGTTGACCCTTAGGGGTCTATAATGAAGGTGAGCTTGCACTTCACCTGGTGAAATTAGCACGAGTGGAAAATTGTCGTTATACTATGGTGTCATCTCTATGAAGCACCTTATCTTGATTGCACTATTTATAAGAAACTATAATTTATTGCATTGGCCTTTTTGCATTATATGTTTGTTTATGGATTTAATTTGCAATGGTACTTTATATATATTATTTCATTATGATTATCATTGAAAGTGGAAGTATATATATGAAACACTTAGCTATTTAGTCATTTTTTTGTCACTTTTTAGTTATTATTTTTACCTTGATATAGAGGCAGCGTGATCACACATTTTGGTATTGATTTCTTCTATGGCACCATCCCACTTTCAATGCCAATTATTATAGTAATCTTATTCCAAGCCCCACCAAGTGGAACTGGAGGAGGTAGATTTGGACTTTAAATGTGCCTTATGCCCCGTACACACGGTCAGAATTTCCGACAGAAAAAGTCAGATGGGAGCTTTTCATCGCATATTCCGACTGTGTATGCCCCATTGGACTTTTTACGTCCAAAATTCAGATGGACTTAGATAGAGAACATGTTCTATATTTTTCCGATGGAACAAATTCCTATCAGGAAAACCGCTCGTCTGTATGCTGTTCCGACGTACCAAAAATGACACATGCTCTGAAGCAAGTACGACACATCATACGTGTTGTATGTCACCGTGTCGGAAGTTGGTGTGACCGTGTGTATGCAAGACAGCTTAAGCGGAATTCCATCGGAATTCCATCAGAAAAACCTTCAGAGTTTATTCCGACGACAAAACTGGTCGTGTGTAAAGGGCATTAGGGGAAACACATTTTGAAAAATATAAGAAGTATGCATTTAACCTTATTCCTTCATATAGTCATGACAGTTATGTGCAATTCGCTTCTCTTGATCCCTATACGTTTATAAACAGGAACAGAAATTTGAAGGTGTACTAAATAACAAAGACTGGAACCAAGTATTTCCACCCTTGAAACAAATTATAACTTATTTACCAAGATAATATCTAATTCAGGCAAGAAGCTCCAAAGCTTTACCATCATGCGCCTCTTCATATTTAAGGTATAACTAAAGGAAAAACTTTTTTTTTTTTTAGTTTTGGTTAGAGTGGAGATGGATTAGAACCCCTGTCCATTTTTATTGCTGTCTGTGTCCCCGTTAAGGAGATTCACCCTCTGTATTTGTTCTATTTACAATTATCATTGAAAGTGGAAGTAAAAAAAATCCCAAAATTTGAGTTGTCCCCATAAAAGTAATAGGGGGGAAATCATCCAATGGGGACACTAGTTCTGGTGGCTTGGGGGTCCACAAGGAATTTTCTTCATTTGTAGCGATTTCCTTTCACTTCCTACTTGGCTATGGGACAGTAAGTGAAGGGAAATCTCTGCAATGGGACACAGATGGTGAAAAAATCTGACATGGGTTATTGCCCTCCCTTGCTCTATCCAAAATGAAAAAAAAGGGTTTTTTTTTGCCTATAGTTCTACTTTTTGCCTATAGTTCTACTTTATGAGGGTTTCAGTTGAATGATAACTTTGCACATAGCTGGTGGAAATATCCAAAAGTGAGGCAATTCAACACGTTTTGCACTCTCTCAATTTTAGTAAATCAACCCCAATGTTTTTTTTTCTATAAAATTAACTACATGTCGAAATGATATCATGACTAACATTGAGGCTATCTGTTTTCCATATAAAGACCTGTTTTTTCCGTACACTTTTAACAGAGACTGAGTTTATACAATAATCCTATTTCAACTTTCTGAGTGCAAACCAGTAAGGGTGTATTCCCTTTTTTCCAACTCACATTTTTCACTTTATTTAATTTGTAATATTCCAAAACTAATGACATCATACCCACCCCTTGTCAAATTGAAAATAAGTGGGTCATAGTCAAAATAATGTTTTATACAATTACCCTTCAACCTACACACCATTTACATTTTTTTTCTATCATGTAATTCCTAACATTACATTCTAATATAACATTGTAACAAGCTGTGCATTGATTACCAGTTGCCAATTACTTTGTCTTAATTTCAGGAACAAGTTTTTTCCTACCTATTATAATGTTACATTTATTGGTTATTCCTTTAATATTTGAATGTAACCCTGTCAAAACAATTATAAAACATATTGAATGGAACAAAAAAATATAAAGGCTGCAATAAAATGTAAAAAAAAAAGAGAGAGCATTATAAATGGCTCGAAATCTGTGCTTACGCTTACTTGAAATACACTATACTTTCCCTTTTGAAAAGAGGAGTTTCTCGGTAGAGTTTTTCAGGGTTTGAAGAATTTCCAATTTTGTTTTTATATCAGGCTCTTTCCTCTTGTGTCAATAGCTCTGAACTGGTGGTAGCTCCAGTTCTCTATTTCTTCACATTTTTCTGTTTGCTATCATTTATTTTTTAAAAAAAAAAAACATTTCCAAATGTACTTGGATCACAGTGAGCTTTTTTAACTAAAGCAGCAAAGTAAAGCAATGTTCTGAATTTCAAGGAAAGTCAACTTCTACATTAATACAAAAATAACTGTACACAATGTAAAATCAATTTGTATTTGTCAGGCTTATGGCCTTGGAGCCAAATGTGTTCCATGTACAAATCTAAAGTCGGGCTCCATATATACAGCTACATACGAAGATCCTGTTTGAAAAATTACTTCATTTATTCAATCATGTGAAAAGTAAATTACTATTTTTTTTTCTTCATCTGCATGTTTGGATAATTGTGTAAATATACTCAGCTGCCAGGTAAATCAGCTCAGTAATGGCTTAAATACATAAATATGACCTAGAATCAAAGAAAAGTACACCACTCTAACCTTCTAAGCTCTCCTCACACGTGCTGTATAAAACACTGGCTTGGAGTCCATCAATCCTCCATACAAAGCTTGGTGAAATCCAAAAGGGAAAGTTGCACACCAATATCATCACAGGCAAAACTTTAACCAATTTATAACCTTCACACCTTTAATATGTTGCACCAAAATGGGCTTATTCATAGAAATGCCTCAATGATTAGGTCCATCTAGTTATTGGTATGAATTTTAAGGAGCATTGGGTCCCACAAAAATCCATGCCAGACCTTTCTCTGATTATGCAGCCTGACTGGATAGTGTGGAGTAAGGGGGATGGAAAACCATGTGCTCCCCCTCTTGAAGCATACCAGCCCACATGCCCTCATCATGGAGGGGGGCTAACTAGTCAAGAGGGACCCCCCTGGAAAAGCAATTTGATAAGAACGAGGACCTTTTCCCCAGAACCCTACCCTGGTGGTTATAGGGGTCTGCAGGTAGGGGGGTTATCAGAATCTGGAAGCCTCCTTTACCAATATCAGAAATCCAGATATGTCCCATCCTAACTTCCCCGTGAATGAGTAACGTGTACATAGTACCCCTACTTATTCACACAAAAAAACAGCAAATAAACACACATGGTTTTTGAGACGTCCTCTATATTAAAGAAAGAACATGTCCAGTGTTGTACATCTATCATAAATTACATTATCCAGCAATGTAAATCCACATCAGTTATGAATAATGATGCCAAATGCACATAGAAATAAAACAATATAGTTGTCTGATGCACACCTTGGATCCCATCACTGACAAGTACAGAAGAACATCTTCCAAGTTCTGCCACATGTCCTGCTGTTAAACTTGAAGAAGATAAGTTTTCATTTTTGTACAAGCAACAGTTATACTGCCAGCATTTTATAATACATTTCATGCTTTTTCAATAAACACATTACTTGACAAAAGTTTTTTTTTTTTAGGTATTTGCCCGGAGTTCAGCTTTAAAGCTAAAGATATTAGCAAGCACAAGCTTGGGATTGGCTTTGCTGCCTCTCTGGCTGTCTCCGATGATTTCCAGGAGCAGTCTGCACACATAACCTTTCTCCTTCTCTGGAATGTGATAGAAGAAGTGAATTCCTGTCAGAATTCTGGTAATACATTTGTTTCTTTGTAGCATTATGACAGTTTTATTTACTTCTTGGCATTTCAGGCGCTGGAGCATAAGCAGTAATGAAAGTGTAGTTCTCCGTGTACTTCCTGTAAGCACTTCATACACTATTTAATCCAGACCGCTGGATTTATCACTCTCAAATTATCTTGTTTATTTGATTTAAGGATTTCTCTTCCACAATTTCAAGAGCCAGGCGAAGCTGATATTACAAATTTTATATTTTAAGGCAACCAGTAATCAGTTTTTATAATAGATTGAATATATGTATATATATATATATATATATATATATATATATATATATATATATATATATATATATATATTGTAATGTATAATGTATATCTCTAAGCTCTCAAAGTGTATTTTTTTTCTGTTTTGGATATGGTGGGAAAGGGTTAGACCCGCTATCAAGTTTTTATTCCTGTCAGTATGTTGAGTTGCCAGGTGAATGAGGATCAAAGGCACCACATCCCACAAAGGCATGCTGTATAAGACAATCTTTCAGTTGACCCACATTTATTGCTTTCATTGTATTTACATGTTGAAATATGAACAGTCATACTGAGAAAATAGCATATAAATATGTGATGTTTCATTATACATATTGTTTATACACTATGGGGGTCATTTACTATAGAGCTGCGGCGCTAATAGCGTTAATTAGCAATAATTTGTGGTAATTAGCACTAATTAGCGTAAAAGCGGTATTCACGATAGCGCTGGTGAGAAAATACTCCCAAAATCGAATTTACTATAGTTCCCTGAAACCAAATAGCGCCCAAACCCTTACTCTGCTAAAACCTGGAACAGTGCACATGGAAATACTGTTTAGAGCATGATACAATTGCCTAAATGGTACTGAAATATGCGGTATAATATTTAAAGATAATCTGCTTTTAAACTGTGTGAAAAAGTGATTTCTACACTGAAATATCTTTAAAAGGCTGAGAAATGAAAAATTCCCCATTTTGCCAACACAACTGAGCATGCTCAGACCTGAAAATAGCTCTCATTTTAACTCGTGTCTTTTTTAGCCGGCGCTATAGTAAATACCAAAATGAGAGCTAATTAGAGAGCATTTTTTTGAAGTGAAAATCTGCTCTATTTTAGTCCAAATGAAGTTTCAGCCATTGATTCTAATGGAACAATTCTAACTTTCACAAAAAACCTTTTAATGTTGAGATGAAATGTATCTTTCTGTGAAATAAATTTTCCTTTGCAACATTGTTGCTTCTACTTAAAATATTTTGATTTTAAGAATGCTAGAATGTGGAATGTTTTGATGTTTTGGTAAAATATATTGCTCTCTGTCACTTTCACTTGTTACTCTCCATCTCACAACAATCTTTACCCCAAACTCACACAGGTGTCTTTACAATCCACAAACAATACCATTGCTGATGCACATTTAAAATGAATCACAATTTTTTGTGCTTTTTATTATTTCCAAATATTCATAATTTGAGCCCCAAAAATGTGATATGTGTACCAACATCAGAAAGCAAAATGTAATTCCCAAAAATTTGAGGGTAATATTCTACTCTCACCCACAAAAAAACACCAAATATCACAGAATAAATCAAGAAGAATAACTCTTGAGTAATGTAATTCCATCACCTGTATGTCCAAAGAAATGCAGTATTTATGTGTTTTTATGTGTTTTTATGTGTAGTTATGTGTAGTTATGTGTAGGAGGTTCTCACATGTGGCAGCTCCGTGGCTTAGAGGTTAGTACTGCTGCATAGTATCCCTGAGGGTCTGGGCTCAAATCTCAACCATTTTGCTTCATGTAAAGAAATTGTCTCATCTCCCAGGTCCTATAACTGTGTCTAAATGTAGTATTTATGTGTAGGAGGGTTCCACCACCATTGTAAGGCTTTTCCAGATACACTATTTAGCCAAAAGTATTGGGACACCTGCCTTTACACACACACATGAACTTTAATGGCAGCCCAGTCTTAGTCCATAGGGTTAAAATTTGATTTGGCCCACCCTTTGCAGCTAGAACAGCTAGAACAGCTTCTGGGAAGGCTGTCCACAAGGTTTAGTGTGCCTATGGGAATGTTTGATCATTCTTCCAGAAGTGCATTTGTGAGGCCAGGCACTGATGTTGGATGAGAAGGCCTGGCTTGCAGTCTCTACTCTAATTCAGCCAAAGGGTGTTCTATCAGTTTGAGGCCAGGACTCTGTGCAGGCCAGTCAAGTTTCTCCACCCCAAACTTGCTCATCCATGTCTTTATGGACTTTAAAGGGAAAAAATGCGCTCGAGTACAAACAGCGATCCTATTAAAAATAAATGATATCAATCATAAATGCAAATATAAAAAGTCCAAAGGCAGAAGCAGCAGCATATAGCAAAAAATGCACATATTATATGGAAGAGACAAGCTGCACTATATAAATGCAAGTAAACAATGCGTTGTGTATCCAAAACGCTAAAGTGCAGTTCAGACGTATGAGACCCAGGTGAGCTAATCCTTAACAGTGCCACCACCTAATAAAAGACTTGCTTACCAGATAGTAAGCAAGAAGGAGCGGATGGCTAAAACCCAGCCAGGGCCTTTCAATACACTGACAGAGGCATCCAGACAGGGGCAGTCACTGACTTGTATCCGTGCTCCAATTCCTCCACAGCGTGGATAGCCCATAGAACAAAACCATCAATGTCTAAGTTTTTTCAACAACAAGATCCAGGAGCGACTCCCCAACTTTCCCCTCCGCTACAATTGTGCCTCCATCCTGATTGATAAACTTCACTGTGACCTTACCGTCTGAGCTTGTCCACTGCTCTACTGACGGATGGTGTCATTAGAGCAGTGGACAAGCTCAGATGGAAAGGTCACAGTGAAGTTTATCAATCGGGATGGAGGCACAATTGTAGCGGAGGGGAAAGTTGGGGAGTCGCTCCTGGATCTTGTTGTTGAAAAAACTTAGACATTGATGGTTTTGTTCTATGGGCTATCCACGCTGTGGAGGAATTGGAGCACGGATACAAGTCAGTGACTGCCCCTGTCTGGACGCCTCTGTCGGTGTATTGAAAGGCCCTGGCTGGGTTTTAGCCATCTGCTCCTTCTTGCTTACTATCTGGTAAGCAAGTCTTTTATTAGGTGGTGGCACTGTTAAGGATTAGCTCACCTGGGTGTCATACATCTGAACTGCACTTTAGCTTTATGAACTTTGCTTTGTGCACTGGTGTACAGTCATGTTGGAACAGGAAGGGGCTTTCCCCAAACTGTTCCCACAAAGTTGGGAGCATGAAATTGTCCAAAATGTCTTGGTATGCTGACACCTTAAGAGTTCCCTTAACTGGAACTAAGAGGCCAAGCCCAACCCCTGAAAAACAACCCCACATCATAATCCCCCCTCCACCAAATCATTTGGACCAGTGCACAAAGCAAGGTCCATAAAGACATGGATGAGTGAGTTTGGGGTGGAGGAACTTGACTGGCCTGGACAGAGTCTTGACCTCAACACAACAGAACACCTTGGGGATGAATTAGAGAGGAGACTGTAGGTCAGGCCTTCTTGTCCAACATCAGTGCCTGACCTCACAAATGCACTTGGAAGAATGGTCAAACATTCCCATAGACACACTCCTAAACCATGTGGACAAGAAGAGTTGAAGCTGTTATAGCTGCAAAGGTTGGGCCAAATGAGTTTGGAACCCAATACTAATACTGGGATGCCATTACAGGTCATGTGCATTTAAAGGCGTCCCAATACTTAGGCCAATATATTGTATATTGCTTGTGACACTGAGCATGGCTATGGACTTAGGGATGGTTCACACCACAGATGCAGAGAACATGTGTGGGGCTGCCTGGTGGCTAAGTGGGTAGCAGTTCTGTCTAGCAGCACCTGTGATGTTGGTTCAATTCCCAAACATGCTAATCCTTGTGTTGAAGTTTATATGTTCTCCCTGTGTGGGTTTCTCACCACAATCCAAAGACGTGCTGGCACCATATTTGTCTCCTGTCGAAATAGGTTCTAATGTAAGAAAGTTAATTTTGGACTTTAGATTGGAAGCTCATTGCAGCCAGGGACTGATGTTAATATTTATTAGCACTAATCATGCCCAGGGACTTGGACATTTCACATTTTAGGGTTTACACTGCACGGGTACATATGCTTAGAAAACTGTTGCTTTGTTTATGTGGATGCAAATGGACTTTGATCTTTGGCCTGTATTTGGAGATTTGATGCACATAGCCAAGAGCTAACACAGTTGCGAATACTATTATGTGTTCCTGCTCATCAGGTGCAATCACTTTAGACATACATGAAGAGAAAGACTGAAAGATACTGGTGGGTGTGTACTTCTATTGGGTGTGTCAGTGTGCTAACAATACAACCTCTCTTATATAAAGGCCTGCAGTAGGGGGGGGTTTGTTTGGCCTGAGAAGGATAGGTTTTTTGCTGTGATTTGTGGGGGAGAAGGAATGATATTGGGAGATTTGATGAAATTCTTGTGCATTTTTTCAATCAAAAGTGGGTTTATATGGCCATGCTGTCAATGTTGTGCGTGTATTGTTCCTGTCTGATCATGCAAACATCGTTTGGAAGTATCTGCTGACCTACTCCTTTTGATCTTGTTTAATCGTGTACACAGAAATGCAGCTTCCAGCAGAACATGGTCACCAATGTATGTATGTGTGGATTGTGGGCTGGTGGTGGGTGTTTTGAATAAGTCTTTTGTAATATTATGTTGGAATGCTTTGTAAGAATGACTGTTAAGTATGTTTCTATAATCTTGCAGAAAAATGTGATGTGTTGCCTGTTATACACTGAAATTAAAGCTGTGTTCACTCTAAGGTTTTGTCTAATTTTAGACTGTAAGCTCCTATGAGCAGGGCCCTTAAAATCCCATTGCTAAATGTAGCACCATATATCCTGTCCAAATTTTTTTGAAGCTCATAAATGAATGTAATTTTTTGTTTTTTCTGCTGGGAAAATAAAAGTACATTATTGAACTTTGTTGTGATGGGGTTTTTTTTCTTCTACTTTTCTTTCTCTTTAGTTTTTGTGGGTGGTGGTTTTGGAAAAGTGCAATATCTCTTATATTTTATTTCAATATGTATTTGTGCACCAAAAAACTAATCTCTTTGCCCTGGTTCACATTGATGCTACTTTGAAATTGCGCTACTTCACAGTACCAAGTGATTTCAGGTGCGACTTGATAGACATCCGTGTGGCTTCATACACAAATGTCTATTGAAGTCGCACCTGAAATCGGCAAAAGTAGTGCAGGAACTACTTTAGCAAATTGGTGCGGCGCCACAAAAAAAGTTGCATCGATTGGAACAGTACCATTGCTGCTAATAGTCATGCGATTTGATCTCTCAAATTGCTCCAATGTACTGTAAACCTAGGCTTCTGCACACCTGCAAGTTAATGATAAAGGTGCAATATTTTTATATAACAGCTGTGGAGAATTGCAGGTAATGAATTCAGCTGGTGGATAGGCAGTGTTGTATGTGTTAGCTTTAGTTCACATTGGTGCGATTTGACACGTCAAAGCGGTGACAATTGCACTGTTTTAATTGGTGCGACTTTGGGGTGCAGTTTGTATTGATATTAGCGCAGAAACCTGCACAGATGTCTCTGAAATTCCCCCTGCAGTCAGGACTGACATGCGGGAATGAAAGTGTGTGATTTCAGCTGAACGATTTCCTCCCTCTGTCAGTGTGAACCAGGGCTCAATCTGGGCCTTTTATTTTTGTCATTCACCTGCTGCTAAGCCAGGGACACCATTTCTTATTGAACGCCTTTAAATATAAGTAGAAATACAAATTTGCATATCTGTAAATAAACAAAAATAATAAAATCCTAATAGTGGTTGCGATCAAATATTCGCAGCAGTGATCAAAAGAGTGTGGTTTCGCCTTCTGACCCAGAAATAAGTCATTGTAATCACCCGGAAGTTCCTGTGCTGGCCAGGATCTCCATCTAGGTGGACATGGCGAGGTCCCTCTTTTTAGTAAAGAGGAGGTGCTGCTCATTCTCCGGATAAGGGTATGATATGTACTTGTGCTTAATCAATGCGGGGGTGGATGTGGTAGTTAGATTTGGTGTGGGTGGGGTTCATTGATTTGTTTGGCATCCCCACACATTTGCTTCTGGCCCATGTGCACACATCACTTCCTGCATTTGTTCTGCTGATGTAAATGCAAGTATAAATGAGAGCTCCTTTCTATTAAAATATATATGACTTGTTTCACAGTTGGGCGACTTTGGACCTCCGAGTTGCTTGACAAGTTGTACCCCATGATTCTCAATGATAACTAGGGATGGGCCGAACATCCCCCCTGTTCGGTTCACAGCAGAACATGCGAACAGGCAAAAAATTTGTGCGAACACCGTTAAAATCTATGGGACATGAACATAAATAATCAAAAGTGCTAATTGTAAAGGCTTATATGCATAGTATTGTCATAAAAAGTGTTTGGGGACCTGGGTCCTGCCCCAGGGACATGGATCAATGCAAAAAAGTTTTAAAAATGGCTGTTTTTTCTGGAGCAGTGATTTTAATAATGCTTAAAGTATAACAATAAAAGGGTAATATTCCTTTAAAATTTGTACCTGGGGGATGTCTACAGTATGCCTGTAAAGGGGCGCATGTTTCCCGTGTTTAGAACAGTCTGACAGCAAAATTACATTTCAAAGGAAAAAAAGTCATTTAAAAGTACTCGCGGCTATTAATGAATTGCCGGTCCGACAATACACATAAAAGTTCATTGATAAAAATGGCATGGGAATTCCCCACAGGGGAACCCCAAACCAAAAAAAAAAAAATGGTGTGAGGGGTCCCCCTAAATTCCATACCAGGCCCTTCAGGTCTGGTATGGATATTAAGGGGAACCTCGGACAAAATTTTTTAAAAAATGGCGTGGGGTCCCCCTCAAAATTTATACCAGACCCTTATCTGAGCATGCAACCTGGCAGGCCGCAGGAAAAGAGGGGGGATGAGAGAGTGCCCCCCTCCTGCACCGTACCAGGCCACATGCCCTCAACATTGGGAGGGTGCTTTGGGGTAGCCCCCCAAAACACCTTGTCCCCATGTTGATGGGGACAAGGGCCTCATCCCCACAACCCTTGCCCGGTGGTTGTGGGGGTCTGTGGGCGGGGGACTTATTGGAATCTGGAAGCCCCCTTTAACAAGGGGACCCCCAGATCCTGGCCCTCCCCCCTGTGTGAAATGGTAAGGGGGTACAAAAGTACCCCTACCATTTCACAAAAAATGTGTCAAAAATGTTAAAAATGACAAGAGACAGTTTTTGACAATTCCTTTATTTAAATGCTTCTTCTTTCTTCTATCTTATACCTTCTTTCTTTTATCGTCTATCTTCCTTCAGTTTCTTCCTCCGGTGTTCTCGTCTGGCATCTTCCTCCGCAGCGCCGGCTTCTTCTTCCCTTCATCTTCTCGGGCCGCTCCACATCCAGCATGGTGGGAGGCTCCCGCTGTTTGAAGCTTCTCCTCTTCTGACGGTTCTTAAATAATGGAGGGCGGGGCCACCTGGTGACCACGCCCCCTCTGAAGTCACGGGGAATGCCACAGGGAAGTCCCCGTGCATCAGAGGGGGTGGGGTCACCGAGTGGCCCTGCCCTCCATTATTTAAGAACCGTCAGAAGACGAGAAACATCACGCAGCGGGAGCCTCCCACTATGCCATCATAGATGCGGAGCGGCCGGAGGAGAAGAAGAGAAGAAGACGCCGCGGAGGAAGATGCTAGATGAGAACACCGGAGGAAGAACCAGAAGAAGAAGATGGGGAAGAAACCGAAGGAAGATAGATGATAGAAGAAAGAAGAAGCATTTAAATAAAGGAATTGTCAAAAACTGTCTTGTCATTTTTAACATTTTTGACACTTTTTTTGTGAAATGGTAGGGGTACTTTTGTACCCCCTTACCATTTCACACAGTGGGGAGGGCCGGGATCTGGGGGTCCCCTTGTTAAAGGGGGCTTCCAGGTTTTGATAAGCCCCCCACAACCACGAGGCAAGGGTTGTGGGGATGAGGCCCTTGTCCCCATCAATATGGGGACAAGGTGTTTTGGGGGGCTACCCCAAAGCACCCTCCCAATGTTGAGGGCATGTGGCCTGGTACGGTTCAGGAGGGGGGGCGCTCTCTTTATCTGCGGCCTGCCAGGTTGCGTGCTCAGATAAGGGTCTGGTATGGATTTTGAGGGGGACCCCATGCCATTTTTTTTTTTAATTTTGGCCAGGGTTCCCCTTAATATCCATACCAGACCCGAAGGGCCTGGTATGGAATTTAGGGGGATCTCCCACTCCATTTTTTTTTTTAATTTTGGTTCGGGGTTCCCCTGTGGGGAATTCCCATGCCGTGTTTATCAATGAACTTTTATGTGTATTGTCGGACCGGCAATTCATTAATAGCCACGAGTAGTTTTAAATGACTTTTTTCCTTTGAAATATCATTTTGCTGTCAGACTGTTCTAAACACTGGAAACATGCGTCCCTTTACAGGCATACTATAGACACCCCCCAGGTACGAAATTTAAAGGAATATTACATTTTTATTGTTTCACTCAAAGCATTATTAAAATCACTGCTCCCGAGAAAATGGACGTTTTTTAAAAAAAAATTTGGCATTCATACATGTCCCCTGGGGCAGGACCCAGGTCTCCAAACACTTTTTATGGCAAAGAACGTGCACATAAGCCTTCAGTGAGAACTTTGGATTTTGCAGGTTCGAGCCCCATTGACTTCCACTATTCCAGCATATGTGATCTGACAGGCATTATTGCCGCAATAGCACTGCTTTCCATTTGCATTAGCGCTGACTTTTTGAGAGTTGAAGTCTTTCTGGCCTTTTTTGAGAGTTATTTTTTGGTACTGCAGGAGAATATTTGGCGCTATAGTAAATGTTTCTCTGTAGTGGCACATGTATGCAGTACTTCAGAAGTCTCCTGAAGAAGCCGTTGATTGGTGAAACTGAAATGTGGGGCTGAAGTCACTATACATACAACAAAAGCCGCATGGATTTTCTGTGATGGTTTTTATCAAATTGTTGTTTTTAACATTTATGTATTATAATAAAATTTGATATTTTTATAGAATTTATTGACTTTGTGGCACCTTAAAAGTCCCCTTGTATTTCACATATGTTCTCTAATTAAGTTTTTATTCCTGTCTGTGCTCCCATTGCAGAGATTCACCCCTCTGTTTTAATAGGGACAATTATAGCAGTAGTAGAGTATTGTACTATGTTAGCTATTGGTTAATGCAGAAAGTTTAGCGATTGGATAATATTCTTCACTGACTAACTTAAGGCAAACCTTTACTCAAAATTGAATTTCACCCCCCCCCCCTACACCTGCTCCTAACATATTTGAGGCCTTTTTTTCACTGGGGGTGAGTACCTTTTTTTTTAGCCCGTACCTGCTCCCACTTCAACTGCTGTCTAGACAAGAATTACATCACTCAATCCTACTTCTCTCCCTACCCGAAGCCTCCTGGAACACGCCACATGTCCCAAGAGGAAACATGACCAGTAGCACTGTGCAGTGTGATTTTGTGTATGCACAGTGGGGAACCAGCTGTGATTCCTCAGTTGGTGGTGCCAGGGACCCATAAGAGAGAGAAGAAGCGGCTGCAGGAAGACAGCACTGGACTCCAGGTACTAGAAAATGCCTGAATTTTAAAAGTTAGCTGCTATGGTGTTTGTAGCTGCTGAAATGTATTTTATTTTTTTAAGGGTGAAGTTTTATTTAAGGAAGGGTTTCACCAAAGCTTTAGACTTAAAGGATACCATTGTCACTAAGAAGGAAAGTGAGAGTAAATCCAACATTTTAAAGTTGTCATCAGAATGAGAGGTGTTTTTCAAACTTCCAATATGGGAGCACCTGTTCCAGAGGTAACTCTCTAAGAGGGCAATTACCTTCACTATGGGAGATTTCCTTTAACTTCCTGTTGCATCTCTAATGGTGCAAAAAATATATATATTATAGCCAGAAGAGCACGTATTGAGGAATTGTCCACACGCATTCGCGATCTCGAACAGACACACAAACAAACTTTAGCCACCAAAGCACTCACCGACTTATTGAAAGCAAGAGAGGAGCTTTTAGAGGGATTAAACAAAACACTGCAACGCAAATACGCTCTCACTCAAAAAGTATTCTATCAACATGGGAATAAGTCAGGGAAACTATTAACCAGGGCGCTACAAATAAAAAAAGCAGCATCAACCGTTCCCACTATCAAAGACCCAGCGGGCAACACACTCGCCTCCCCTGAAGCCATTGCTGACCAGTTTGTGCAATATTTTACTAAACTCTATAATTTACCCACCATGAGTGAGACTGGACAGACCCCAGATCGCAATGAAACCATTGACAACTTCTTAAAACAGTACTGCCCTACACCCCTCACAATAGAGGAATCACAGGAAGTGAATGGCCGATTTCAATAGATGAAACCTTAGCCGCCCTAAAACAACTGTCACTGGGCAAGAGCCCTGGCCCGGATGGCCTAACAGTCCGCTACTATAAATCCTTCACCGACGTACTAATTCCTCACTTTACGAAAGCCTTCAACTCATTATCCTCATCACCACATGCCCATAAAGACATCCTAGAAGCCCACGTGACGTTAGTACCAAAGCCTGACAAGGATAACACATTAGTGTCTAATTACCGGCCCATCTCACTCTTAAACGTAGATGTGAAGCTCTACGCAAAGGTTCTCGCAAATTGGATACTCCCCTTGCTTCCTAAACTGATCTCTTTAGACCAGGGGGGATTTATCCCTGGACACGAAGCCAGGGATAACACCATAAAGGCTCTTAACATACATCACTGGCTCACAACTAAATCCAAACTGGGTTTTATGCTGTCCCTTGATGCAGAGAAGGCGTTCGACAGAGTAGCCTGGGACTATATGACCACGGCATTAAAAGCAATGGGATTTCCAGATCACCGACTCCAACTAATATTGGCGCTTTATGCGTCACCCACTGCCAGAATCCGGGTCAATGGCCGTCTGTCGGACACCTTCTCCGTGTCTAACGGTACACCCCAGGGGTGCCCACTATCCGCCCTTATTTTTGTACTCACCATTAGGGATGAGCCGAACACCCCCCTGTTCGGTTCGCACCAGAACATGCGAACAGGAAAAAAGTTCGTTCGAACACGCGAACACCGTTAAAGTCTATGGGACACGAACATGAATAATCAAAAGTGCTAATTTTAAAGGCTAATATGCAAGTTATTGTCATAAAAAGTGTTTGGGGACCTGGGTCCTGCCCCAGGGGACATGGATCAATGCAAAAAAAAGTTTTAAAAACGGCCGTTTTTTCAGGAGCAGTGATTTTAATAATGCTTAAAGTCAAACAATAAAAGTGTAATATCCCTTTAAATTTCGTACCTGGGGGGTGTCTATAGTATGCCTGTAAAGGGGCGCATGTTTCCTGTGTTTAGAACAGTCTGACAGCAAAATGACATTTTGAAGGAAAAAACTCATTTAAAACTGCCCGCGGCTATTGCATTGCCGACAATACACATAGAAGTTCATTGATAAAAACGGCATGGGAATTCCCCAAAGGGGAACCCCGAACCAAAATTAAAAAAAAAAAAATGATGTGGGAGTCCCCCTAAATTCCATACCAGGCCCTTCAGGTCTGGTATGGATTTTAAGGGGAACCCCGCGCCAAAAAAAAAAAAAAAAAACGGCGTGGGGTCCCCCCAAAAATCCATACCAGACCCTTATCCGAGCACGCAACCTGGCAGGCCGCAGGAAAAGAGGGGGGGACGAGAGTGCGGCCCCCCCCCCTCCTGAACCGTACCAGGCCACATGCCCTCAACATTGGGAGGGTGCTTTGGGGTAGCCCCCCAAAACACCTTGTCCCCATGTTGATGAGGACAAGGGCCTCATCCCCACAACCCTGGCCGGTGGTTGTGGGGGTCTGCGGGCGGGGGGCTTATCGGAATCTGGAAGCCCCCTTTAACAAGGTGACCCCCAGATCCCGGCCCCCCCCTGTGTGAAATGGTAAGGGGGTACATAAGTACCCCTACCATTTCACGAAGAAAGTGTCAAAAATGTTAAAAATGACAAGAGACAGTTTTTGACAATTCCTTTATTTAAATGCTTCTTCTTTCTTCTATCTTCCTTCATCTTCTGGTTCTTCTGGTTCTTCTGGCTCTTCTGGTTCTTCCTCCGGCGTTCTCGTCCAGCATCTCCTCCGCGGCGTCTTCTGTCTTCTTCTCCTCGGGCCGCTCCGCACCCATGGCATGGGGGGGAGGCTCCCGCTCTTCTCTTCTTCTTCATCTTCTTCTCTTCTTCTCTTCTTCTCTTCTTCATTTTCTTCTCCGGGCCGCTCCGCATCCATGCTGGCATGAAGGGAGGCTCCCGCTGTGTGACGGCGCTCCTCGTCTGACAGTTCTTAAATAACGGGGGGCGGGGCCACCCGGTGACCCCGCCCCCCTCTGACGCACGGGACATGACGGGACTTCCCTGTGGCATTCCCCGTGACGTCACAGGGAAGTCCCGTCAAGTCACCGTGCGTCAGAGGGGGGCGGGGTCACCGGGTGGCCCCGCCCCCCGTTATTTAAGAACTGTTAGACAAGGAGCACCGTCACACAGCGGGAGCCTCCCGCCATGCTAGCATGTGTGAGGAGCGGCCCGGAGAAGAAAATGAAGAAGAGAAGAAAAGAAGAAGAGAAGAAGATGAAGAAGAAGAGAAGAGCGGGAGCCTCCCCCCATGCCATGGGTGCGGAGCGGCCCGAGGAGAAGAAGATAGAAGACGCCGCAGAGGAGATGCTGGACGAGAACGCCGGAGGAAGAACCAGAAGAGCCAGAAGAACCAGAAGAACCAGAAGATGAAGGAAGATAGAAGAAAGAAGAAGTATTTAAATAAAGGAATTGTCAAAAACTGTCTCTTGTCATTTTTGACATTTTTGACAGTTTTTTAGTGAAATGGTAGGGGTACTTTTGTACCCCCTTACCATTTCACACAGGGGGGGGGCCGGGATCTGGGGGTCCCCTTGTTAAAGGGGGCTTCCAGATTCCGATAAGCCCCCCGCCCGCAGACCCCCACAACCACCGGCCAGGGTTGTGGGGATGAGGCCCTTGTCCTCATCAACATGGGTAGGGTGTATATACAATAAAAGAATAATGGGGTAACAACCCCCTAACCCAGGGTTAGGAACTTACTGAGGTTCGCATGTTGGCTGCGTGATGCCAGGCACCATAGGCCGTCCGAAGGAGTGCTCCCAACCGGGAGCTGCGGTAGACATATCGCCCGAGCTCCCCCAACAGGCGCTGGCCAGAGCAGGCCATGGAACACAAGGCCACCTAGGTGTGAGTGAAGAGGAAAAAATAAACTATAGTGGGACTGTGTACATGGGGCGTGTGGGTGATGGATGATGGACTGACTAAAGTGGGGGAAACCAGGAGAACAGTGAGGAGCAAGGGGGTTAGCATAGAGTGAGTAGAAAGTGAGGTGACCTGTCTATAGGACTGTGGCAGTGCAGTGAAGAGCGGGGGAAAAATAGACAGTGACTGTTACCTGTGAAGTAGATCAAGTGAGGAAGAAGCGTGAGGTGAGAATCCTGGTCTGCCGTGGTAGTGAGAAGGAGCCCTGAGTGCCAAAGCCGGCCCGGGAGTCGCCTATAAAGGGGTCGCAGCGATGACGTCACCGACTTCACGCCAGCGCAGCGGAAGTGAGAGGGGGAGGAAGGGGGCGGGAAGGAACCGGCAGCCAGTTCCGAACCCTACGCCACCGCTCATCCCTCAATCCGCTCGCGAGCGTAGTAACCGCAACCAAGGACGCAGCGGCGCCAAGAAGCGCCGGACATCCGACGTGGGGTGCGTGACGTAGACGCGCAGTGGCGGTGCCCCCACCCCCACGAACTTAGAGGGAGGAGGTCCGCCAGGCGCGTCTCAGCTCCCAGATTCGGAGATCAACACGGGCGGCAGGCAGCCCGGCCAACCCACACAGCCCCCAGAGACGGACCAGAGCAAGGCCAAACAGCCCGGGGACTTGTAAAGTAAAATAATAAGTGGATTTTGGACTACCAGTGTACCATTGTTACATGTTGTACTTGTTTTATTTGATTGCACTTAGTGGCAATCGATCCTAATACAAACTATTAAATAACAAGATTCCATATTGTCCACCTCTCATTCTCTTGCCACCACACGCTTCATATAAAGTCCCACCCCCCTTGCTCTTGCCCCCCCTTTTTTCTTGTTAGATGACAGGGATGGAAATATGTGACCCTACCTGGCCACATTTTCATGTAAAGTCCCAAGGGATGGAACAGTTGGCCTTACCAGGCCACAGGTTCACTCAAAGTCCCTTAAAACCCCCAATTTTAACCTTAAAAGTAGACATAGGGATGGAAGCATGTGGTTTGGCTCTAATTTAATAATATGTACTACCCTCATTGCAACTGTTTAGTCTATGACAATTCTCTTGATCCAATTTTACCCTTCAATTACAGTTATTTTTTTATAACCGACTACCAGAATACTTTTTTATTTTTACAATTTTTATTCCCTTTGCTTGCTTTATTAATTAGTGATTGATTGACCTTCCACTTATTATTTTACTTTACAAGTCCCCGGGCTGTTTGGCCTTGCTCTGGTCCGTCTCTGGGGGCTGTGTGGGTTGGCCGGGCTGCCTGCCGCCCGTGTTGATCTCCGAATCTGGGAGCTGAGACGCGCCTGGCGGACCTCCTCCCTCTAAGTTCGTGGGGGTGGGGGCACCGCCACTGCGCGTCTACGTCACGCATCCCACGTCGGATGTCCGGCGCTTCTTGGCGCCGCTGCATCCTTGGTTGCGGTTACTACGCTCGCGAGCGGATTGAGGGATGAGCGGTGGCGTAGGGTTCGGAACTGGCTGCCGGTTCCTTCCCGCCCCCTTCCTCCCCCTCTCACTTCCGCTGCGCTGGCGTGAAGTCGGTGACGTCATCACTGCGACCCCTTTATAGGCGACTCCCGGGCCGGCTTTGGCACTCAGGGCTCCTTCTCACTACCACGGCAGACCAGGATTCTCACCTCACGCTTCTTCCTCACTTGATCTACTTCACAGGTAACAGTCACTGTCTATTTTTCCCCCGCTCTTCACTGCACTGCCACAGTCCTATAGACAGGTCACCTCACTTTCTACTCACTCTATGCTAACCCCCTTGCTCCTCACTGTTCTCCTGGTTTCCCCCACTTTAGTCAGTCCATCATCCATCACCCACACGCCCCATGTACACAGTCCCACTATAGTTTATTTTTTCCTCTTCACTCACACCTAGGTGGCCTTGTGTTCCATGGCCTGCTCTGGCCAGCGCCTGTTGGGGGAGCTCGGGCGATATGTCTACCGCAGCTCCCGGTTGGGAGCACTCCTTCGGACGGCCTATGGTGCCTGGCATCACGCAGCCAACATGCGAACCTCAGTAAGTTCCTAACCCTGGGTTAGGGGGTTGTTACCCCATTATTCTTTTATTGTATATACACCCTACCAATTGGTCAATCCTTCTCACCCACAGATACATCTTGTGCTTGCTCCTGATGAGTGGCCCTCTAGCCACGAAACGCGTAGAGCTGCCATATGCCATGATTACAATACACATTACCTGCATACCAAGCTTAACTGCATTTCCCTCTTCTTGGACCACAGAGGTCATAGACCCTGCAATTACCACCGTGGTTTACTGTCTCATTCAACTACATTTGGGTGCACTATGAATGAATTTTGTTTGCTATTTATGCGATATTATTTATGTGATTTTAGCCATATTGTGTTGCCCAATGGTAGCACTTTGGAAGAATCCTATATGTGATACTGTTTGTATGATGTTATGCATTTTGGACTACCAGTGTACCATTGTTACATGTTGTACTTGTTTTATTTGATTGCACTTAGTGGCAATCGATCCTAATACAAACTATTAAATAACAAGATTCCATATTGTCCACCTCTCATTCTCTTGCCACCACACGTCTCATCAACATGGGGACAAGGTGTTTTGGGGGGCTACCCCAAAGCACCCTCCCAATGTTGAGGGCATGTGGCCTGGTACGGTTCAGGAGGGGGGGGCGCACTCTCGTCCCCCCCTCTTTTCCTGCGGCCTGCCAGGTTGCGTGCTCGGATAAGGGTCTGGTATGGATTTTTGGGGGGACCCCACGCCGTTTTTTTTTTTTTTTTTTTTGGCGCGGGGTTCCCCTTAAAATCCATACCAGACCTGAAGGGTCTGGTATGGAATTTAGGGGGAACCCCACGTCATTTTTTTTTTTAAATTTTGGCCGGGGTTCCCCTTAATATCCATACCAGACCTGAAGGGCCTGGTATGGAATTTAGGGGGACTCCCACGTCATTTTTTTTTTTAAATTTTGGTTCGGGGGTTCCCCTTTGGGGAATTCCCATGCCGTTTTTATCAATGAACTTCTATGTGTATTGTCGGCAATGCAATAGCCGCGGGTAGTTTTAAATGAGTTTTTTCCTTCAAAATGTCATTTTGCTGTCAGACTGTTCTAAACACAGGAAACATGCGCCCCTTTACAGGCATACTATAGACACCCCCCAGGTACGAAATTTAAAGGGATATTACACTTTTATTGTTTGACTTTAAGCATTATTAAAATCACTGCTCCTGAAAAAACGGCCGTTTTTAAAACTTTTTTTTGCATTGATCCATGTCCCCTGGGGCAGGACCCAGGTCCCCAAACACTTTTTATGACAATAACTTGCATATTAGCCTTTAAAATTAGCACTTTTGATTTCTCCCATAGACTTTTAAAGGGTGTTCCGCTGCATTCGAATTTGCCGCGAACACCCCAAATTGTTCGCTGTTCGGCGAACTTGCGAACAGCCAATGTTCGAGTAGAACATGAGTTCGACTCGAACTCGAAGCTCATCCCTACTCACCATGGAGGCCCTCCTACGCAGATTGAGAGCCAACCCAGACATCAAGGGCATTTCTATCAAAAACAAACAATACAAAGTTGCAGCTTACGCAGATGATATTCTGCTATTTCTTTCAGACCCCATAACCACTATACCAAACTTGCTAAAAGACTTTACCCTTTTCAAAAAAATCTCCAACCTCCAAATTAACTTCTCAAAGTCCAAGGCACTGAACATATCCCTCCCCACACCCGTTGTAGCGCAATGCCAATCCAACTTCCCCTTTAGTTGGGAAAAACATGCCATTACCTACCTGGGTATAAAAATCCCTACAAACCTGACTGAGCTATACTCTAGAAACTTCCTGCCTATACTCCAATCCATACAGCAAGACCTCCGCAAATGGACCCTAGGCACTTTCTCTTGGTTTGGGAGAGCTGCCATTATTAAAATGAACATCCTACCTAGACTTCTATACTTATTTCTAACCTTACCAATCAAAATACTCCCTTCGTTCTTCACTTCTTACAAAAAGCTGTGCAGAAACTTCATCTGGTCTGCCAACACCCCAAGAATAAATTGGGATAGATTGGTCCTTCCTAAGATGAAGGGGGGAATCGGACTTCCAGACGTACAAAAGTATCAATGGGCTTGCCAACTAACCAGAATCGTAGACTGGCACATACGGGCTAAGACCAAAGACTGGATCACCTTGGAGGACTCTTTCTCACGGGTGCCGTTTACACATACGCCCTGGAAAGAACAAAAATCGATCCCTTCAGAACAAGTAGGTCACCCATTAATAGGCCCTACCTTACTGACATTACGGACGGTATGCAAGAAACTCACCCTGACCCCGACCCCCGGGCCTCTGACCCCTCTAGACCAAAACCCAGAATTTCCTACCAGCCTTATGGCCCACAACCCAATCATCCCAGGCTGTGATTCCTTACTTAGAGCAGAGCAACTTTTTCTTGATGGCCAGCTGATACCGTTTCAGAACATCACCCCACGATTTCATAATCGTACCATTCCATTTTTCCACTACCTACAAATCAGGCACTTTCTTAATAGGGTAAAACCCCTCTCTAAATGGTATAGAGACTACACTTCCTTTGAAGCACTGTGTACCGGTTCGGTGCCACTAAGACACTTGATTTCAGTGGTATACTCGCTCCTATTCAGTGATTGCGATTTCAAGGCGAAGAAAATCAGCCAGCAATGGGAAGGGGAACTCTCCTTGGACTTACCTAAGGAAGAGTGGGAGAGAATGTACGACCACATCCATAAGGGATCGATTAACGTTTCGGCTCAAGAAAATGGGTATAAAATATACTCTAGATGGTATAGGACGCCTGACAATATTCACAGGTACCACCCACAGATCTCCCCGCAATGCTGGAGATGTGATACAGCAATAGGCTCTTTGACACATATCTGGTGGGACTGCACAACCTTACAACCCTTCTGGCAAGAAGTCCACCGCCTGATAGCCAGAATAACGACCTACACCCCAGACTTCACCCCGGCCCAATATCTGCTCCACCACACATCCATACCCTACTCGGCCTACATAAAATCACTTACACTCCACCTTATCAATGCAGCCAAACAATGTATACCGCTACATTGGAAAAGCCCTAATCCCCCCACTATTGCTGATTGGTTCCCTCGCATAGACAGAATAGCGGAAATGGAGAGCTTAATTCACCAAGCAAAAGAGACACCAACCAAATACCAAACAACTTGGGCATGTTGGATCCACTTTAGAGAATCCACAGAATTTCAAACAATATACCAACCAGACCCCTGAAACTATCACGACAAATTCTACATACCTGTTCTTATCATCTTATCATATGCAAGCAGTTACCCCATCCCTCTGCCTCCCCATCCCTAACACCCCCCCTTACACCTATCAATTACACTTTTATTTTCTCCGTTACCACGGACCGTAGGGATAACAAACATCGACTTCACATAACCTGTCCCGGTGCCCCCACCCATTCACAGTAAGCTCCCAATAGGGGTGTTTGGGTCCAAGGGTGGCACTTAGGCTCCTCCCCCATTTCCCATATTGGTCGCCTCAAGTGAAACATCATGAGTCCCTTTAGCTATATCAACTCTGAAACCATTTATGTGCACTCAACAGTAAAACATCTTTTGATTAGATTTAAGTGTTAAGTCATTTACATATTGAAATGTACTTCTTTCCAGTTTGCAACCTATATTCGCTATACAGATATATGTTTTCTGTAAGACGTTTTGGACTGATTTGATTTTCTTTATACGGATTGTTAACTTGTTAACTTAAAAATGAAAATAAAAACATTGAAAAGAAAAAATATATATATTATATATATTTTAGCAGGGTGACCCCATGCTGCTTGGTAAAATGGTGGCTTGCAACAACAGGTTTTGGGAGAAGCAAGCGCACTAATGGATCAAGTGTGTGCTGGCTTCATAATAGAGCCAGAGTTAGAGCTTAGGGCCCCACCCTCCTGAGGGAGGTCAGTGTGTCTGAGGAGAGTCATGTTAGATACTGTCATGCATCAAGGTCAGGTTGGAACAGAGGAAGGCCCAAGCCTGAGAGGAAGTCCAGGAGGGATAAGTGCAGCTAGGGAGCTGCAAGGAAAGTTGCAGAGCTAAAGTACAGTGTCTGTGCATAACCCTGGGATGTGATTGATGATTCGGGAAGACAAAAAGTGCTTGATGGTCAGGAAAACCCTGCAGAGGTACTCAGAGCAGTAAAGCTGCCACAAGAATGCTATGAGGATGAATGTTACGTATTTGCAGTGATGGTGATGGTGTGGGAAGGGCTATCTGTATGAAGTTTGGATTTTAAAGAAAAGTGGGCTGCCATGCCCTTAAAATACAGTTTTGGACTGGTGCAACTCATTGTAAATGCACCTACAGCTTGAGTTTAATCACCTCAATTTTACAATATATATAAACACACACCATGTAACTGATCACTAGGGATGAAAAGAGTGTTTCCTGTGAAGTTTACATATTTATCCATCAGCAAGAATTTATTTAGGTGTAAATTCTCATAGTTAAATTGCAGGGGGAGAGGTGGTTTTGATAATAATAATAAAAAAATCATTTAGTGTTATTTTTACTTGTGTTTAATTTTTATTATTTTTTTAATTTAACAAAAAACTAGAAGATGTTGGACTTCACTGGTACCAGAAAAAGGACGGCCACATGGGTAATATATAAATATCAAAATTTATTATACACAAATATTACAAAAGAGAGAACATTGTTAAAAACATGCATCAATGTGACATAAGATATACGCCATAATGAGAAGCCAACATGTCTATGCTAATGGCAAAAAGGTTGACGAGTTTCACATTGACAGGAACCCATTGATTTGGCAGCAGAAATAATGGCTTATACAGACGAAAATTTGCAATAATCAATTAGTATTCAACATATGTCAAGATATCTATACAGTTTGTTACATTTCATATGTCAGCTCACATGTCGTCACAGGGGCGTAGCACAAGGATAGTGGAATATATAGTGCGGACAAGATAAATAGTGTGGGGCAGTAAAATAACATATACAAATGTAGCCCTATAATAGGGAAATAAAATAAATAAATAAGCCAACTAAGATAACCTCTTCAAATACTACAGCATTCCAATGGTACAGGACTTACTTGTCTACAGATGAAGAAAAAGGCACAGTATGGAAAAAAACTGCAAATGTAGGGTCGTACCCCAGATATACAAGGTTATTGTCTAGATATCCACAAATAGGGTGAACGACCTACAATTATCAACCAAATACAATTAGCCACAATACCAAAAAGGCAATGATCCAAAAATAAAAAGCTATATATAAAATACTAATGTGGAAAAAACAAAAACATTATTTACCATATGCCTTATTAGTATTATTTACCACTTCCCAAGATGGATGAGAAGGGGAGAGGAGGGAAAGGGCCCAGAATGGAAAGGCCCACCAGACTTTGTATTTGGTTCTATAAATGAGGATATTACTTCCAATAATCCAAACCAGATAGCGAAACCACCTACAATAATATACAGTGGGGAATTGTTGACATTTTTGCAGATTTATTACAAAAGAAAAACTGAAATATCACATGGTCCCAAGTATTGTGGCCCTATTGCTGTGACACTCATATATTTAACTCAGATGCTGTCCATTTCTTCTGATCATCCTTGAGATGGTTCTACACCTTCATTTGAGTCCAGCTGTGTTTGATTATACTGATTGGATTTGATAAGGAAAGCCACACACCTGTCTATATAAGACCTTACAGCTCACAGTGCATGTCAGAGCAAATGAGAATCATGAGGCCAAAGGAACTGCCTGAAGAGCTCAAAGACAGAATTGTGGCAAGGCACAGATCTGGCCAAGGTTACAAAAAAATTTCTGCTGCACTTAGGGTTCCTAAGAGCACAGTGGCCTCCATAATCCTTAAATGGAAGACGTTTGGGACTAGGGATGAGCCGAACACCCCCCTGTTCGGTTCGCACCAGAACATGCGAACAGGAAAAAAGTTCGTTCGAACATGCGAACACCGTTAAAGTCTATGGGACACGAACATGAATAATCAAAAGTGCTAATTTTAAAGGCTTATATGAAAGTTATTGTCATAAAAAGTGTTTGGGGACCTGGGTCCTGCCCCAGGGGACATGGATCAATGCAAAAAAAAGTTTTAAAAACGGCTGTTTTTTCAGGAGCAGTGATTTTAATAATGCTTAAAGTCAAACAATAAAAGTGTAATATCCCTTTAAATTTCGTACATGGGGGGTGTCTATAGTATGCCTGTAAAGGGGCGCATGTTTCCTGTGTTTAGAACAGTCTGACAGCAAAATTACATTTTGAAGGAAAAAACTCATTTAAAACTACTCGCGGCTATTGCATTGCCGACAATACACATAGAAGTTCATTGATAAAAACGGCATAGGAATTCCCCAAAGGGGAACCCCGAACCAAAATTAAAAAAAAAAAATGACGTGGGAGTCCTCCTAAATTCCATACCAGGCCCTTCAGGTCTGGTATGGATATTAAGGGGAACCCCGGCCAAAATTTAAAAAAAAAATGACGTGGGGTTCCCCCTAAATTCCATACCAGACCCTTCAGGTCTGGTATGGATTTTAAGGGGAACCCCGCGCCAAAAAAAAAAAAAAAACGGCGTGGGGTCCCCCCAAAAATCCATACCAGACCCTTATCCGAGCACGCAACCTGGCAGGCCGCAGGAAAAGAGGGGGGGACGAGAGTACGGCCCCCCCTCCCTCCTGAACCGTACCAGGCCACATGCCCTCAACATTGGGAGGGTGCTTTGGGGTAGCCCCCCAAAACACCTTGTCCCCATGTTGATGAGGACAAGGGCCTCATCCCCACAACCCTGGCCGGTGGTTGTGGGGGTCTGCGGGCGGGGGGCTTATCGGAATCTGGAAGCCCCCTTTAACAAGGTGACCCCCAGATCCCGGCCCCCCCCTGTGTGAAATGGTAAGGGGGTACATAAGTACCCCTACCATTTCACGAAGAAAGTGTCAAAAATGTTAAAAATGACAAGAGACAGTTTTTGACAATTCCTTTATTTAAATGCTTCTTCTTTCTTCTATCTTCCTTCATCTTCTGGTTCTTCTGGTTCTTCTGGCTCTTCTGGTTCTTCCTCCGGCGTTCTCGTCCAGCATCTCCTCCGCGGCGTCTTTCTTCTCCGGGCCGCTCCGCAATCCATGCTGGCATGGAGGGAGGCACCCGCTGTATGACGGCGCTCCTCGTCTGACAGTTCTGACGCACGGTGACTTGACGGGACTTCCCTGTGGCATTCCCCGTGACGTCACAGGGAAGTCCCGTCAAGTCACCGTGCGTCAGAGGGGGGCGGGGTCACCGGGTGGCCCCGCCCCCCCCGTTATTTAAGAACTGTCAGACGAGGAGCGCCGTCACACAGCGGGAGCCTCCCTCCATGCCAGCATGGATTGCGGAGCGGCCCGGAGAAGAAAAGAAGAAAAGAAGAAGAGAAGAAGAGAAGAAAAGAAGAAGAGAAGAGCGGGAGCCTCCCCCCCATGCCATGGGTGCGGAGCGGCCCGAGGAGAAGAAGATAGAAGACGCCGCGGAGGAGATGCTGGACGAGAACGCCGGAGGAAGAACCAGAAGAGCCAGAAGAACCAGAAGAACCAGAAGATGAAGGAAGATAGAAGAAAGAAGAAGCATTTAAATAAAGGAATTGTCAAAAACTGTCTCTTGTCATTTTTAACATTTTTGACACTTTTTTCGTGAAATGGTAGGGGTACTTATGTACCCCCTTACCATTTCACACGGGGGGGGGCCGGGATCTGGGGGTCACCTTGTTAAAGGGGGCTTCCAGATTCCGATAAGCCCTCCGCCCGCAGACCCCCACAACCACCGGCCAGGGTTGTGGGGATGAGGCCCTTGTCCTCATCAACATGGGGACAAGGTGTTTTGGGGGGCTACCCCAAAGCACCCTCCCAATGTTGAGGGCATGTGGCCTGGTACGGTTCAGGAGGGAGGGGGGGGCCGCACTCTCGTCCCCCCCTCTTTTCCTGCGGCCTGCCAGGTTGCGTGCTCGGATAAGGGTCTGGTATGGATTTTTGGGGGGACCCCACGCCGTTTTTTTTTTTTTTTGGCGCGGGGTTCCCCTTAAAATCCATACCAGACCTGAAGGGTCTGGTATGGAATTTAGGGGGAACCCCACGTCATTTTTTTTTTTTAATTTTGGCCGGGGTTCCCCTTAATATCCATACCAGACCTGAAGGGCCTGGTATGGAATTTAGGGGGACTCCCACGTCATTTTTTTTTTTTTAATTTTGGTTCGGGGTTCCCCTTTGGGGAATTCCCATGCCGTTTTTATCAATGAACTTCTATGTGTATTGTCGGCAATGCAATAGCCGCGAGTAGTTTTAAATGAGTTTTTTCCTTCAAAATGTCATTTTGCTGTCAGACTGTTCTAAACACAGGAAACATGCGCCCCTTTACAGGCACACTATAGACACCCCCCAGGTACGAAATTTAAAGGGATATTACACTTTTATTGATTGACTTTAAGCATTATTAAAATCACTGCTCCTGAAAAAACGGCCGTTTTTAAAACTTTTTTTTGCATTGATCCATGTCCCCTGGGGCAGGACCCAGGTCCCCAAACACTTTTTATGACAATAACTTGCATATTAGCCTTTAAAATTAGCACTTTTGATTTCTCCCATAGACTTTTAAAGGGTGTTCCGCGGCATTCGAATTTGCCGCGAACACCCCAAATTGTTCGCTGTTCGGTGAACTTGCGAACAGCCAATGTTCGAGTCGAACATGAGTTCGACTCGAACTCGAAGCTCATCCCTATTTGGGACGACCATAGTGGCCCGACGGAAGCCTCTCCTCAGTGCAAGACACATGAAAGCCCGCATGGAGTTTGCTAAAAAACACCTGAAGGACTCCAAGATGGTGAGAAATAAGATTATTTGGTCTGATGAGACCAAGATAGAACTTTTTGACCTTAATTCTAAGCGGTATGTGTGGAGAAAACCAGGCACTGCTCATCACCTGTCCAATACAGTCCCAACAGTGAAGCATGGTGGTGGCAGCATCATGCTGTGGGGGTGTTTTTCAGCTGCAGGGACAGGACGACTGGTTGCAATCGAGGGAAAGATGAATGCAGCCAAGTACAGGGATATCCTGGACGAAAACCTTTTCCAGAGTGCTCAGGACCTCAGACTGGGCCAAAGATTTACCTTCCAGCAGGACAATGACCCTAAGCACACAGCTAAAATAATGAAGGAGTGGCTTCACAACAACTCCGTGACTGTTCTTGAATGGCCCAGCCAGAGCCCTGACTTAAACCCAATTGAGCATCTCTGGAGAGACCTAAAAATGGCTGTCCACCAACGTTTACCATCCAACGTGTCAGAACTGGAGCGGATCTGCAAGGAGGAATGGCAGAGGATCACCAAATCCAGATGTGAAAAACTTGTTGCATCTTTCCCAAAAAGACTCATGGCTGTATTAGATCAAAAGGGTGTTTCTACTAAATACTGAGCAAAGGGTCTGAATACTTAGAACCATGTGATATTTCAGTTTTTCTTTTCTAATAAATCTGCAAAAATGTCAACAATTCTGTGTTTTTCTGTCAATATGGGGTACTGTGTGTACATTAATGAGGAAAAACTGATGATGAACTTTATTATTTTAGCAAATGGCTGCAATATAACAAAGAGTGAAAAATTTAAGGGGGTCTGAATACTTTCCGTCCCCACTGTAGATAGATAAAAAGGAGATCAATAGCCAAAAAATACAAACCAGAATGGAAACACCGTTGGCTAAAAACAAAAAAGTAATTGCACTTACCCCACCATCTGCATACAACAATGTGTCCACCAGCATTCAATCATCCAAATGAGAAACCATGCTGCTTATATATCAGACACTGGTGCCAAAAAATCATGATCTCATCACCCCTTTGCAGTGTGTCAGGGATTGCCAGACAAGTCAATTAGTTTTCATTATATCATCACCTAAGCCTATCATTGTAATCAATCAAACACAGCGTGCAAAGGCAGCATGTGTTGCCGCCGCCATTATGTATGTCCATCGGCAACCACTCCAGACAATGAAGGCGCATCATGGCAGCCCCCAGCCAACCAACCTAAATGCGCATGCGCAATATGGTAGTATCAAAATTGCCGCAAAAAACTTCCTCCGTGCAATGCAAACAGTGGTGCTGGATAGCATTTCAAAATCAAAAGATCCAAACCATGCACGGAAAACAGCCACACAACACCGGCGCCCCCACAAGTAAAAAGGCGAGTCGGCGACACAGAATCCAGTGACAACCAGCAACGCACACAAAACAAAAGACGGTCATGCAGCAACACTGCCCCCAGAGGTAGAACAGTAATAAGCCATTACAGACACAGAACATCCTACTGCAGTGTGGGAAGGTCACAGATATCAAAGAATCAAAAGACGCACAAGGTTATAACATCCCCCCTCACATATAAGCCCCCCACACCATCAAAGAGGATGAAGGAAGTGGTTCCATGTTACCTCCACTGCAACTCTACCACCTAAAAACAGACTGGGGAACATAATGATACCCCAAGTCTTTAGATATATACCACACATGGTACCAAGGGGCAGGAAAAGAAGAAATGTATACATAATTATAATAGAGCTAGCATATACTTGTCCTCACGTATCCTTGTGCACATCCCCGACAACAACATGGCCATACAAGAAGAACAGACGTACTGCAACTTACAAATACTGAAGCAAACACAGTACTAGCAACGTCAATGACATATGATATTGTCACAATAATAATTAGTACAATATAAAGACAATAAAACAATCCTAGAAAATCTATCCTTTAGCATACATGTACTGCTACATGGTGTATTGTTGACAGAACCATTCCATATACATTGCTAACTCCATATCCGAATATCCTACAGGAAGCGTTTAAAACTTAAAGCATTATTCAAACCAGGTGCGAAGATGGCGTTAAGATTAAATATCCATCTCACCTCTCTTTGTAGCAATTTTCTATCAAAATTCCCTTCCCTTGGATCTCCAAGAACTTTCTCAAGAACAGTGAAATTAACCATAGAGGTGTTGTGGTTTTGCTTAAGGGCCAGATGTCTACCTACTGGTGTATACAAACAAATTTTCCTAATGTAATAGATATGATCATACTGTATATTCTTGTCCAGAAATTTCTAATTGTCATGCCGACATAAAACGCCCCACACCTGCAGAACATAATGTATATGATTCCAGAGGTCTGGCAGTCCATATGATGTCCTATCATGTGTGTGTGGCTGTTAGGCATGACAAAAGAAGGCCCTTCCAGAATCTATTTACATTATTCACAGACACTACATCTGTACATACCCCTACTGCTTTATGCTGTTCAAGAATTTTCCTGAAAATGACTCTGGAGCAGCTAGTCCCTGAGTGAAATACCCTTCCTACATGTGAGCTGCGGATATTCTTTAAGATACTTTAATAATATGGGATCGCTGGTTAAGAGGTGCTAATGTTTGCATATGGCATCCTCCACTGCTCGGTGATGGCTAGAGAATGTGGTGACAACCTGGACTGTGTCCAGTTTCTTAATTTTTTTCCCAAACAACATATCATGTCTATCTTTTTTGCTTTATTATAGGCTTTCTTTAACCACTTCAGCCCCGGAAGATTTGGCTGCTCAATGACCAGGCCATTTTTTTGTGATACGGCATTCCGACGATTTAACTGACAATTGCGCGGGCGTGCGACGCTATACCCAAACAAAATTGACGTCCTTTTTTCCCCACAAATAGAGCTTTCTTTTGGTGCTATTTGATCACCGCTGCAGTTTTTATTTTCTACGCTATAAACAAAAAAGAGTGTCAATTTTGAAAAAAACACAATATTTTGTACTTTTTGCTATAATAAACATCCCCAATTTTTTTTTTAAAGAAGCTCATTTTTTTCTCAGTTTAGGCCAATATGTATTCTTCTACATATTTTTGGTAATAAAAATTGCAATAAGAGTATATTGATTGGTTTACGCAAAAGTTATAGTGTCTACAAAATAGGGAAAAGATTTATGGCATTTTTATTATTATTATTTTTTTTTTAACAGTAATGGCGGTGATCTAAGATTTTTATTGAGACTGCAACATTATGGCGGATACATTGGATACTTTTGACACATTTTTGGGACGATTGACAATTATACAGCGATCAGTGCTATAAAGATGCACTGATTATTGTATAAATGTCACTGGCAGGGAATGGGTTAACACTAGGGGGCGATCAAGGGGTTAACTGTGTTCCCTAGTGTGTGTTCTAACTGTAGGGGGAGGGGACTGAATATAGGAGAGGACAGATCGTGGTTCCTAGCTATTATGAACTCACAATCTGCATCTCCTCTTTTCACAGAACAGGGATTTGTGTGTTTACACACACACGTCCCTGTTCTGCCTCTCGTGCCCGCGATCATGCGGTGCCAGCGGTCATCACGACCGCCAGTCACTGTCAGACACCATGAATCAGACCAAGACAGAAGTACAGTTAAATCACACTTGTTTAATAATAAAAATAAATAGAACAAACATAGTCAAAACAGCCTGAAAGTCAGGAAGCCAAGAATCTGCGTAGTGGAACAGCAAGCAGGATCTGGAGCCAGAAGGAATGTCAGCCAAACAAGAGCGCAGAAGAAAGTCTCTGTAATGTTTGACCAAGGCAAAAGCAGAGATCATCTGGGCTGGACAGCTTAAGCAAGCAGGACTGACAAGCAGGATATCATCAACAGGTGAGTCACTAGCAATTAGCTGACACTTAAAGGAGCCAATGTACAGCTAGGACGGTTCGCGGGATCGTGCCGACCTACTGCAGTATAATGACAGCGGCTGGTCAGCAAGTGGTTAAAGTAGTTTTGGTATATCCTCTAAGCAACAGTCTGGCCCTCAGCAGTTTTGCCTCCTCGTCAAACTGTTCCTCAGTGGAACAGTTCCATTTAATTTGCAAAAATTGCGATATAGAATACTCCTGATTAAAGGCTGTGGGTGGGCACTATCCGCATGGAGTATGTTATTCCCAGCTGTGTGCTTCCTATATAAGGATGTGCCCAAACTACCATCCGACTGCTTAGTAATATACAGATCAAGAAATGGCAGTGTGAGATTATCACATTGCATGGTAGATTTTAAATTATAGCTATTAGTAGTCAGATGGTCCATGAATTCCTGCAGCCTTGTTCTATCTGAGTTCCATACCAAAAAAATATCATCAATATACCTGTACCAGCATATTATGCTGGACAGGTATGCCGAGGACAGTTCATCAGCAAATAGATCCCCCCCCACCCCCCAGGTACAGGTTGGCATACGAAGGGGCACAACGTGTCTCCATTGCAACCCCTTGCACCTGGAGGTAGTGGATCCATCGAAGGTGAAAAGGTCCATCATGTATGAAAAGGAGCTTTTATAACACTCAGAAGGCATATAAAGCCAAATGCCTCCCTAAAAAGATCCCGTCACAAACTTAAAAAAAATACAGGTAAAGGCACAGGTAAAATCAAATATTCTAAATGCTTAATTCCAGATTTTTTTTCCCATAAATATTATAAATATATAATATATAAAGACAGAGGGTCAGGGATCCTGCAACCTCATAGGAAAGTTAGAGCAGTATGAAAACAAGGTTTAACCAGACACTGATAGAAGTCACAAAACTGCTTTATACTGCTGATGAGAAAAGGTATTTGGCAGTTTAGATCTATTAAAATATTTACATTTCCATGTTCTGTGTATTGCAGGAGACCAGATATAATGAATGCAGGATTCTGGGTGTTTAGTAACACTTTACGTGATTTTTTTTTTGTCAAAATATAAAATCGTATATCTATTTCCACATTGCATTTCAAGTATTTCTAGCTTACTCCTATTGCTATGAAAGATCTTGAAGTTTGTAAACTCACTTTGTGAAGATTCCCAAACATTTACTTACTTGAATTCTGTGACATGTATTCATTATATCTTGTGAGTAGGCACTGCTGTGTCACACATTTCACAGAGCCTGCCTTCTGAACTACAGAGGTGCTGAGAGGAGGAATTTCAGGAGGTGGAGTCAGTACAGAAATCTAGTTGTTAGAAACTTAAAGATAACGAGGCTCTTTACCCATGTAAGCAGCTGTGTCCAATCACAGCTGACTGCATGTAAACAAGGAAATGCTGGTTATCTGCATTCCTTTCCTGACACTGACAGCACGTAAGAAGAAGAAGAGCAGAATTTTCTCACAGGGGAGACCTGTACAGATAATCATTGCCCTGATTATCAGTGCAGCCCCAACAGTGCCCAGCAGTGATGCCAGTGTTCATCAGTGATATCATTCAGTGCTGCCTTTTAGTGCCCATCAGTGCCTGGTCACTAGGGATGAGCTTCGTGTTCGAGTCGAACCCATGTTCGACTCGAACATCGGCTGTTCGATCGTTCGCCGAATTGCGAACGTTATGGGCCGTTCGCGCTAAATTCGTGTGGCGCGTCACGGCCCATAATTCACTGCGGCATCGCAGTGCATTGCTGGCTGATGATTGGCCAAGCATGCACTATGACCCGCATGCTTGGCCAATCACAGCGCCGTCAGTAGAGAGAGCTGTAATTGGCCAAAGCCAGGGTGGCTTTGGCCAATTATGGCTCAGGGGATTTAGTACACACCCCACACTATATAAGGCCGCCTGCACGGTGGCCCTGTGTAGTGTGTGTTCCGGTGTGCTGAGAGATAGAGAGAGAGAGAGACAGTGTCATTTGATTTGAGTTAGATAGATTAGGCAGAACAGTCAGTCAGTTAGCTGCACTTACAGTGTATTGTGTATATATATGCATCCCAGGTGTTGCATATATATATATACACTGTATTCAGTTTAGCTAGATCCGTTCCTGTTATCTTCTATCTAGACTATTTACATTTAATGCAGTGCGTCCTGCTCACAGTGTTCAGCTAGATCCGTTCCTGCTATTTACATTTAGTGCAGTGCGTCCTGCTCACAGTGTTCAGCTAGATCCGTTCCTGTTATCTTCTAGACTATTTACATTTAGTGCAGTGCGTCCTGCTCACAGTGTTCAGCTAGATCCGTTCCTGCAATTTACATTTAGTGCAGTGCGTCCTGCTCACAGTGTTCAGCTAGATCCGTTCCTGCTATTTACATTTAGTGCAGTGCGTCCTGCTCACAGTGTTCAGCTAGATCTGTTCCTGCTATTTACATTTAGTGCAGTGCGTCCTGCTCACAGTGTTCAGCTAGATCCGTTCCTGTTATTTACATTTAGTGCAGTGCGTCCTGCTCACAGTGTTCAGCTAGATCCGTTCCTGCTATTTACATTTAGTGCAGTGCGTCCTGCTCACAGTGTTCAGCTAGATCCGTTCCTGCTATTTACATTTAGTGCAGTGCGTCCTGCTCACAGTGTTCAGCTAGATCCGTTCCTGCTATTTACATTTAGTGCAGTGCGTCCTGCTCACAGTGTTCAGCTAGATCCGTTCCTGTTATCTTCTAGACTATTTACATTTAGTGCAGTGCGTCCTGCTCACAGTGTTCAGCTAGATCCGTTCCTGCAATTTACATTTAGTGCAGTGCGTCCTGCTCACAGTGTTCAGCTAGATCCGTTCCTGCTATTTACATTTAGTGCAGTGCGTCCTGCTCACAGTGTTCAGCTAGATCCGTTCCTGCTATTTACATTTAGTGCAGTGCGTCCTGCTCACAGTGTTCAGCTAGATCCGTTCCTGTTATTTACATTTAGTGCAGTGCGTCCTGCTCACAGTGTTCAGCTAGATCCGTTCCTGCTATTTACATTTAGTGCAGTGCGTCCTGCTCACAGTGTTCAGCTAGATCCGTTCCTGCTATTTACATTTAGTGCAGTGCGTCCTGCTCACAGTGTTCAGCTAGATCCGTTCCTGCTATTTACATTTAGTGCAGTGCATCCTGCTCACAGTGTTCAGCTAGATCCGTTCCTGTTATCTTCCTACTGACAGGCAGGCTTGTCTGGTTACAGTATATAAAGCTACCTGAAGAAAATTACAGGTGTTCTATTTGATCCTATTAGTACCACGGTCAGGCAGCTAGACTATTTACATTTAGTACAGTGCGTCCTGCTCACAGTGTTCAGCTAGATCCGTTCCTGTTATCTTCCTACTGACAGGCAGGCTTGTCTGGTTACAGTATATAAAGCTACCTGAAGAAAATTACAGGTGTTCTATTTGATCCTATTAGTACCACGGTCAGGCAGCTAGACTATTTACATTTAGTACAGTGCGTCCTGCTCACAGTGTACAGCTAGATCCGTTCCTGTTATCTTCCTACTGACAGGCAGGCTTGTCTGGTTACAGTATATAAAGCTACCTGAAGAAAATTACAGGTGTTCTATTTGATCCTATTAGTACCACGGTCAGGCAGCTAGACTATTTACATTTAGTACAGTGCGTCCTGCTCACAGTGTTCAGCTAGATCCGTTCCTGTTATCTTCCTACTGACAGGCAGGCTTGTCTGGTTACAGTATATAAAGCTACTTGAAGAAAATTACAGGTGTTCTATCCCAGCTTAGTGCAGCTACAGGCCATTAGTATGTCTGGAAGGCCAAGAAGGAGAGGCAGACAGTCACAAGCCAATAAGAGAGGGCAAGCAGGCTCTGTGTCTAGTGCTGGTCGTGGAGACGGTGCATCCTCATCAGCACATGGCCATGGGACACGCTTGGCCTTTTTTTCGGCAGCTGGCCGTGTTGAGCCGCAACATGCGGAAGACTTGGTCGAGTGGATGACCAAGCCGTCCTCATCCTCCTCATCCTCTCTCACCCATGCCCAGGGTGCTTTGTCTGGCAAAGCAGCGGCCTCTTCCCTCAGCTCAATGTCATCAGTGACTCCTTCCCTAGCTCCACCATGTCCTCATGAGGATTCCCTCGAACTGTTTGACCACAGTGTTGGGTACATGCTCCAGGAGGATGCCCAGCGTTTGGAAGGCTCTGATGACGATACTGAGCTCGATGAAGGCAGTAACATGAGCAAGGACAGAGGGGGTGCCCAAGAAGGACAGCAATCTGGCAGTCATGCTCCCCCTGCTGCAGCATACTGCCAGGTTTGCTCCAGTGATGAGGAGGGAGGGGATGATGAGGTCACTGACTCAACGTGGGTGCCTGATAGGAGAGAGGAGGAGGAGGAGGAGGAGGAGGAGGAGGAGGCGGCGGCACATCACCAACGAGGCAGGATGCCCTCCAGGGGCCAGCCTAAGGGCAGCACATTGACTGCATCACACCCCAAAGCTCCACATGTGCAGGGCGCTGCAGTCTCTGCGCGTTATTCAAAAAGTTCTTTGGTGTGGGCCTTTTTTGAGACGAGTGCATCAGATCGCACCGCTGCTATTTGCAACATATGTCTCAAGCGTATCTCGCGTGGCCAAAACATCTCCCGCTTGGGTACCACATGCTTGACCAGACATATGTTGACCTGCCATGCAGTTCGTTGGCAAGCGTATCTAAAAGACCCACACCAAAGAACAAAGAGGATCTCTCCTTGCTCCTCATCAGCTGAGATTTCCAACCCCACTAGACCTTCAGTCCTCTCTGAGACCTGCAGTGAGAGGAATGAAGGTGTAGAATTAGGTGTGTCACAGCCAAGTACTTGTGGGCAATCTGCTTTTGGTACACCGACGTCAGATTGTACCAGGCAAATTTCCCTGCCCCAGCTGCTGCACCGCCGAAAGAAGTTTGCTCCCAGCCATCCACATGCCCAGCGGTTGAATGCTAGCTTGGCAAAATTGCTAGCACTTCAACTGCTGCCTTTTCAGTTGGTAGACTCTGCCCCCTTCCGTGAGTTTGTGGAATGTGCGGTTCCTCAGTGGCAGGTACCCAAACGCCACTTTTTCTCACGGAAGGCGATTCCGGCTCTCTACCGGCATGTGGAAGGCAATGTCCATGCCTCGCTGGACAGGGCGGTCAGCGGTAAGGTGCATATTACCGCTGACTCATGGTCCAGCAGGCATGGACAGGGACGTTACCTAAGTTTCACGGCGCATTGGGTGACTCTGCTGGCAGCTGGGAAGGATGCAGGACAAGGTGCAGTAGTGTTGGAGGTTGTTCCGCCACCACGCCTCCAAAATGCTGATTGTGACACACCTCTCTCCTCCACCCCCTCCTCTTCTTCTTCCTCTATGGCCTCTTCCTCGGAACCAGCGGTGCTCCGTAGGCGTTCAAGGGGCTACGCAAGTACGCAGGCCAAAAGATGCCATGCGGTGCTTGAGCTGGTGTGCTTGGGGGACAGGAGCCACACTGGGGCAGAGGTTTTGTCAGCTCTGCAGGGGCAGGTTCAGAGGTGGTTGACGCCACGCCAACTTAAGGCAGGAATGGTGGTTTGCGACAATGGCACCAACCTCCTCTCTGCCCTCCGACAGGGACAAATGACCCATGTGCCCTGTTTGGCTCACGTCCTTAACTTGGTGGTGCAGCGGTTCTTGGGCAGGTACCCGGGCTTACAGGATGTCCTGAGGCAGGCCAGGAAAGTCTGTGTGCATTTCCGCCGGTCATATAATGCCAGTGCTCGGCTGACGGACCTCCAAAAGGAGTTTAACCTGCCCAAGAACCGCCTAATCTGTGACATGCCCACCAGGTGGAACTCAACGTTGGCCATGCTGCAGCGGCTGCACACGCAGCAGAGGGCCATCAATGAGTACCTGTGCGACTATGGCACCAGGACAGGGTCAGGGGAGCTTGGTTTTTTTTCCCCACGCCAGTGGGCCATGATCAGGGATGCATGCACTGTCCTGTCACCATTCGAGGAGGCCACGAGGATGGTGAGCAGTGACAGTGCATGCATCAGTGACACTGTCCCCCTTGTCCACCTGTTGGAGCACACGCTGCGTGGAATAATGGACAGGGCACTTGAGGCAGAACAGAGGCAGGAAGAGGAGGACTTCCTTAGCTCTCAAGGCCCCCTTTATCCAGACAGTGTTCCTGCGTGCCCGCCGATCACACAGGAAGAGGACGAGGAGGAAGAGGAGGAGGAGGAAGATTGTGTCAGTATGGAGGTGGAGCCTGGCACTCAGCATCAGCAGCAGTCTTTAAGGGATCAGTCCCAAGAAACACATGGACTTGTACGTGGCTGGGAGGAGGTGGCTGCGGACCATGTCGTTCTTAGTGACCCAGAGGACTCCGGACCGAATGCCTCAGCAAACCTACGCTGCATGGCCTCCCTGATCCTGCAAAGCCTGCGTAAGGATCCTCGTATTCGTGGTATCAAGGAGAAGGACCAATACTGGCTGGCAACCCTCCTTGATCCACGTTACAAGGGTAAGGTTGCGGACCTTATCTTGCCATCGCAGAGGGAGCAGAGGATGAAACATCTTCGGGAGGCCTTGCAGAAAGGTCTGTGCAACGCGTTCCCAGAGACTGGGAGGTTACAAACTCCTGTTTCTGGACAACGTGTTGCTGAGGCTTCGGTCAGTCAAAGAAGGAGCGGTGGAGAAGGTGGCCGTCTGACCGATGCGTTCAGACAATTTTTTGGTCCGCAGCCCCAAGGTATGATCGGTTCCAGCAACCATCGCCAGCGTCTGTTTTATATGGTGCAGGAATACCTAGGGGCAAGATCAGACTTGGACACCTTTCCCACCGAAAATCCTCTGGGTTACTGGGTCTTGAGGATGGATCACTGGCCAGAGCTTGCACAGTATGCAATTGAGCTACTGGCCTGTCCTGCATCCAGCGTTCTTTCGGAACGCACATTCAGTGCTGCTGGAGGCGTGGTAACCGATCACAGGGTGCGTCTGTCCACCGACTCGGTCGATCGGCTGACCTTCATAAAAATGAATGAGTCTTGGATCACCACCAGCTACCAAGCACCTGATGCTGATGTAACCGAATAATTTTTTTTGAAATCTCAGATCCCTTCAAAGACTGCCTATGCTGATGCTGAGTGACTATCCCTGAGTAATTATCCTCTTCCTCCTCAATCATCACGCTGATAGCTTGTAAGAACATTTTTGGTTCTGGGCGCCACCACCAGTGCCTAAGGCACAATTTTTCAGCCCCTGTTTAACAGGGGCGTGTAATTACAATTTTTGATGTAATACTTTGCAGCAGGGCTCGTTCCTGCATTCCAACTAGAGTGTCTGTGAGGGGTTGCAGTGTTGTGGCACCAGCACCAGTGCCTAAGGCCCAATTTTTCTGCCCCTGTCTAACAGGGGCGTGTAATTACAATTTTTGATGCAATACTTTGCAGCAGGGCTCGTTCCTGCGTTCCAACTAGAGTGTCTGTGAGGGGTTGCAGTGTTGTGGCACCAGCACCAGTGCCTAAGGCCCAATTTTTCTGCCCCTGTCTAACAGGGGCGTGTAATTACAATTTTTGAAGCAATACTTTGCAGCAGGGCTCGTTCCTGCGTTCCAACTAGAGTGTCTGTGAGGGGTTGCAGTGTTGTGGCACCAGCACCAGTGCCTAAGGCCCAATTTTTCTGCCCCTGTCTAACAGGGGCGTGTAATTACAATTTTTGAAGCAATAATTTGCAGCAGGGCTCATTCCTGCGTTCCAACTAGAGTGTCTGTGAGGGGTTGCAGTGTTGTGGCACCAGCACCAGTGCCTAAGGCCTAATTTTTCAGCTCCTGTTCAACAGGGGCATGTAATTACAATTCTTGATCTAATATTTCACAGCAGGGCCCTGTGAGGGCTTACAGTGTTGTGGCCACAGCAATACCTAAGGCCCAAATTTCTGCTGAGTATATAGGGCAGGACCCTACTTTCAAACATCTAACTTACAAATGACTCCTACTTGCAAACGGAAGGAGACAACAGGAAGTGAGATGAAATCTACCCCTAGGAAGGGAAATTCTCTCCTGTAAGAGTTAATATGGGAAAACAATTTCTCCTTTCCACTGATGCTTTCCAATCCTTGTTCCACAAAAAAACCCAAATTTTCAAAAAACATTTTTCATTGGGACAAAAAAGTGAGGTGAAATCTTCTGAAGAGGAGGAAAGACAGCAAAACAAATGTCACAGGGGTGATAACCCTTCCCTATGTTTTCCAAAAAGCTTAGAAAAGATTTTTTGGCTGGAGCTAAACACGTTAAAAATGTTCAAAATTACAAACAGATTCTACTTAACAACAAACCTACAGTCCCTGTCTTGTTTGCACTGCTGTTCAGAGTATATAGGGCCTGGTGGCCCCACACCTTTCCTTATTTTAATTTGGGTGCGGGGTTCCCCTTAATATCCATACAAGACCCAAAGGGCCTGGTAATGGACTGGGGGGTACCCATGCCGTTTGTCTCACTGATTTTCATCCATATTGCCATGACCCGACATGACATTAAACCCGCAAGCAGTTTTAAATGAGATTTTTTCCTTTAAAAATGACATTTGGTGCAGGGACTGTTCTAAACATGGGAAACACGCGTCACTTTACAGGCATACTATAGACACCCCCCAGGTACGATATTTAAAGGAATATTTCACTTTTTTTTTTTACTTTAAGCATCATTAAAATCACTGCTCCCGAAAAAACGGCCGTTTTTAAAAGTTTTTTTTGCATTGATACATGTCCCCTGGGGTAGGACCCGGGTCCCCAAACCCTTTTTAGGACAATACCATGCAAATTAGCCTTTAAAATGAGCACTTTTGATTTCGAACGTTCGAGTCCCATAGACGTCAATGGGGTTCTAACGTTCGTGCGAACTTTCGGTCCGTTCGCGGGTTCTGGTGCGAACCGAACCGGGGGGTGTTCGGCTCATCCCTACTGGTCACCAGTGCCACCCATCAGTGTCCATCAGTGCCACCAATCAACGCCCATCAGTGCTGCCTATCAGTGACCATCAGTGCCATCTATTTGTGCCCATCAGTGCCACCTATCAGTACTCATTAGTGCTGCATATCAGTTCTGCCCATCAGTGCCCATTAGTGCTGCATATTAGTGCATCCTCACCAGTGCCACCTCATCAGTGCCCTTCAGTGCCGTGTTATCAGTACCCATCAGGGCAGCCTAAAAAAACCCTGTGGTGAATAAATACCACCAAAAGAAAGCTCTATCTGTCTCAAAAAAATGATAAACATTTTATTTGGGTACAGTGTTGCATGACCATGCAATTTTCATTCAAAGTGCGACAGCACTGAAAGTTGGCCTGGGCAGGAAAGGGGTAAAAGTGCCCAGTAGGCAAGTAATTAAAAACATTATGGGGTTTATTTACTAAAGGCAAATACAATTTGCACTACAAGTGCATTGCAAGTGCATTTGGAAGTGCAGTCTCTATAGATCTGAGGGGGACATGCAAGGAAAATAAAAAAAAACAGCATTTTTGCTTGTACATGATTGGATGATAAAATCAGCAGAGCTTCCCCTAATTTTAGGGCTTCCCCTCAGATCTACAGCGACTGCACTTCCAAGTGCACTTGCAATGCACTTGTGGTGCAAATTGGATTTGCTTTTAGTAAATCAACCCCTATACCTATTGCTTAATGATTTGCCTGTTCTTCTTTAAAGTGGTATTAAAGGCAGATTTTTAATTTTTTTATAGCAAACCTGTTATACTTACCTGCTCTGTGCAATGGTTTTGCACAGAGCAGCCCCAAACCTCCTCTTCTCGGGATTCCCCACTGGCACTCCTGGCTCCTCCCTCCTGCCAGGTGCCCCATAAAAAGCAGCTTGCTATGGTGCACCTGAGCTGGCTTGTTTCTGAGCCGCTGCTGTTTCCATCTACACATGGAGCACAGCTCTGCCCCACCCCTGCTCTCTCCTCATTGTCTCACTTGCTGTGATTGACAGTAGTGGGAGCCAGTGGCTCCTGCTGCTGTCTCAGCCAGTAAAGAGGAAGAGACCCGGGAGAGCCACTGCTCTTGTGCACATCACTGGATCAAGATCAAGTTCGTATTAAGGGGAGCTGGACTGGCTGCTGCACACAGCATAGAATGCATGAAGGTAAAAAACACCTTGAGCCAACCACTGTAATGTGGAAATTCCTTTTTGACTGAAGCCTATATAGAGGAAAACCAGAAGCTTGGGTTTTGGTGCAGCTTTTCTGAACCATTAAAGGATCCAGTGAAGAGGGACCAAATGTTGCCTATTTCTTTACTCCATTACACTGCCGGGGACAAAGAAAAGACAGCTAAGAACAGTTTTCCGGTCCCCATGTAATATCACTGGGCCAATCAACAATAAGAGGAAGGAGAATGAGTTATGTGTTCTGGGTGGTTTCTTCCATTGGCTGAACAGAATAATGAAGAGGTAGGTTAGCTAAAGGAATGCAATTTTATGTTGCTGGAGGATGAGGGGCATTAAAGCAGGCATGTTGCATCACCCTACATGGACAATGCACAGGTTTGCTTTAAGAAGTCGTACTCCTACTGATACAGTTAGGGTTAGTTTGCACATGCTTTGCCCTCTGAAGGAGCGATCCATGGTGAATTGCTTTTAAGAGTGCATTTTATAGGCAGTGAGGAGACCTCATCACCTATTTTAACCTCTAAATATGTGCACTGCCATGCAAAGCATACTGTATGATTGTGGCATGACTCCATTTAGTCGAACACAACAAAGAGATAATTTTTGCTGCATTATGATCTAAAGCATGTGTAAACCCCCATCCTCTGCCTTTGCAGTTTAAGTAGGAGTGGCATTTTTTTTAACACCCCCTCAGCCGCAAGTCAAAACTAAGCAGCAGCTTTCTCCAATATGTAAGATATTATATCAATGAAACTGATAATGAGATTCCCACACTATGGGTGCTACATGTGGTCAAAGTTTGGAATTCAATTCCATTATTTTTGGTGGGACCCTTTTTTTAAATGTTTAATTTTCTACTTTCCAGTGATTATGCAGGCAGTGAAATTTTGACTCGTACATCATTATAGCCTCAAATGTAAATCTAGCATTCTAAAATTGCATTTCTAATGTTTTGATAGATCTTGCTAGCTGCTTCAAATGCTACGAAAAATAGCAAGCAATTTGCTCTGCTTCATGTCGTAGTCTAGTTTTAAGGAAGATTTCCTTTGATGAATAAAATATTGCAAGATTTGAAAACATGAAAACTCAGGAGCTAAGCTCACATAATCAACATTTGTATTCTGTTGCCCATATTTTATTCAAAATATTGATTCTGACTTACCAAAGTGTGAAGTGAGCTAAAAGAAAGTAGAGGAACATCTGTTTGTTAAAGAAAAAAAAAAAAACAATCTACACAACTAAATCTCAAAACTCAAAAAGTAAAAAAGAAAGTATGTCTAGGTACCCCACTGTGCGCTAGTACTCTCTGACCTCTACCGCACTATAGCACTCATTAGCAATGATATATGGCTTGTAGGCAGGCTACATCCTTGGAAATGCTGAATGCTGAAGAGAATAAAAAGGCTGGAAGAGAGGGGAGGTAGGAGTACCTCTTCCCTTGCAGAGATATTGTCTTTTGCTTTTTTTAAACAAAGTACAACTAAAGACAAAACTTTTTATTTATAACCCCATCAGGATTTTTTTCATATGTGTGGCACAGAGGAAATTTCCTTTCACTCCTTGCTCCATAGCCAAAAATAGAATGTGAGAGGAAATTCCTCCAAATTGAGAGAATACCTGGTTGTCACCAGGGTCAGCAAAACTAATGCCCCCATTGGAAGATTTCTACTCTATGGCTGGGGACAACCCAAAATTTGGTATTTTCCTTCACTTTCACTTTCAGTGATAATGGATAACAGCATAAATAGAGAGGGTGAATCCCCCTAATAGAGAACAGACAATAATAAAAGTCTAACAAAAGTTCAAATCTTTCCACTCGGGAAAAAAAAATAAAGTTTTGATAGATAGATTAGATAAATTAGACAGATAGATAGATAGATAGATAGATAGATAGATAGATAGATAGATAGATAGATAGATAGATAGATAGATAGATAGATAGATAGATAGATAGATATAGAGTGAGGAATGGACTCCACTAGAGCTTTGAAGATATGCTGTGGTATCTGGCACCAAGATGTCACTAGCAGATCCTTTAAGTCCTGTAAGTTGTGAGTTGGGGCCTCCATGGTTCAGACTGTTTATTCTAGCACATCCCACAAATGCTTGATTGGATTGACTCTGGAGAAGTCAACACCTCAAATGTGTTATTCTGTTCCTCAAACCATTCTTGAATTCATCAGACCAGGCTGTCTTCTTCCATTGCTCCGTGATCTGGTCCTGATGCTCATGTGCCCATTAGAGGTGCTTTTGGTTGTGGACATGGGTTAGCATGGGCACCCTGACCAGTCCAGCATTAACTTTTTTCAGTAATTTGAGCTACAGTAACTCATCTATTAGACTACATGGGCCAGCCTTCACTCACCATGTGCATCAATGAACCTTGTCCACCCAAGGTTTGCCAGTTTTCCTTCCTTGGACCATTTTTAGTAAGTACTGACTATGACCACTGCATACCAGGAACATCCCATGAGAGCTGCAGTTTTGGAGATACTCTGACCTAGTTGTCCAGCCATTACAATTTGGCCCTAGAAACAGGCGTTCAAATCTTTACGTTTGCCCGTTTTTTTTTTATTTTTAACACATCAACTTCAGCGCTAACATGTTCACTTGCTACCTAAGATATCCCACCCACTTTCAGATGCCATTGTCACAAAATAATCAATGTTATACACTATACCTGTAATAATGTTATGGCTGATCGGTATATATTTATAAAACTTATATATAAACCTTAAATATACCGCATGTATAAAAATTTATTACGCATGCAAAATATTCAGAGTTATTGTTGAGTTAACTTATGCATGCTGCTAAATTTGGCCTGAGCAGCTAGGCATTAATGACCTCTACACATGAACTGATTAAAACAAATTCCTAAACAAAAGTAAACATGCAATTAATGCATATAAAAAGTGATTTCATAGTTTACAAGTGTAATAACAAAATACTATAAAGAAAGATCAGAAAATGTTCTGCAAAAGCTGATCTAGGCCTGGAATGAAAGAAGGAATTTAGGGCTTTATTTTTCTTAAAATATCTCTGTAAAACTCAAAGAGACTTTTGTGTACTTGCAAAGCAGCCCCCTTACAAATTGATAATGTACTATTCATTCTTCCACGTATTTGAGTGCATCTGTTTGGCAGCATTGCCAGTTCCCAATTTTGTAATCTAATTAATTCAGGGTCCTTAAACTGTCTTTGAATGTACACTTCCGACTGATGTCAAAAAATAAAAAAGAAGAAAATGTGTCAATGTAATTCCTAGCACCTACTCTAATTTACTCTCATTTGTTCTCATGTGTGATAATCCCACCATATAATTACTTTCTAGAATTTCACAATATTTAACAATGTTATAAAAAAATCAACCTACCTAAATATGGTTATTTAAAAAATTAATGTTTTGTAGTCTAAGAGTAAAACAAAGCCCCAAAATAAAATGTATATACATTTTATTAGATGTTTTTCCTAGGCTGCAATATGTATCAGGAATGTAAATATTTTTCATCCAGCTTGAATTCAGCTAGTATCTCCCTTTTTGCAGTTATAGGAAACCCCACTACCTTAGGGAACTTACTGTTTCTATACTACTTTGTAGATGATATATTATTGAACTGCAAGATAAACATGTAATTATTTTTCTTAATTTACCATCTGTTCAATTTTATATTTCTTTTGCTGAACATTGTTGTTCTACAGTACAATTCAGTTGGGAGACTTTTCTCTGTGAAATTATTAGAGGGAGGTGTCCCACTTAATAATTTTCTAACAGTGCAAGCTAAAATTCATATCTGCTTCTTCTTCCATGTCCCACGTATACAATGGCGATGAGCTTGGGCATCCTCTGACTTCATCTCTAACTTGAACTCTCAACATCCTCATTTTTTACCCCAAAGATGCTGCGGGACAGGTCATTCCTCATCCAGCATTTCAAGTGAGCTGCAGGACTGGGAATAACCCAGCCCTTATCTTATTGGAGTACAAAAAATATGAAGTTTAGAGTTTGTGTTAAAGATGCCAAGCTCATCTCACAGTAGTCCTAAAGAAATGAACAATAGCAGGGATAAATTGCTATTGTACACTTGTATTGTAGATTCACTTCAGCATAAATGTACCTCCTGAACCCATCTAGCAAATCATATGCTTGCTATTGCTGTTCCCGGGGGGGGGGGGGGGGGGAACATATCTATTGCAAGTTGATTAACTTGATGGTCAAGGTTGTGGTATACAGCAGCGGTTACCCCAACCTTTTGGCACCAGGGACTGCTTTTGGTGTAGCCAATTTTTCCAGGGACTTGGGGGTGTTCACTGAGTCACAGTTCCCCCTTTAAAGCAGTCCCACAGTCCCAAGGGGAATGTACTGTAAAGGGGCACTGTGATATAAAGGGGACTTCACTATAATGATTACAGTGCTGTCCCCTTTATACCACGGTGCCCTTAGAAACCATACCCCCCCTGCTCCATCACAGTGCCCTTTGCAGTCATGGGCCCACCCCATCACAGCTCCCCTTGCAGTCACCCCCCATCACAGTGTCCCTTGCAGTCATGGTCCCCCCCATCACAGCCCCCCTTGCAGTCATGGGGCCCCCCATCACAGTGCCCCTTATAGTCATGCCCCCCATCACAGCGCCCATTACAGTCACCCCCCTCCCCATCACAGTGTGCCTTGCAGTCATGGTCCCCCCCCATCACAGCCCCCCTTGCAGTAATGCCCCCCCCTCGCAGTCATAGCTCCCACTTCCACCATCACAGTGTAAATGTCATATAGCAACATGACCATATATGGAAAGTCCTCTAATTTATCCTTTCAGAAGGGGTTTATGTTATTTTCTTTTTTTGCATTTATTTGTTTATTTGCAGCAGCGCAAAACAAGATTTTGTTTATTTATTAAACCACATATGAATCCTCTGGGATGCTTGCACCTATCCACTGATAAATGCTGTGAGGGTACCATTTGAGTGCATGCACATATTCAATAAGCTTTTGCAAACAAGGCTCTATATGTGTGTGTGCCTGAAGTCATTAAAGTCAATATTTTTTAACATACCTGCCATTAAAAAAATAAGTTATTGACCTACTAGCTCGACACATTCTATCACAACCCAGCGATTGTCATGTTATCATTAACTAACCAATACTTCTTTTATTTATTTCCTTTTTTATTTAGCTTTAGTTTATTTTTGCTGGTCAACTGCGATCCCTCATATGGCTTCAAGGAGCTTGTCACTCATTGCTAAGAAACATTGCCACATTCAACATACCCCTTTTCGTTTCTGAAGTCACAGTCTGTCAAATTTATAAATTTACTCCAATTTGATGTTCACACAAGCAATACACTACCAGTGTTATCAGAATTAACAACACCTGCAATCTCCATCTGTTCCAGATTGCTTTGGATCAGGTTCAGCTCTTATCTTGAAAACCAATTATCCTTGATGCTATATACCAAACTAACTCTGTGCTAGAGTGGTCATCTATCCCCACCACTAAATTGAATCTCATTCTAATGATTCAGTCTCGACAACACACTCACTGAACTCAACTGCTTAGTGAGTGTGATGAAAGAGGTTGACTCAATTATCTATCTATCTATCTATCTATCTATCTATCTATCTATCTATCTATCTATCTATCTATCTATCTATCTATCTATCTATCTATCTATCTATCTATCTATCTATCTATCTATCTATCTATCTATCTATCTATCTATCTATCTATCTATCTATCTATCTATCTATCTATCTATCTATCTATCTATCTATCTATCTATCTATCTATCTATCTATCTATCTATCTATCTATCTATCTATCTATCTATCTATCTATCTATCTATCTATCTATCTATCTATCTATCTCTCTCTGTTCATTGCATCTTAGTTTTCTTAAGCTAAAATATTTTAAAAAACATCAACAATCCTATTTAAAAATTATTTGCAATTGTAAAATGAAAACATGTTATGCTTAAAGAGACACTAAACTCTGGAATAAAAATAAAAATTATATTCAAGTATGTATTACTAACTTTAAAAAGTCCCTTCTATTGCTCTAAGCCTCCTCCAAATCTCCAAATTCCTATTCTTTGCTGCTGTGAACTGACTTTCTTTTAGGGCACTTTCACACTGAGGCGGTAGGGGCGATAGCGGCGCTAGTTTTAGCGGCACTTTACCAATGTTTAAGCGGCGCTTGCTGCCGCTAGCGGTAAGCTTTTAACCCCTCAAAGGAGTTAAAAAGGGGTTAAAAGCTTTGGCAGCCCTGCCCATTCATTTCAATGGGCAGGATGTTTTAGGAGCAGTGTATACACCGCTCCTAAACCGCGCCAAAGATGCTGCTTGCAGGACTTTTTTTAAAGTCCTGCAAGCGCACCACCCCAGTGTGAAAGCACTCAGGCTTTCACACTGGAGTGACAGGAGAGGCGCTATACAGGCACTTTGTAGGCGCTATTTTTAGTGCTAAAACGCCTGTAAAGCACCTCAGTGTGAAAGTGGCCTTAGAGGGTGGCTACATTCATTCCCCATTGGTCCCACTGTATGTGGGAAGGTATCCATCCTCTCCTGCTTGGACTTTGACTATGCGATTTGTAGCGTGCATATAGTAGTGCACATGACCACAACTAACATGCGCTGCTGGTTTTAAACAAAGTGAGAGGCAAAAGGAATGGTTCGGGAGCGAATGGAGGACATTACAGGGAGGCAGAAAAACACAGTAAGGGCTTGTTTAACCATGTATTGCACTTTGAAGAGCAATTTTCATTCAGTTCACTCCTCAGAGAGCATTTGACAGGTGTTGCATCACCTCCTCACCTCCTGATTTAACTCTTTGATCATTACGCTAGTGTGCCATAACTGCGTGCATTGCACATGGTAAAAATAGGTAGCCGACCCCCGGCAGCCCACCTTTTTAAAATTTTAAAATAGCATCCGGATGGGGCTGTACACATGCCATGACCATGAGGCTTTTTTAGATCAGTGTGCAGAGTTTGACAGGTGTTCCCATCTCTCAAACTCACCAACTGAGTTCAATGGGGCAGTACCACCACCACATGCAATGCACACAATTAGGATGCGGTATTGCACCATTACAGGGTTGAATCAGGCAATCAGGAGGCGATATAATGCCTTCTCACTGCCTGTGAAATGCTGTCTGCAAAGCAATCTGAACATGGATCTCTCTTCAGAGGGCACTACACTCCTCCATGAGTGTGAAAGGGCCCCTTTGGAGCCCCAAGTAACACCCATCTCTTAGGATCACAGAACATTTCCTTGTTTTCATGAACATAAATTATATATCAAGGCAAAACTTTATTTTCAGATTTGGTTAGAGTGGTGAGTGGATAGATCCACCATACCTCCCAACTTTTTGAGATGGGAATGAGGGACACCTATTAGCAAAAGTATGTAGGCATAGGACACACCCTCGCCACACCCCTTAAATGTACAAAAAATGTGTTAAAACCACAAGTGTTTTTTTTTTCTACCACTTTGCCTTTATACTGGCTTTTGAAATTTACAGATGCAGCACTTTAGAAATTGGATGAAAGGTTAAGCACTGGGAAACACTTTTTGAAAGATAAAGAGTGCATTTTATAAACAATTATATAGATCAGACCAAAATAAGGAACAAATGAGGAGGAAAGAGGGACAGAGGGGCATTGTTTTACATCAGGGACAGTCCCTTGAAATCATGGACAGCTGGGAGCTATGGATCCACTGTTTTATTACTGTCTGTGTCCCTACTAGGAATATACCCTTTCTTTAATTGGCCTGGTCACCAATGAAAGTGAGGATAAATCCAAAATTTGCAGCTAGATCAGGGATAGAGGGGAAAATGTCCAGTTGGGATACTTTTTCCCCATGACAACTATCAATGATTACAATGTAAAGACAAAGGTTAATTTTAATGACGAATAGACTGTGCACTCTGCAAGTTGCTCCAGAGCTTAGTAACTGAGATGAAGCTTCACTTTGATTGGATGATAGAAGTCACCAGACATTCCCCTCATTTACTAAGCCCTGGAGCAACTGCACTTGCAAAATTGCCTTTAGTAAATCAACCCCAATATCTCACTCCGTGCTAAATCTATAAGACAGGAATTGAAGGAAAATTGCCCTAATTAGACACAGATAGTGAAAAGAACCTGTCAGTGGTTTTAAAATTCCCCTACTTAATGCAAAAAGTTTTGGCTTTAGATATACTTTAACCTGGCTTAAAATACTGTAATAATGTGTATATAACATTTTATTCCTGTTGATGATGGAAAAAACATCAGGCAAATGATTATACAGGGTTCGCATGACCCCATTCTAGTCCCGTCAAGGAGCATGGGCTCCTGCCTCTCATTTGCTGACCACTGGCTATCCATAGTCTGTTCCCCCTCACATAAAATAGAGATGCTGATGGACCCTGCCCAGTCACTGTCCTCCACTCCAGAGGACCTAAAAAACCCAGTTGACAAGTATTTCTTTGCTGCAACTTGGCCAGATTTAGGCAAAATCTCAGATTCAGCTCAGCAGTTCTGGTTAATCAGTCTGCTCATTACTAAATATTAATGTTCATATAAATATGCATATGTACAGTATGCCTATGCAGTGGGGATAAGGGTTCGGAGGAGAGGTGGTGGTATAACCTGACAGCATAGCTTATCTTGCTTAGCACAGGGGGGGTATATTAATGGATTATTGTGATGATAGTGATGATAAAGTTAGAAGTGGTCTGTGAAAAAACATTAAATATAAAAATAGCCTCTACTGTGCACAGGGAGAGGAAAAAACTCTCATTCATTGAAAAAAACTATTTTAGTACAGCTAAAAGATAAGCGTTAGATCACATGTCATTTTTCTAGAACAATACATTTCTATACTTTAGGTGCTCAAGGTTGGATCGTGTTACAACAAGTTAAGACAATGCACTCTGTGCCTATCAACAAGATCGTTGCTGGATGCAAGATTAAGAAACTGTATTGGTATTCCTGTGATAAAGTAGCTGGGCAAAGAATAAAAAAAGGGGGACTCAATGCATATAACTGATACAAGATGGAGTCTCCTAAGCATAACTCTGAGCGAGGGCCACTTACTTGGTGATCAATCTGTTCTCTTGAAATCAACCAGGAATAAGGGATTTGGGGATAAGCTGAAATAAAGATGCAGCATTAAAAACAGGAAATCAAGTTCATAAATGCACTTGGTGTCTAGTGGTAATTGCCATCATAATATTGGTAGTTAGTGGTGAGTGTCCCCATAACATTGGTGGTCAGTTCCCTTAAAATATTGCAGCAAAGGATAAGGGTCCCCATAACAGTGGGAATCAGATGTGAGTGCCCGTTAACATCCTACATACATCCTTGTTTGCCTGGCACTTCATATCTCACCTTTGGTCACCCAATATGGGGTTCTTTTCATCAGCAAAGGTAACAAGTGTTCACTTTCATGTTTTTGTACACGCTTTTGCACCTTTAGTATTATCGTTTCACACACCAGCTCCTCAGTGTCACTTATCCCATCAGATTACAGTCCCATATTTTCCCAATTTTATTACTTTTTTCATTCTCACACACACACTACCTCATTTCATAGCATTTTCACCATAATAATTTCACTAATTAGGTCACAACACACAGCACATTTATTTTTCACCTCATCACACTAATGGCAATACAATTTATTTTATGAACAAACCAGCAATAAATAAATGAACAAACTATAAAATAAAATAAATTAATAATATCAATCTATATAATTTTAGTACTTGACTGAGTATCTATTAGTCTGGTGTCGCAAAGCAGTATGGAACCATCACAGAATGACTGCAGTTTACTCATTGAGATTTTTGAATACCAAATTGCAGGTGCCTCGTCTCCCTTTTTCCTCTCAAGGTCCAAGAGCGTGGCTCCTTGTAAGCCCTATGGACTATGGACTCGCCTGGTGGGTGTGGAGGGGACTTGCGGAGATCTCGGGATCACTGAACGCAACCGTTTTTAGCAATTCTGGTTGTGTGATTGATTCTCACCTTTCCATCATTTGAATGGTAAATCTATCACCACAAATATGGAGATGTATTTTGCACAATATTAAATGTCCAATAATGCTTTGTATACTGCAAAATGTCAATAATGTTGTCTAAATAAGACATTTTTCTTGATATATTTCCCTAGAATAACAAATCCCCCTGAAGAAAACCACAAATGAAAGGGTTAAAATGCATTGGGATATTCATGTGGATAGCAGTGTTGTTATTTGCAAACCATGGTCTCCTTGGCGCATTGTTTGCCATGAGCGATGGTTCATGTTGTTGTTTATGTGTCGCTAACCAGAGCCTATATTTTAAACTCATTGTACAGTTGAATTTTTTTTGTCTTATCAAAAGATCTTTAACTAATTATCTCTTCATAAATATCCTGCTGCTAAAAACCCCCTTGGGGAAACTCTTCCATATTTTGCAATTTTTGGGGTGTGCAGCATTGTTGACTCCCATATATGTGTCCATCAATTTGATGCACACAGTATAGACACAACTCTAATCTTTGACTGCAAGAGTGGCTCCATAGAATGCTGTTGCTGATTCCAGCTTGTCCTGACTTCGGTTGTTTCCCGTATGTTGGTTTCTGTTCTACACCTGTGTGCCTACAATCTGCACCAGATCAAATCTGTGCATCCACAGCATCCCAATGCACACAGTGTAGGGAGACATTGATGAATTTGTAATAAGATGAGGCACTGAGATCTGCAAGAATGTAGAATTCATCTTAAATTGCATAGGAGAACAGCATATATGTGTGGGAACAGCATTACAGGAGAGAGCAGAGAGAAAAAAAACAGCCTTACTGTGCAGAATGTACAAGCATATATTAACACATACCGTATTTATCGGTGTATAACACACACATTTTTCCCCTTAAAATCAGGGGAAAATTGTGGGTGCGTGTTATACACTGATCCCTGCTGATCCCCCCCGCTGATTGTGCGGAGTGAGCGCCGGCCGCCTATATACATACATAGCCCAGTGTACTCGGCTAGGCTTGGCTAGCTCCGCTCACAATCATGCCCAGTCCCGCCCTATGATGGACATAACACAGGGACTTGGCGTGACTGTGAGCGGAGCTAGCCGAACCTAGCCAAGCACACTCAGCTATGTATGTATATGGGCGGCGCTCGGCTCCGCTCACAATCACGCCCAGTCCCGCCATTGGACCTGTGTTATGTCCATCATAGGGCGGGACTGGGTGGGACTATGAGAGAAGCCGAGAAGAGCCGAGGACCGGCTCTGTGTATCTCAGCACCGGCGGCGCCATTTTCAAACTGCAGTGACACTGACAAGTCACTGCAGTTTAACTGCAGCCTGGGCAAGACTGCAAATGTCACTGACAAGGCTGCAGATGGACACTGATAAGGCTGCAAATGACACTGACAAGGCTGCAAAGGCTGCAAATGACACTGGCAAGGCTGCAAGGCTGCAAATGACACTGACAAGGCTGCAAATGACACTGGACAAGCATGCGGATGGACGCTGTGCAAGACTGCAGATGGACACTGATAAGGCTGTATTGATGGGCATTTAAATTTAAGTTTTTTTCCTTAAAAAGTTTTTTTCCTTAAAATTCCGTGTGTGTTATACGCCGATAAATACGGTAGATGCTAGCATATCACTACAGCACTACCTATAGTTCGTAGTGCATAGTACATGCATTCGCGCTTCCAACAGACATAACTCTAGTCCTTGTATGCAAACGTGGGTCCGCAGGATGCTGCAAGAGAAAGGAGCCACCCTGAAACTTGGGGCAGTGCCCATGACATTAGTTTATTCTTGAATATAGGCTAGGAATCAATGTTAAAGATCCTACATACTCAGTCAGTGATTAACCACCTGTGGACCATCCGCCCGCAATTTACTGCAGACGGGCGGCCCATGCAGGCAAAGCAATGTAGCTGTCCGCCGCTGCCTGCTTCTGGGTTTAAGGTGCGCACATGCGTTCCCCCCTTCCTGCTGGCACCCGCTGTGATTGTACACAGGGGGAATCTGTCAGCAAGTCCTGGGCAAGGATTCATGGCCAGGACCTGCTGATCGGCTGTGTCCAATCACAGCTCAGAGCCCTGTTCTGACAACCAACACAGGACTCTGTACAGAGAGAATGATCCCTCTGTTTCTTATCCCTCCAAAGAAGGATAAGAGACAGAGATATTTAGTAAAAATCAGCACACATTATACATTGTTAGGCACACATTTAACCCCATTGATTGCCCTAGATGATAACTCATTCACAGCCAGTGTCAATAATACAGTGACAGTGCATAGTATTATCACTGATCACTGTATTAGTGTCACTGGTGATGTCAGTTGCAGTTAGTCTGTTCCGCTCCAGCATCAGTTAGTGTCAGATTACCAGCTGCACTGTCGCAGTCCCATTATAAGATGCTGATCACTGCCAATAGTAGTAGAAAAAAAAATCCTATATATATACTGTTTGTTGATGCTATAACTTTCATGCAAACCAATCAATATAGACTTATTGGGATTTATTTTTACCAAGATATGTAGCAGGATACATACATACAAGTTTAAAAAAAAAATATATTGGATATGTTTTTATAGCAAGTAAAAAATAGTGTTTTTTTTTTTTTTTTTTTTTTTTAAATCTTTGATCTTTTTTTGTTTATATCACAAAGATGTATTAATTATCAAATACCACCAACAGAAAGCTCTATTTGTGTGAGAAAAATGATATAAATTTAGTTTGGGTACAGCACTGCATGTCTGTGCAAATACCAGTTAAAGTAGCGCAGTGCTAAAAAAGCAAAAAATGGCCTGGTCATGAAGGGGGTTAAAACCTTCTGGAGCTGAAGTGGTTAAATCAGCTGTGAAAAGTGCATTAATAATTAAGGGTTTAATATCACCCTAATAAGAGGTTACTGTGTTACTTAGTGCTTTCTGCCCCCTAAACTGATTTATAGTTCGTTTCCAGAAATCAGGGAAAGACGGCAGTGGAAAGGTGTTGGGAATGCTTACAGGAAGCCCCCAGAAAGAAAATATTTTATAAACAAGCAGCAAAGTCCCTCTAAGTATTAATTCCTTTCATAAAATAAATGTGAATTTATGAAGTGCTAGTGCTGTAACACCTCTTGTTCTCCAATAAAACTTATAAGAAGCATTTTACATATTGTGGTTGGAGGGGAAGAAGTTTGTCTTTTCAGAAGCGGCGTGATGCCACGGGGTCCACAGAATGAAATAATGATTGCCTCTAGAATATATTCAGACGGATGCGTAAACAGCATCATGCAGAATAGAGGATGATTTGCCTGCAAGAACAACATCTGACGTTCCTACTTGATCAAATGATGATGATATATCTCCCGCAAAAAATGGCAAGGGACCGTACTTGGGTGTGATTAGTACATTTCTTGAAATATTTTAGACAGATTGCAAGTCTGAAAGGCAGCTGAGTAGTGTACCTTATTCCATGAATGAAGGCATTACTTGTGAGGTTAGATGCTTGTCACTGCAATGCTCATTAAAATCAAGTTGGCAATATGATAGATAAAGGTAAAAGTGTAGTTTGTGCTTAAAGTGGAATTCCATACACACATTTTTGCATATAGAACCTATATTTTTTATTGCTCTCTGTGTCCCCTTTTAATTCCTGTTCTTATTATCACTTGTCGGAACACAAAGGAAATCTCCTAATAGGGGCACAGGTAGCAATAAAAAACCCTCACTAATCCACTATAAAAAAAAGAGTTTTATTTGTGATCTACATCCCAGTTTGAACCAGGCATTTTCTGGCATTTTTGTTTACATGTGAAAATAATTTTTTTTTTTGCAAGAAAACTTTCAAACTTTGTATATTTTTGAAAGCCGCGGCCCTAGAGAATAAATAATGGGTTTTGAATTTTTTTATGTCACTTGGTATCCGCGCAGCGGTTTTTAAAATGCAATTTTTAGAGAAAAAATACACTTTTTAAAATTTTAACACAAAAAAACAAAGTACATGACCCATTTTTTTTTTTAAATACAAAACATAATGTCATGCCCAGTAAATAGATACCAAACATGTCACGCTTTTAAGTTGTGCATGCCAGCGCAACAGCGACAAATGACTTAAATGTTACTATCTATAGGCGATGATTTAAAAGCCTTTACAGGTCACCACTTTGGATTTATAGAGGAGTTCTAGTGCTAGAATTACTGGCCATGACTTGCTGTTCGCGGCTATTCCTCACATGTGTGGGATGATTGCGTGGTTGCATGCGCGTGGATCCGATGCACGTGTTTGCCTTTGCACGATAGCACGGGGGGGACGGGGACACTTTTTTTAAAAATTATTAATTATTTTTAGTTTTTTTCACTGTTGCTTTCATCTATTTATTTTTATTGCTTTTATTGCTGTCACAAGGAATATAAACAGGTACTCTTTATGGAGGGATCTGGGGTCACTTGAAAGCATTCAAAAATGCCAAGATCCGCATTTTTTAATATTTTTGTTTTTCAAAAAATGGCTCCGTTGACATCTAGGTAAACCAAAAGTGATGTCATGTCATCGCCTCTGGGTTACCATAGTGGAGACCCAATCAAAGCCAATTCCAGCTTTTTATGTGTCTGCCACTAGTCGGTGGACGTGCCGGCCAGTAGCTCGGGTCTCCCAGTGGGACTAGAGAGCCCAAGAGAGCCACGGAAGATGGAGGGAGGGGGATGTCCGCTCCCACTGCTTGTAATAGCAATTGAGTGGCTAGTTAACTGCCCCGATTACTATTACAACAGAGCCAACTGTTGGCTCTAAAAAAAATGGTATCAGGGTGATACCTGCAGTTGCAGGCATCATCCTGGTATAACAATGTGAAATCAAATGACTTACCAGGTACGTGATTTGGTGACAGGTGGTTAATGCAATTATCCCTCGTCACCTGTCACCAGCAAAGGCGTTATGGTGCAATCTCTTACAACATATCTAAAGTCAAGAACTGCTTATTAATCCTTAGATGTGGAGGACACATTTTTTTCCAACTTTTTCACCCGATGATCTTGACAGTAACACACTTTGACAGTGTGAGGCCCTGCCATGATGTGAGATTAGGAAAATGGCGTAAGGATGGCACAGGATTCTCAAGTTTGCAGTTTGAGAAACTCTAGCATGTGTATTATGGAGTAGAGAATGTTGTCCTATAAGATTTCTCCAGGTTTTGTAATCCCGTATCGGGGCATGGAGTTTGAAGGTTCCAAAGTCTCTTGGGTGAGATGGAACCTTCAATCCTGTGTGTGCTGTGAGTGCACAGGTGTGCAGGGACATTATAAGCTAGGTCTGATGAGAGCTCAGGGCAGTTGCTGCCATTTGGAGACAGAGCCCTGTCAACAGAGCTGGGTGTTCCTGACAGAGACTGCATCCCTTGTGAGGGGAAATCATTGCCCAAAGACTAGGAAAATCAGAACAGCTACAAGAGTCCCATAGCCAAGGGACAGTCCACTGTCAAAGCATAGGAGAGTGCCTTCTGCCAGGGGAGTGAATTATCAGGTAAGTAAAAGCCCTTCTCCTCTCCCCTAGATGCAGACACACTGCAAGGGAGGATTTTCCAATTTCCAGGACTTGGGTCTGTGTCCCATAGCCAAAACAGGAGGTGAAAGGATATCCTTGCAAATTAAGGGAATCCCTTGGGCCCCTCAGGTTACCCAAACTAGTGCCCCCATTGGAAGATTCCCCCTCTGTAATTTTTCTGGTAGCGCTAAACAGGACAAATAGAGAGGGTACATCTCCCTAATGGGAATACAGACCTCAATAAAAACCTGACAGAGGCTCTTATCTCTCTCCACTGTATCCAAAACGGAAAAAAAAAGTTCTGCCTTTAGTTACTTTAGCTACCCGACATCTTTCTGCATCCTATTAATAGAAGTAGTCATACCATCCAACGTTTGGTGTAACCCACCAGTTACATGGTCCATAAAGAACTAATGCAACAAATGATTGGTTAAACCCACAAGAGCTTCCAGTGTAAGGGGACCTTTTTCCACTGACCACCGGGATAAGGGAGCATTTCAATTTCCACCAATGTAAGGGGGCCCTTTAATGACCAACAGTGTGAGGGGTAATTTCTCCAATTCTTCTTCTTATTATTGTTATTATTATTCATTTTTAAATTTTATTATATTTACTGAAAATATTTTTTCTTATAGAACAGCTCTGAGTGTCAAATATGCTAAGTACACCGCATTCCTTTTTTTTATATAGCACCCTCCTAGTTAGTGCAGGTTAATAGGTAAATTTAGTATTGGCTACTCTGTAATCAGTGGAGCTGGGGTTGATTGTTCTAGCCTGTTCAGTGTCTCACAGGTTGTGGCTCTGATTATTTTCCCCGGTATTCTAGGAGATTCTAGAATCATAGTGGGAGAAACAACAGTGTGGTTAGCCTGAATATTTAGAATATTTATGGGGAATCCAGACAATTCCTGGGTAGTGGGCCCAGTAAGTGGCTGGAGAGCCTATAAATAGTCCTGAGGCAGGCTGATGAGTTGCTGGGTCCAGCCTTGCTGGAGGGGGCCCCTGTTCAGGGGTTCTGCCCCAGGGGCAAGATCACTGGAGGTGCCATCTAGAAATCATTGAGGTCCCAGATTTAGCTTTAGCTGGGGCACCTATTTGAAGAGATTAGTCCTGGAATTTGATCAAGTTTGGAGAAGCTCACTGGAGAGTGCCAAGAGGAGGCTGGAGGTCAAGTGTCCAGCTGTCCTATGGTGGTGTGAGTCTGTGCCCTCCTCACTGAAGAGTGCCTGATGGATATCGCAAGGAGGAAGCCAATGATTCTGTGATCTTGTAAGTACAGATCCCTGTGCTGAAAGTTAGTGACTGTAAGCAGCTTTTGGTCTTTTGGGAGAAGTTATGGTCACCCGTCAGCATTAGAGATCCTTTTGCACATTTTGTGCAATTCAGCAAGACAGAGAAGAGTCTTCTAAGAGTTCAGTCCACCAAGTTTGGGGCACCCATGTTCCCTTCGCCCCATCCAAGGTCACAGTTACAATAAAACCCTAAAAAAACACCCCTTGACTGTTCATTTGAGCCAGAGAGCATGGGGAAAATGTTGTATGCCTGGCTGTGTGCACTTTAGTAGGGGAAAGGAACCAAGTTCATCAGCGGTTCCCTGGTGTATGAGCAACATTTAATTTACTGTTAAAAGTCAATGTTCTGTTCATGCTAATGATGCATACCAGGAGTTCCCTGACACCTGAACGCTATCTCAAGGGTTCTGCTTTTGTTTAAGGAGGTTGAGAAAAATTGATATAGATGTTATATGAAAGTTTATTTAAAAAAAACAGTGGGTACATTAGAACTGGACTAATTGCTAGGTGTAAAGGCATTCACCCATGGCAAAAGGAAAAAAAATGCATAATCTATGGGCTGCTTTAGGCTGGGTTTGTCTGAAATACAGTATTATTGCATTAAGAGCATGATTCCATTATCAAAGTAATTTTGCACACCTCCAATGCATATGTATAAAAGAGCCTGTATCTGTCTTACATTGTGTCCATACAGTACATCCCCACTGGTGTAATCTCTATAGGGTGTGATAAGTCCTTTGTAAGATAAAGAGTTCAGTAAGGCTTGCCATACACGGTGCAAATTTCTTTCCTGCAACCACGGGTCAGGAGAAGATATAGCAGCCCCTAGCAATAATCACAAGAGAATCCGGCAGGCTGGTTGTACCCAAGTTGATTGATCGATCAACTTGGTACATTCAGCCTGCCCATTACAGTTCCTGCTGAACCAGCCGAGATTCAAACCGTGTATGGTTGGCCTAAGTTTTTAAATAGGAGAAACAAATATCACAGGGATTATCACTAAAGCCAGTCTGCATTTGTAAGTGGGACCGCATTTTTATGCCAGTCTATGCCGCATGGTAAGGAATTATTCTGCACATTTTGAAGAAAAAGTATTTTGTAAATGTTGTAAATAAGACCTTGCTTGGATTTTACAGTAGCAACATGGATTAACAAGAGGGGGTCCAACTGTCCATATGTACCTATGTACTCATTTTGGATTGCCCCTGTACAGTGTGCCATATTTGCAGGTATCAAAAGAATTTCTGTTTTGGGTAGATGAAAGGTTACTTGGGACAGTTAAAGGGGTAGTAAACTGCATAAAAAAAAAAAAAAATAGCCTTGGGCAGTTTAAGTCATAGTATAAACAAAATTCTGCAGTGCTGATAATAATATGATACAAAACGTATACATAAAGTGCAAAAAAAAATTAAAAATATGTGACAAAAAATAGTGTAAGTCCATTTTGGCATTGTAGAATGAGAACAGTCCCAATCAGAGAATGCGTAAACCACTGTGTAATGAAAAGGGTCAGAAAACTTCTATGTTCACCAAATGGGCCATCACGAGTAACTGAGTGGACTTTTACCAGAATCTTTGGACTACAGAGTCAGATTGGCCTGCAAACAGTATTCTAGTTATTAATGCTAAGACCCAGGTGATTTCATCAGATTCTCATGATATCTCTGATTCATCAAGAATATATTAGATATATATGACAACAATGATGATGCAGGATTCCTCATAAAATCTAAATAGATGTGCCCACATAGTGTGAATCCATAAAACACATTTATTAAAAGTAAATGCAAAACTACTCACATATAAGTCATAAAAACAGTGCTGTATATACAGAACATTACCAGGTAATGTAGCAAGGGGTTCCAAGTATTCTAGAGATTTCATATAAGTGTGGTGAGGTCACGTGCATTAGCTCCGCCCAATGCGTATTACAGAGATTACATAGAAGCGTGACGAGGTCACGTACGTTAGCTCCATCCGTCCGCTTCATCATAAGTCTCTGATGACTTTTATCATAAGTCATCAGGGGCATTGAAAAAACTAAGCCGTCCAGCGGTGCGCTGTCACCTTTGAAGATGCTTCCATCTTTACCCGGTCTTCTTTCAGGGTTACTGGGTTTTGGCGATATGAATGACCGAGCCAATGCGAGAGTCTCTGTTTATGACACAGCTCTGATAGAATGCTACAGGTATGCCGTTCCTACAGCTCGCATGCGCAGTGATGTCACTGGCTGTATCCAAAGTAAATATCTCCTAAACGGTGCATGTTTAGGAGATATTTACTATACCTGTAGGTAAGCCTTTTTATAGGCTTACCTATAGGTAAAAATCATACATACTTTAAAAGAGGAAGAAAGAGGAATAAAAAAAACATACAAAAAAGGAACAGTTGCATACAAATGTGGACGCTAAGGATTACCCCTCATTTACTGTCCCAGTACCACCTGTGACTAGGGCAGGTGGTGATGGGTAATCTCCCCAATGAGCACGCGGCAATAAAAACCTAAAAAAAATTGTCACCCCTTCCCTTTCTGTCCAGAGCTGAAAAATATAAGTCTTGTCTGTAAGTCTGCTTTTTAGAGGTCTTCCGGTTTACTACTAGTAAACAAATGTCAGAAGTCAAAAACAAACACCTGTGTACACTGGATCTAAGACTGAGTTCACACTGGCATTAAAAACAGGCATTTGAGAGGCGTTAAAAAGACCCCTCAAATGCCTATGCACAAAATACAATAGACAGCACACAGTGCTGTTCACACTAAGCGTTAGCATCTCTTTAAAATTGAAGCCTCATGTCGAGTCAGGAGGCATTTGAAGCCTTTCAACACCTCCCATTCAAGTCTATGCTAACACCTCGCAAATGCTCTGGCAGGCAGTTGCGGAGCATTTTCGGGGCGTTAAGATTTGTTCATTTACTGTAATAAAACAGGCATTTGTGGAAGAGTTTTAACGCCCATTGAACGCTTCAAAACTACCCATAGGGCATTTGGGGTGCATCTTTAACTCCTCATTAATGCTTGTAAAACGCCTGTCTAATGCCCATACTAAAGCTCATTGACGCCTGTCTGACGCCCGTGCAAATGCTATAGGAGCGTTTATTGAGCGTTAGAAATTTAGGCAAATGTGAGCAAGCCCTAAGACTTGTCAGACTTTAAGTGGTTGTACTTACAGGTAAGCCTATATTAAGGCTTACCTGTAGGTGCTGGAAATATCTCCTAAACCTCGATGGTTTAGGAGATATTTACAAAAAAAGCTGTGCGTCGATGTCTATGGCACATGCGCACGTTAGAAAAGGCAGATCGTGCCATTTCTAAAGGGGTCATGCCGTGACTGATGGCTCCCACGTGCATGCGCGGGAGTGACATCACGCGACTCCGGCCAGTCACAGAGCCGGAGTTCGCAGCCCCAGAAGGAAGAGGGGTTAAGATGGATGCTTGCTGCTAGTGGGGACAGCGGTGACATTGCAGGCTTCAGTGTCAGGTAAGTGACACATAATGGGCTACTATGCGATGCATAGTAGCTCATTATGCAGGGAAAAAAAGGGGAAGTAAAACCCACCAGGGTTTACTTCCTCTTTAAAAACTAGCTTTCATAGATGAAATGACTTTCACATGTTTAAAAAACATGCATGCAGCGGTAATATCAAAAGATAATATACTGTACATGAAAGCTAATATCAGATATCTACTTTGAGGTACACAAATTGTGGTTGTGTACATAAACATGCAATGAATTTGTCCAACAAAAATTACCGTACCTACAAAATCCTGTTCTATAAATGTATTTTCCTTTCTGGTGAGATAGACCATTATCTTACACCTACTTACATACTGTTATTAATGTTGTGTCATTTATATCTTCTATGAACTTTATTTACTCAGACAGTCACCTGTGGCACTGACCTTCAAACTAAGCATACTCCGACAGTAGCACAGACAGATATAAAGCAGAATTAGTCTTTAAAGCGGCTTGTATTCCTTTTCTCTTAGAAGCCTTGAAATCCAAATCAACCAAATCACCAAAATAACACTAAAATCTGGCCCAACTTTACCCCCCCTGACCTCCGGAAGTTTTAGTTCATGACCAGGCCATTTTTTGCTATATACCATTTTTTTTTTCCAAATAGAGCTTGCTTTTGGTGGTATTTGATCACCACTGTGTTTTTTTTATTTTTTGCGCTATAAACAAAAAAAAGACCGTCAATTTTGAAAAAAAAAAAAACAATATTTTTTACTTTCTGCTATAAAACATATACAATAAAAAAATGTAAAAAAAACCTAATTTCTTCAAAAATTTAGCCCAATATGTATTCTTCGTAGAAGGGGGAGACACTTGGGAAAGGGAAGTGGCTGCACACCCCGAAAAAGTTCAGAAAAGAAGGGATTTTCCCCCAAGGAAAAGGGATTTTCTAGGCAGCAAACAACGTGTACAGATAGTATTAAATTTAAAAGAATAATTTTATTGGGACATATGACAATAGAGTAAAAAACATGAACTGTGTACAAAAAATTGTAAAAAACGCAGGAGCATATATAGAGCTACACATAAATTATGCAGTAAACAAGCGCTTGGATAGTCCTGACGTGTTTCAACCCCATCGGGTCTTCTTCAGAGGATATGTATGCGCTGTAGAAAAGATTTACACTCATGAAAATAGTATCAATGCACGTATGCACAGTTATATATAGTAATTATAAAAATTATAAAAGTTTGAAGCATAGTTACTAAAAGTATGTGTATAGCCATATCTCCTGAGCCTAAGACTTCAAGGAACCTCCACCATCCGGTCCCGGCCCGGATCCCCCCGGCCTGCCAGCACCTCAAGGGAGAAGGCTAAGCAAGGACTGCGCAACTTGCGATGCATTACACCTGTGGAATGCCCTGCGATTGGCAAGGGGCGTGTGGGCCGGCGGCACCTGTGATCTGGACATCAAGCAATGGCACAAATTAGTGCGTATAGGGAATGTATTTGAAATCTATTTATGTATACTTATATGAATCAATTAATAATGATGTTCATATTTTTACAAAAATTTTTTGGGCTGTTTTATCTAATTATAACAGCAATTAAAGTTATATAAATGAGTAATCAAAAATTATTGAACATGTATATAAGTGTACCCAGAATGAGAGAAAAAAACAGATTAGAAGGGATAAGAGGAAAAAGGGGGGAGAGAGGGAACAAGGAGAAGGAGGAAAGAAGGAGGGAAAGGGAAGAACAATGGGGTGTGGAGGGGATTGGACAGGAAATTAGGCAAGGAATAGACGGGGAGGAAGGAAGGGAAAAAAAAAAAAAGGGTGTGGGGGGGGAAAGACAGGGAAGGGAAAGCAGTGGGGGAAACAAACACAGGGAAGGAAAAAATAGAAAAAGTAAAAAAGAAGAGGGAAGGCATGATCAGCAGGGAAATTGAGAAAGTGAAAAGTAATGGTGCAGAATGTGAATGAAGAATGTGTGGGGAACATGATGTGAAAAACAAACAACACCGATGTGTGAGTTAACAGCTGGTGAAATAGACAACACAAGTGAGTGATGGAATATGTGAGTGAGGAAAAGGTAGGGTGACACAAAGGGGAGTGAAGATGAAAGAAATGGAAGGGTATGAGAGTGACAAATGAAATGAATAAAATGAGAGGAACCAGGAGTGAAGACGGACAGAAAATACCAGAAGAGGGTAGAGTAAACGAGGTGGTTTACCTGGGAGGTGCCAAGCATTTAAGCAGCACACCAATGTTGGAAAGTAGTCTATTGGGGTTACACAAGATATGTGTGTAGTGAGTGAAAATGATAAGTCTAAAATAGGAAATGTTATGGAAAATATTAGTTATTGTCAAGTATAAAAAGGAATAATAAAGTATAAAGGAATGAGGAAAGTACCTGTAACGGAGAAGCCCCTATGTGAGTGTGCTTCCTGCTGGAGCAGTGGGGATCAAATGAAAGGTCCCATAGGGGGCTGCTCACCTTAAGTATTGGAGATTGAGCACCAATTGATTGCTGATAGAGGCCACAGGTGCGCGTCAGCCGCCTCAACCTTACTTATCTTCACAAGGACGGTGTTGACAGTGTCAACACTCCACGTGTAGTTCACCCGGCGTTCCGGAAGACGAGTTGTGAGTACTTTTTCACAAAAGTGAAAATGTCCAAATTGGGCCCAATTAGCCATTTTCCCTCCCCGTGTCATGTGACTCATTAGTGTTACAAGGTCTCAGGTGTGAATGGGGAGCAGGTGTGTTAAATTTGGTGTTATCGCTCTCACTCTCTCATACTGGTCTCTGGAAGTTCAACATGGCACCTCATGGCAAAGAACTCTCTGAGGATCTGAAAAAAAATTGTTGCTCTACATAAAGATGGCCTAGGCTATAAGAAGATTGCCAAGAACCTGAAACTGAGCTGCAGCACGGTGGCCAAGACCATACAGCAGCCAAGACCAGACAGGACAGGTTCCACTCAGAACAGGCCTCGCCATGGTCGACCAAAGAAGTTGAGTGCACATGCTCAGCGTCATATCCAGAGGTTGTCTTTGGGAAATAGACGTATGAGTGCTGCCAGCATTGCTGCAGAAGTTGAAGGGGTGGGGGGGTCAGCCTGTCAGTGCTCAGACCATACGCCGCACGCTGCATCAAATTGGTCTACATATTTAAAAAAATGTGAGGGGTGTACTCACTTTTGTGAGATACTGCATATATATTGTGTTTGTAGGTATATATATCTATAGATATAGAGATATCTATATATATATCTATATATATCTATATGTATATAGATATATATATATTATAATGTTTGGGGGTTCTAAGTAATTTTCTAGCAAAAAAAATATGATTTTTACATGTTGAAGAGAAATGTCAGAATTGGCCCAGTAGGGAAGTAGTTAAAACCTGCATACAGTTATGGCATGTGGGAGGGCTGATCTAGTCTTTGGTTTGGTGGTAAAGTCGATAAAGGAGTAGAGGTTAGGTAAGTCAGTTATAAGGGCAGTGATGTCTAACATGTGGTCCTGAAGCAGGCAGCATGCCATGGGACCAAGTGTATCTGCATGAGGCATGACGGTTAATCTGTCCTGTGATAGCTCAGTTCTTATTGAATAGTGTATATAGTAGGTTGACAACCCTCTTACCAATCCTGCGGCAAAGCAGTAGTGGAAGCAGAATGGACTCCTCCTCGGTCTCTTCCTGAATACCTGTGGTTGGTGCAGGATGGCCTCTATTTTTCTCTCTCTTTCACTGTGGCTCTGCAACAAAGGGGACACAGTAACAATTCACAGCCTTTCAGTAGCGATGGCTCAGGACAAGGCTCTCCTCCAGCCTAGGATGCCATATGACTACTAGATACACACTCTACTTCATCAAGGCACCAACTGCTCCAAACTTTCCTCCCCTCTCAACGTCCTGTGAGTTTGCTGGAAGCTGTAGTCTTCTTCTTGCTTTACAACATGCAGTCATCCCCACTTATGGAACTACACATCCCACAGTACCCTTCATAACAATGTTTTTTTCCATGCAAACATATAAGAAAACAAGCAAGCAGAGTGAGGCCCACAACCTTCTGGGTCTAACTGGCTCCAGTCAATGGGAGCAAACCTGCCAGCACCTGGTAGGATAGCTACCAACTGTTCCTGGTTTTGAGGGACTGTCCCAGATTTGGAGCAATGCCCCTCTGTCCCTCATTCCTCCTCCATTTGTCCCTCATTTTGGTTTGATCTATATAGATGTATATAAAATGCACTTTTTATCTATCAAAAGGTGTTTTCCAGCACTAAACCTTTCATCTGATTTCTAAATTGCTGCATTTGTAAATTTGAAAAGCCAATATAAAGGAATAGTAGTGGTAAAAAAGCACTTGTGGGTTTAACCAATCTTGTTTTTTTGTACAATTCTCCTTTAAAGGGTGTGTGGCAAGGGGTGTGTCCTATGGCTGCATGCTTTTGCAGATAGGTGTCCCTCATTCCCATCTTAAAAAGTTGGGCGGTATGTGGTAGTACCCTTGTTTAGGGCCCTATGAGTTCAAAGACAAATCCTGCACAGCAGCTAGAAGGCCCTGTGTGCAAGAATCCTTCACTGTGCTTTAAATATTGGACACAAAAACCTTTATTTAAATATATTCCTCAAAAGCTACAAAGGTTTTAAATCCACTTTGTGTGCACCGAATGCCTTTGTGAATCCATTTTTTTTTTACTTGCAAAAGTAGCAGTGACACCATCACTGTACTGTATATATAGTCTGTGCAGGGAGCAGAACAGAGGGAGGGACCACCAGCAGGCCCCACCCACTACAGGCTGCCTGCAAAAAAATGACATGAGGGGGCGGAGACAAGACCAGTCACCCTGCACAAGGAGAGAGAGCAGCAGTGACTGGTTTGTATTACAGGAATTGTCACATTGAATTACTGCACAGATCTGGCAGAAATATGCAAAGCACCTGAAGGTTCAAGTAAGAATGCACATGACTCTTTTATTTACACAATTTTTGCTTATCTCTGAGTGCAACCACTTGCTATCCACCCCATAGCAATTTTACTGCTACAGGGTAGCAGCTATGTGCTGGATCACATATAGATACATGATCCGGGTCTTCCAGGTATCGGGCATGGATGTGCACCGCCCGTGTGATTGTACACAGCGGGAGCCGATTAGCATGTACTGCGGGCTCGATGTCTGCTGGCACTCGCTGATTATTCGTTACACAGATGGAATGGTAGTCTACCTATGTAAACAAGGCAGATTGCCATTCTGTCAGTACAGAAGGCATTGATCCTGTGTTCCTGCAAAGCAGAAACATGGATTCACGCCTTCCCCTAGTAAAAGCACCACCCCCACAGTACACAGAAACACTGGCTAGGCAAACAGTTAACCCTTTGATCGCCCCTGATGTTAATCCCTTCCCAGCCAGTGTCATTAGTACAGTGACAGAGCATATTTTTTAGCATAGATCACTGTATTAGTGTCACTGGTTCCCAAAAAGTGTTAAGTGTCGATTAGTGTCTGTCGCAGTATCGCAGTCCCACTATAAGTTGTTTTCCGCCGCTGTTACTATTAAAAAAATAATAATAAAATAAATAAAATAAAAATATCCCCTAGTTTGTATAACTTGCTTTGCTATAACTTTTGCACAAACCAATCAATATAATGTAGCAAAATACATATTGGCCTAAATTAATGAAGAAATATTTTTTGTTTTCAAGTTTTTTACTGGATGTGTTTGGCAGCAGAAAGTAAAACATTAGGTTTTTTGTTTCAGTATTTTTTGTTTATAGTGCAAAAAATAAAAAAACACAGAGGTGATCAAATACAACCAAATACAACCAAAAGAAAGCTCTATTTGTGAGGAAAAAAACAACATACTGTACATTTTGTTTGGGTACAGCGCTGCATGACCGCGTAATTATCAGTTAGAGTAACGCAGTAAAAAATGGCCTGGTCAGGCACAGGGGTAAATTTTCCGAAAGGTCGAGTGGTTAAATTCTAGTTATTAGCAAAAAAGTAGAAAAGTATAATTCCTTTCAGGATAAATACAGTGAGAATTATAGCAAGCTTTCAAAGCACACAATCCTGTTCATCATCCATCCAGTGCCGTCAGAGTAACCTACAGCAACCAATCGTAAATCAACACTTAACTTAATTGACTACATCAAACTGAAATCTGCTATGGGTTATTGCACTCTTTACAGCCGTGTTGCTCTCTGCGCTTACTGAAAAAGCCTGCAAGTACAAATAACATGACATGACGTGATATTTTACTAGTGATTTTTATCCTGACTTGTTCCAGGCTTGTCTACTTATGTTCTGTACCACAGCAGGTTTAAAAAAATGCCAGTCTGTCAGTCAAAGACGGAGCATATATCAGATAAACGGCAGTTCTCGCTGAACAAAGTCAGCACAATGGCACCGATAACAATTTACATGGTACTCGCGCACACATGCACATACACATAAAGTTTGACATTTTGACTGCATACTAAACAAAATCCTATTTGTTTTTACAGGGACCACAACATCTGCACTCAATTAAGCAGACAGAATGCTTGAAATGAATTGTATTTAGTGGTTCATTGCCTGAGGCCCCGTTCACTTTGTGAGAACATGTTTTAATGTATGGTACAATAAAAATATTCAATTTGCGCAACAAACAGCATGAGAATAGTGGCAAAACACGCATGCAGGACTGGATGAATCAATTGTAAAAAGTCCACAGGTGAATACAAAAAGTCCAATCAATGGTGAGAGGTACTGAGTAGTAGATCTGGGGAACCGGATCAGGATAATAAAATCTATAGGGATACCGGCACTAAAGGCTTCTCTTCTCAGGATTGAAGCCAACTCAGGATCAACATGGAAAAACAAAAGAACAGAAAAGCACCTCTGAGTACAATGTTTTAATGTATGGTACAATAAAAGTATTCAAAACTTAGATCTCAGTAAGTACAGGTATATTGATGGGATATGGAAGTATCCAGGGGATGTAGCTGATGTCCAAAGCATGTTCCAGGGGGTACCAAATCCAGACTATGTTAGCCGCAAGGAGCCGGAGAGGAAGCCAGTTGTATCCTATGGAGGAAAGGTAGCGATCTGCTCGTGGAACAGGTCAGAGGGAACACAACGCGTTTCAGAGCATGCGCGAAGTCCGTATGGCGAATGCGCTCTCCTTTCTCAAGTCGAAAGGGGAAAGGAAGAGACAGGATTTAAATGCTCCATCCGTGAGCAAAAAGCTGACTGAATATTTGATAATTGTGCTGCACAATAGTAAGGACTTATGGGGTGGAATAATACAAAAAGTGGCCAGTGTATTATTCTACCCCGTAAGGCCTTACTATTGTGCAGCACAATCATTAGATATTCAGTCAGCTGTTTTTTGCTTACGGATGGAGCATTTAAATCCCGTTTCTTTCTTTCCCCTTTACACTTGAGAAATTTGCGCGCATGTGCCATATGGACTTCGCACATGCTCTAAAACACGTTGTGTTCCCTCTGACCTTGCTGACGTCACACGCTGTTCCATGAGCAGATCGCTACCTTTCCTCCATAGGATACTGCCGGCTTCCTCTCCGGCTCCTTGCGGCTCACATAGCCTGGATTTGGTACTCCCTGGAACATGCTTTGGAAATCAGCTACATCCCCTGGATACTTCCATCTCCCATGAATATACCTGTACTTACTGAGATGTAAGTTTTGAATACTTTTATTGTACCATACATTAAAACATTGCACTCAGAGGTGCTTTTCTGTTCTTTTGTTTTTCCACATTAATCCTGAGTTGGCTTCACTCCTGAGAAGAGAAGCCTTTAGTGCAGGTATCCCTATAGATTTTATTATCCAGATCCAGTTCCCCAGATCCACTACTCAGTACCTCTCACCATTGATTGGACTTTTTGTATTCACCTGTGGACTTTTTACAATTGATTCATCCAGTCCTGCTTCCTACAGTCTTGATTTAATTGATTGTGAATCATTATATCGGTGTCCTGAGTGCTAGCATTTGCTGCTTTTTTTTTTTCTTAGCGAGAACATGGGTTCCCGCTAGTGAGTTAAAAAGTGTGATTCACGTGCAGAAACCCTTGTCATGCATTAGGCAGCCCATTCACTTGAATAAGCTGCCTTATGTGCGTTTGTCATGCCAAGAATCTCAGGGACCAAATTTTGGAATGACTTTACATGCGTGTTTTAACACAATTCTCATGCTGTTTGTTGTGCAACAATAACAGCACTTGCCCTTCATTTGGTGTGCCATTCAGACTGCCAGTCCTGCTGCCTGCAGCATATCAAAGTCTATGACAGGTTGCGACTGGACTGAGCTGAAATGTGCCATTAGGATGAATGGCACCCAAAGACATGTCTTGTGTTTTGCAATTTGTAATCATCGGCAAAATGGTGGCGATTCTGCCAACAATTCCAAATCGCCTATATGAATAGCTCCCATTGCCCAACTGTCCCTGATTACGAGGGGCTGTCCGTGATATGGAACAAAGTTCCTCTGTCCCTCATTCCTCCTCATTTGTCCCTCATTTTGGACTGATCTATATAGCAGTATATTAAATGCATTATTTATCTTTCAAAATGTATTTTCCAGTGCTAAACCTTTCATCTAAATTTGTCAATTTCAAAAGCCAGTATAAAGTAATAGTAGTGGTAAAAAAAAGCACTTGTGTGTTTACCTCATCTTCTTTTTTTTTTGTATAATTCTCCTTTAAGGGGGCGTGGCAGGGGGTTGTGCCCTATGCCTACATATTTTTGCTAATAGGTGTCCCTCATTCCCATCTCAAAAAGTTGAGTGGTATCTATATGTGAAGGTGGCCTAATAGTATAACAAAGAAACTTATGCTTGTATCATTTTTTTATACACAGTACAAGAGCATCAAAGCTAAAACTTTGTAATGTATAGGTTGCTAAAGTGGAACTCAAAGTCTGCTAGTAAAAATATGCACCCTACCTGGAAACTTTTGTAAATCAGTGTGTAGGCCAATGCTGGTATTCATCATTTGAGTTCCCATTAGAGCTGAGGTGGTCATTTTACCAAGGGAGCCTTTAAATACCGGATTCAAAGTCGTTGGGTCTTCTTCTAGTGAGTGGCTGATTAGGGGGAGGAACCTGCTGGTCAGGGACAGAATTTAATGCAGGGACAGGTTCCTGGTGAGTAGAGACAGTGGAAGGGACAATGTCTGCCGGGCCAGTGCTTTTTGGTTATACAACATACCACCACCCCTCCAGCAGAAGCCATCCTTCAGTAATGGTACAGTGCTGTTCTAAAATTGTCTTGTTATTCAATGTGCCAATCATTCAGACATTGTAACTGTCACTGTACATCTTGATTAACAACAACTATAAAGGTTCCATTTTGCTGAGACTCTGCGTGTGCATTTCATCCCAAGCAGGTACCTGATTGAGGCCTCACGTACAAGTGGGCTTGAGAATTTGGATGGGACAGAGGACAGAATAGGGGGCATGGCTAATAGCCAAAATGTATTTAATAGTTGTGGCATGCGTCAAACTTATTTTGACGCATGCCACAACCAATGGTTGTGGCACACCTCAGCAAATTGAAAAATGTAATATTGGTGCAAAATACAACAAATGAAAAATGCTCTATCATCGGTGTGAGAGAAATATTTTGTCTCTTCTTCAGGGGTGTCACTGGAAGAAAAAAAATGCCCCTGTGTCAGTGGAAGGAAAAATGTTTCTGTTCTCTGTGAGTGGGGGAAACAATGCTGCTGCCATGGTGTTAGTTGGATAAAGGAGGGGAGCTGGGAGATTGAAGTTGAAGCAGCATGACCATAGCACCAGATATATCATAATAACTCCGTAGAAAGACACAAGAGAAGATCAAAAATTGTTTAAGTTCTGCAGTTCAGCACAAGTGAAGATAATTGCGTAGCACAACAAATGCCAGAACTGTCACAAAGATAATCTGAACATATTGTATATCAGATTTCATAAAGCACTTTTGCAAATCCACGAAGTATGGTAAAGTAAGAAACTCTGCTATAAAGTTTAAAGTATAAAGTCTACTTTTAGGTTGGCATCAAATACACTTCAATGTCAACAAACCCCTCAAGCTACTCAAAGACACCAGCTACGTATTCCCATTAAATCCCTAGAACACCTCATCCCATATCTGAAACTTGATTGGTGGATAGACAAGGGACCAATGTAGTTAGATGATCTGTTTATTGATTCATCCTTAAAAGACATAACGTACCTGAAACAGGATTATAGTCTCACCAATACTAATGAGTTCACATTTCTTTGTATAAGGAAATTCCTAACCAAACACCCCCCACCCAGTGTTTCCATAGACTCATCAATATGGTCCTATCTGTACTCAACTCACACTAATGTTAGGGGAGCTGTATTTCAATGTTCTCCAAAAAAAATAAATGGTTTACAGTAAAACAAGTCCTATACTTAAATGGGAAATCGATCTTGAACAATCCTTCACACCCAATGGTGTTCGGCCTTTAAACATATCTACACATCATCCCACTGCGTTAATCATTGGGAAATTATACAAACAATAATTACTAGATGGTACCTCACTAGCTACCAGCTTTCCAAATTCTCTCCCCATAACTCAGCTTTCTGTTGGAGAGAATGTGTGCAAATAGGTACCCTGTACCACATTTTTGGAAATGCAAAAGTATCTCAAGTTTTTGGAGAGAGATCTTTAAAGTATTATCAGATATTACAGGTATCCTTCTAAAACCTAACCCTGCCTTACTTAGCAATACTGAACCTCCAAATTGATGATTTACCACCGATCTTCCGTACAGTAACCGCACAAATATTAATAGCCGCAAGAATAGTGATTGCCAGACACTGGAGGGCATCTCAAGCCCCTAACAAATCAGAGGTAATCTCCCTAGTTCAATTTAATTATTGTTATGAAAGATCCATCTCCATTAGGACAGGCAAAAGTACATTTTTTGACCAAGTGTGGAAACCTTGGACGGATTGGTGTCCTTCTAACCCAGATTCTCATTCCAAATGTCTCCTCTTCTTATCCTTAGTGGTATTAATATTATTATTCCTATTCTTATTAACATTTTGTGTGATGCATTACTCCCAGTAATATATCCAGCATAACTGAATGAAACTTGTTCTACTGACTAGATTTAAGACAATAATGGATATCTTGACTTTGTATTTTATTTGTTCTTGTACTTTCTGTATTCACTGTTAAATTGGTTTCTTACAGCAATGTAACCTTGAAAATATTTGGATTTCAATAAAAAATTATTGATTAAAAAAAAAAAAAAACACTTTAGTGTCAAACATACAATCTTCCGTTCTCTGAAATATGCAGGTGCCACATCTCAAGTCCGTATTCCTCCATTCTGGAGAGTGTGCAATTGACCCCTCCCATGTCCTCCAACAGATCTCAATTGTGAGATAGTAGTGGCAATTCTGATATTCACACAATTGCTGTGTAGACAACCTTACTGCGAGTCATCATTTGTGGACATGATTAGGTGACACCTTGTGCTTCCTGACATGCTCATCCATGCCTCTGCTGACGCTACCTTGTGTCACTTTGGCCTCTTTCACCCCCCAAGTACCCACCCAACATGTAGAAATGTAGCCAGTGCTTTGCTTTGTGGCTGCAGTAAATTTAAAGTCAAATTTTAGGCACCCATTGCATAAGGAAAATTAGTTTCCTTGAGATACTCACTCCCTAAGTGTTAACCCTTAAATGCTTCAAGGGATGCTATCAAGTAGATATAACTACTGTACTTACATTAAAATGTTAGCTTAATGTACTCTAATTTGATTTCTGGGTAATCTTCATTATCCACAAGGACTTAGCTTCCAAAATGTCACTAGGAAGATGGTAGGAATGCACTTCCTTAACCAATTACCAGTACCCCGGTTGTAGGAGATACTACCTAAAATCATTTCCTTGGCCCATGCTCCTCTCCCCACTGCTGTAGATTCCTCATTTATATAACCAGCAATTACTGGCTTCAATTTTGACAAAGCAGCAGCAGCTGTCAAAATGAAGATTCTTTTGTGAAATGACACTTGCAGATAATCTGCAAGTGTCATTGAGTAAATACAAAGTAACAATTGTTATACTGTGTTTAATATTTCATTCATATGTGGATCAACCTTACACTAAAAATATACAAATATTGGGCAGCCACAGCTATTCCTTATTTAAGGATCAATCTAACGCCAGAGTTTAATAACATTTTTAGGGCTAATTACCCTCCCATGCTACACAAATGCAGGGGTGATATGCAGAGGTGGGCAGAGTTTGGTCTATCCTGGCTGGGCAGAATTCACGCAGTAAATTCCTCAGTAAATTTAAATCAGATATTGTTCGCTTTGTTTGGGGAAACAAAGGGTATAGGTGTCCTTCAAAAATTATTTTTCGCCTAAAATCTCAAGGTGGGCTAGGTCTACCTAATCTGTGGGAATATTTCTGGGCAGCGCAACTCACTCAAATTTCAATCACTTACTCTAGGGGCCCGAAGCCTGACTGGCTCTCGATGGAAAGACAAGCAACTCCTTTGAACACTATAGACTTTCTTCCCGGGTGAAACGCCAAACTTAGGCCAGCTATCCTGGCCCCTACCCTCTCCCATTCAGTGGCTCTTTGTTCAAAGCTCTACTCACAGCACACCCTGACATCACAAATGAAGCCATTAGCCCACCTTTTCCATAACGCTGATTTCCCACCAGAGATGAGCATTAAAACATTCCAGTGGTGGACAGATAAAGGTCTTTACAGGATCGGTCACTATCTTTCCCCGGGGGCCCCTCTTACCCTATCACATTGTAAGAAAAAATTGGATATGCCAGACTCTGAATTATTTAGATTCTCCCAAATCTCCCATTTCCTACACACACTTTGGTCTAACAAAAAAGAACCCCCAGCAATAACCCCCTATGAACAATAGTGCTATAATACGGAAGCTCAGAAGGGGGGATCTCCCTGATCTATACAACTTTGATGGCTGCTCTTGGACCGCTCAGGACTGGTTCTGCACATCCAAGCGGGCACACAAAGGTATTCTCAACATCTCCCTTATCTAAGCCAGTCTCAAAGTATTGACTAAAAGGTACTATGTCCCCTCAAGACTGGCGGTAATCTTCCCGGGATCATCGCCACTATGCTATAGAGGATGTGAGCTGGAGGGTACAATGATTCATACATGGTGGACCTGCCCTCGCATTCGATCCTTCGGAAAGTATTTCGTACCATCAGCTCAATCACTAAGGTATTGGTCATCCCCGACCCCAACATTGCACTACTGAATAGGTGTATTTGCAAACACTGGTCTACTTCGTATTATTGGGAGCCAAAATTTCTATTGCCAGAGCCTGGAAACAACCCACAGTCTCTTTCAGGGGGTTCAAGAGAAAAGTCTATTGGATCATGTCACAGGAACAAATAGTTGCAAAACTTAATTACAAAGTTGTAAAGTTCTCCGAAACTTGGGAACCTTGGGCAATGTACTGTAATATTTCTATTCTTCCTGGGGTTCCACAGGGACCAATGCAATACACTTACTCCATGACTCTATCCCCTTCCTACTCCTCACCCCTTTTTTTTCACACCTTTTGCCTTTCCTCTACTTGGGACACTCTGATCCCACTCATCTTTTTAGTTATGCCATTCCATCTGTTCTCCCTGTTGCGGAAATGGCAATAAGTTATGGACAGGTCATTAGGGTTTAGGCAACCTGAAATCTCCACAAGTATAATTTAAATTCCTCCAAACTCACCCTGGATCTTGTGGGCATAGATACCTGAAAGCTCATCAGAGGGATGATAGCGCCATTTAGGAAGAGGTTGGCTGTGGGCCCCCTGTGGGCAAAAAGAGCTTCCACAGTGTGATCCCAGAGGGGTGGAGCACGTGGAGCTCATGGGGAGGTCCAGTAGCTAACTCCCAGTTGCTATTCATACTTCCCCCTGTAAGTGATTGGACCCGGTGTGGCTAGCTGGGTAGTATGGGTTCCAGAGTCACTAGTGGAAGGGTTACTCCTTTGTATCAGATCTCGTTACTGGAACCCCACTCTAAAACACTCTGATGATACCATCCTGTTCACCCAAAGTGTACCAGTGGTACCTGTCAGTTAGGTTACAGATTGTATGCCTCTCTCATTTTATCTACCTGTTGAAGATGTACTAGACTTTGTTGCCATGGTTATACATACACACTGTTCTGCTCATCTATTATTGTTTTGCATTAAAAATTTCTAATAAAAACATTTAAACCTTTAAAAATATACAAATATATCAATCAATCTTGGAAATATAATGGAGTAAACTCCAGCGCTACCTAAGAAAATAGTCACTGAAATGATATAACAATGCCAGAAAAAAAAGAAGAAAATCCTTCTAAATATGTGCTGCTGCAAACACAGATTTGTGTTCCCACAAATAAGTATAATGATTACTGGGGAAAGTGTTGTGCCACTAGTGAACTTCCCAATCACAGTAAGATATATATATATACTCTATCTATCTATCTATCTATCTATCTATCTATCTATCTATCTATCTATCTATCTATCTATCTATCTATCTATCTATCTATCTATCTATCTATCTATCTATCTATCTATCTATCTATCGATAGATATAGTATCTCACAAAAATGAGTACAGCCCTCACATTTTTGTAAATATTTTATTATATCTTTTCATGTGACAACACTGAAGAAATAAAACTTTGCTACAATGTTAATTAGTGAGTGTACAGCTTGTATAACAGTGTAAATTTGCTGTCCCCTCAAAATAACTCAACACACTGCCATTAATGTCTAAACCACTGACAACAAAAGTGAGTACACCCCTAAGTGAAAATGTCCAAATTGGGCCCAAAGTGTCAATATTTTGTGTGGCCACCATTATTTTCCAGCACTGCCTTAACCCCTTTGGGCATGGATTTCACCAGAGCTTCACAGGTTGCCACTGGAGTCCTCTTCCACTCCTCCATGATGACATCATGGGGCTGGTGGATGTTAGAGACCTTGCGCTCCTCCACCCTCCGTGCAATTAGTGCAATTGTGACAGAGAAAATTGAGTACTGTCCATGATACTTTTTTTATATGTGCACTAACATACAATTTTTCAGGACAAGCTTTCGGGGTATGTCCCCTTCTTCAAGGTCCAAGCTGTCATATGAAAAGATATAATAAACAATTTACAAAAATTTGAGGGGTGTACACACTTCTGTGAGATACTGTATACTCCAGCAATAGGTAAGTTTCTTTAAAAAAAACCCTTATAACAAACCCACTACTTAAATACATACAATAATTCGGTCTTCCAAATGTCTATAAATCAAGTGTACAAGCAAGTTCATGAAGTAAAAAAACTTCTTATAGTGTTCCAAATTTCCGTGATAGGATGTTCTTTTCACCAATAACGTAATGTGTATTATTATTATTATTGTAAAACACCACGTGCTCCCTTCAAGCTCCCAGAACTCTCACCTCCAATATATAGCGGTATAGATATATAGAGTGTATAGGTACACTCCTTGATTTAGATACAGAATGCAATTTTATTGGAATAGTCTTACACATTGGTGGTTACAGTTGCATCAACTTAAAAAGTTTCATATGGTATCGGTTGGTTTCACACATACTTGGGGCATCCATCATTCAGCAAACATTGATTCAATAATCTAGTTTAGACTAGACTCTCTGCAGCAAATGTGGCATGATCGAGCTTACAGCTTCAGTGATGCGTTCCTGCAGATCATCCAAACAGTTGCGGGTAGTGGAGGTACATACACTCTGTCCTATTATTATTTTATTATTTTATTTCAGGTACTTATATAGCGCCATCAATTTACGTAGCGCCTTACATATACATTGTACATTCACATCAGTCCCTACCCTCAAGGAGCTTACAATCTAAGGTCCCTAACTCACGTTCATACATACTAGGGACAATTTTAGACAGGATCCAATTAACCTACCAGCATGTCTTTAGAGTGTGGGAGGAAACCGGAGTACCCGGAGGAAACCCACGCAGGCACAGGGAGAACATGCAAACTCCAGGCAGGTAGTGTCGTGGTTGGGATTCGAACCTGCGACCCTTCCTACTGCTAGGTGAAAGTGCTACCCACTGCACCACTGTGCCGCCCGTGTCCTATACTTACCCTCAAAGGAAAAAGACACAAACAGTTAGGTCCGGTGATCTCAGGGGCTACATGCAGAACACCTGCTCATTTTGTCCAGAGCAGACAATCCATCTGTTTAGAAGGTGCTTGCTGAGAGCAATATGCCAGGTGGTGCCCCATCTTGCTGAAAAACGTACTCACCACCACCCTTAGCAGCTAGTTCTGGAATCAACCATTTGGTTAGTATTTCCAGGTAACTTTGGCCAGTAACAGTTTGTCCCTCAAAGAAAAACTTCTTTAAATCAAGGAGTGTGTTTGTGCTCACCCTTTACTTTAGATGTTCATGTTCAAAATTGAAATTTGTGAAATTTGTGTGTGTGTGTTTTTTTTTCTTTAATACTTTATTTGTATAAAGTTTCAAAAAGAAGCATTAAAATAAACTTGACCCCGAAACATTATAGTTTCCCTACTGGAGACTTTGATTCTGCTTTAAGTGAAAAACTGCTTGTTTTCGACAGCTTATTACTTGGCAATGGCAGTGATGACTTATAAAGTAAAAGTGATTTGTGTTCCCATCTGCTCTGTAATGCTGTGATCTTGCCTCCCATATGACAGATTTGTTTTTAAGAAGAGCGAAAAAATCCTACATTAAATGTAAGCAACCTGAGAATTAATGCTGACTTGAGGCAGACAAAATAAAATATTTTAAATCCATTTTGCTGTCTGCTTACCCTGTCCTTCCCTGTGATCCACTTTTATGGGTTCAGAAATGTGCTAATCTTTAGGACTTGATCCACCAGTCCCTAGGTTTTATTTACTGATCCCTGTTTGTTTTTGTTTTTTTGTTGGTTTTTGTTTTTTTAAAGGGTAGGGTATCTGTAGCGTTTTTCTCAGTTAAAAACAACTTTAATGCCATATGCACACTAGAAAGCTAAAAACTGCTGTTAAAACTCCAGACAAAAAACATTAATGTACCCTTACTCATTTACCAAAAAAAGTGTCAAAAAGAAATAAAAAACACACAGATACAGTTTTTGCCAATTCCTTCATTAAAAATAAAAAACATTGTTCACCGATATAGATCCATCGTCAATCACAACACCTGTACACCGCTGGACCCGAAAAAAGAAAACAAAAAAACAGGTTACCATGTGACAGTTTTTAAATATCTTGGGGGCAGGGCGACCTGGTGGCACCACCCCGTGACATCACCGACCAGTGCATGTTGAGTCAGTGATGTCACAAGGGGGTGGTACCACCAGGTGACATCATCAGGTGGCCACACCCCTAAGCTTTTAGGCTCCATTCACACTAGCGCGTTTTTTGATGCATTTTGCATTTTGCAGAAATGCACGGGAATTTTTTAACATGGGTTCCTATGGAACATGTTCACATCAATGCCTTTTTGTTTCTCTGCATTTTTGGAAAGGGTCAGGGACTTTTTTTCATGCAAAATGCAGCGTTTTGCATGTAATAGAATTCAATGGACAAGCATCAAAAACGCAAGTGCACCGTTTTTGCAGCATTTTTTATGCGTTTTTGGTGCGTTTTTGATGCGTTTTTGCAGGTTTTTTTTTTTTTTTAAATTTTTTTTAAGACTGTAAAAAAAACTGTAAAAAAAAAAAAAAAAACGCAAAACGCAAATCGCGGCAAAATCGCGGCAAAATCGCGGCAAAAACGCTGCTCAAAAACGTGGCAAGCATGAAAAAAAAACCTCCAAAAACGCTCAAAAGCAACATGCATAGGTGTGAATCGAGCCTTAGCCTTCATTAGCCTTTGTCGCAAACAGAGCTTTTTTTTTTTTCCTTTGTGTTGGTCTGGTGGGGCGGCATGATTGATGATGAATCTACATCGGGAGACATTGTTGTTTTTTTTTTAATAAAGGAATTGTCAAAAACTGTGTCTGTGTCTTTTTATATTTTTTTGACACTTTTTTGGTGAATGAGTAGGGGTATCAATGTACTTGATACTCATTCACATGGGGGGGTGGGATCTGGGGCCCCCTTGTTAAAGGGGGCTTCCAGATTCTAATAAGCCCCCTGCCCACAGCCCAGGTTTGTGGAGAAGAGGCTCTTGTCCCAATCAACATGTTGAGGGCATGTGGCCTGGTATGGTTTGGGGGGGCACACCAATTTTTTTGGTGGGGTGGGGTTCCCCTTAAAATCCATACCAGACCAGTGCGTCCTGGAGCTGTCAGCATTTTTTCTGCCAAAATGCTGCTGCTCCAGGACGCACTGGTTCTGTTTTTTTTTGTTTTTTTGCATCTGCTAAATGCCTTTGTCACTAAAAGCTTCTAAAAGCCTAAATGTGCATGAACACATAGAATAACATGGAGAGGCATTTTTAAGCTGTAAAAAAAAAAAAGGTCCGATGCTGCTAAAATCAGCCCTAATAATATTTTGTAAAAAGAAACAAAATACATTCCCCCCACTTGCTTTAAATATTAATGAGAGTTTGTCACTTAAAAATATATTTCCACTTTTGCAGCCAGATGTTCCCATTCACATAGCATACCTTAAAAAATATATGTAAAATTGCCGCTTACCTTTTTACTGGATTTTATCTTACTGCCAACAACAGATGGAATGCCTGGGTGCTGACATCACCCATAGGCTAACTATGGGGAATCTTTTGTCAGCTGTCCCTCTTCTGAACCTCTGGAGCTGGGAGCCGAGACTGGGTCATAAAACCCCTGAGAATAGGTAAGTATTTCCATCTTCTTTCTAAAAGGTACTGTAGTTAGAATAGGTTTAAGGAGGGGAGTGGAAGCTTAGTAATGTCTTGACTTAACTTCCACTTTACCCACTTCCATAGCAGGCCTATTTTGGAACTCCTCTCCTACATGTAAAAATCATATTGTTTTTGCTGGAAAATGACTCTGAACCCCCAAACATTATATATGTTTTTTTAACAGAGACCCTAGGGAATAAAATGGTGGCCGTTGCAATATTTTTATGTCACACGGTATTTGCGCAGCAATTTTTCAAACGCTTTTTTTTTTGGAAAAAACAAACAGTTTCATGAATTAAAAAAAATCAAAACAGTAAAGTTTGTCCAATTTTTTTGTATAATGTGAAAGATGCTGCTACGCCAAATAAATAGATACCTAACATGTCACACTTTAAAATTGTGCACACTTGTGGAATGGCGCCAAACTTTGGTACTTAAAAATCTCCATAGCCGACACTTTAAAAATGTAAACAGGTGACCAGTTTAGAGTTACAGAGGACATCTTGGGCTAGAATTGTTGCTCTCGCGCAGTACCTTACATGTGTGGTTTGAATGCCGTTTACAAATGTGGGTGCGATGTATGTATGCGTTCGCTTCTGCGTGCAAGCACAGGGGGACAAAGGCGCTTTCCAGCCAAATACACAGCAGTGTTTACATCTGCCTGGCCAGGCGTGAAATCATAACATTGCTCCTGGGCCTCCAAAGGTCATTCCCTCCCAGATGCCGAAAAGCATGCCTTTGTCTCCTCCAGACTGGACTACTCTAATGCACTTCTCATTGGGATTCCTAGAAGGAGTCTGCAGAGGCTTTGGTACATCAAAAACTCTGCAGCAAGGATCCTGATGAGAGTGCAGAAACATGAGCATATTACCCTTATTCTCCACTCACTCCATTGGCTTCCTATCTCTACCAGGATTAAGTACAAGGTTTCCCTCCTCACACACCAATGCATACATGGACATGCCCCTACCTCAAAGAACTTCTCAAACCACAAAACACATCACGTCCCCTCTGCTCTACTCACTCAAACCTTCTTCAAATACTCAGAACTAAACTCAGGACAATGGGAGACAGGGCTTTTTGTGCAGCTGCCCCGCGCTTGTGGAATTCCCTACCTGACACCTTGAGGGCTCCTCGGTCCACTGACTGTTTTAAAAAAGGTCTTAAGACATTTCTTTTTTAGCAAAGCTTTTTGTCCTTTTTAGATGTTCGTTTCATTGTATAAATTGCTCATTTTTTCTTTTTTGTTTCTAACATGTAGCACTTTGAGAGCTTTTGATGAAAAGGGCATTATAAATAAAATGTATTATTATTATTATTATTATAGAGACTGCCGGGGATGATCTGGTCTGCGTTTTTCTCTATGATTAACTTCCGCCACCGGCAGATACCTTCTCCGGCTCACCAATCGCACAGGCAAGCCAGTAGAAGCACCGGAGGGCAGTGGGGGGGGGGACGTCCTCAACAAAAATGGAGTTATGCTGTAGGGCAAGCACCTACATTTGTCTTGTGGAGGATGGAGGCCAAAGTGTCCATACAGACATTCCATCGTCCATGCAGGCAACCCTCATTTTCCCCATCGGACTGTGCCCACTCTGTCAGTGTTACTGGCTGCTAGGAGCTCCCACAACCACCGGGTTAGGGTTGTTGGGAAAAGGCTCTTGTCCTCATCCATATGCCCCCCCATGTTGAGAACATGTGGCTTGATATGTTTCACATGGTTTACATGGTTGAGGTGCACCACTGCACAAAGAGGTTTACCAGAACCCCCAAGAAGGTTTTTTTTTTTTTAAAGAATAGTGCATGTGTAATGTTGTGCTTTCATCATTATTACATTTAATGCACTTGCAAAATGGTATTGAAAAAAAAATTCCCCTTACCTCCCCATGACTTCAGTGGGGTTCGGTTTCGGCATCCGAACTTTTGACATATTCGGCCGACCCTCCATGAACTGAACTCAGGTATGTTCAGCTCATTCCTGATATTACATTAATGTGATAAAACTTATAGTGAATTTTAGTGACTATGTTTAGATCTACTTTAAAAATGAAATTCAATAGGCCGTTATTGGCAAAAACTGCACATTTCGTCCCTTTCTTTTTTCTCTAATTTTATAATAAGAAAAAGTTCATTTCCTAACATAGGTCAAGGTCTTTCTCACACACACACATTTTTAATAAAAAAAAAAAAGCTACATTCTCTGCATATTCATATATTTATATTAAAGTGGTTGTAAACCTCAGACATGAAATATGAACAAAGTATATCCCTCTATAGTGTGTACTTCAGAGCACTAAGTTTCATTTCAGTCTGCTGCTTCCTTCCTTTGCTATCAGCACCAGGGGTGTTTCTAGTCCAAATTTTTTGGGGGTGCTGTGCAGGTGCTGGAAGAAAAAGTGAGGGTGCTGATGTGGTCCCAAAAGCAGAGCGCTGCAAAATTTGCATGTGTGGGTGTGACCAAAATGTGGGTGTGGCTAAAATGGGTGTGGCTAAATGTGAGTGATTCTTCCCAATCTATAGCTTGTAGTGTACCACCTTTCCCTCTTTGTATAGGCTAAAAAGAGGATGGAGGTACACTGAAGAGATTGTGAAGTAAAATAAGTTCTATTGAGACCAACAGTTATAGCCCCCAGCATATGTCAGGGCCAGCAATAACCTCAAGTCAGTGCGGTAGTTAAGTATAAAAAGTCAAAAGCCACAAAGAAGCCAGGGAACCACCTAAAAACTCAGTCACACATTGAAAACAGGCCATGCAGTCAGGCACATTGTCCCATACCCAAAAAAACTACAAAATGTGCTAAAGTTAATTATCACCACAATGTACGCCACAATAATTCAAAGAAAGCAGTAAAAAGCTCGTCCAGCATCTCGTTCTCGTCCAGCATCTCCTCCGCGGCGTCTTCTATCTTCTTCTCCTCGGGCCGCTCCGCACCCATGGCATGGGGGGGAGGCTCCCGCTCTTCTCTTCTTCTTTTCTTCTCTTCTTCTCTTCTTCTTTTCTTCTTTTCTTCTCCGGGCCGCTCCGCAATCCATGCTGGCATGGAGGGAGGCTCCCGCTGTGTGACGGCGCTCCTCGTCTGACAGTTCTTAAATAACGGGGGGCGGGGCCACCCGGTGACCCCGCCCCCCTCTGACGCACGGTGACTTGACGGGACTTCCCTGTGACGTCACGGGGAATGCCACAGGGAAGTCCCGTCAAGTCACCGTGCGTCAGAGGGGGGCGGGGTCACCGGGTGGCCCCGCCCCCCCGTTATTTAAGAACTGTCAGACGAGGAGCGCCGTCACACAGCGGGAGCCTCCCTCCATGCCAGCATGGATTGCGGAGCAGCCCGGAGAAGAAAATGAAGAAGAGAAGAAGAGAAGAAAAGAAGAAGAGAAGAGCGGGAGCCTCCCCCCCATGCCATGGGTGCGGAGCGGCCCGAGGAGAAGAAGACAGAAGACGCCGCGGAGGAGATGCTGGACGAGAACGCTGGAGGAAGAACCAGAAGAGCCAGAAGAACCAGAAGAACCAGAAGATGAAGGAAGATAGAAGAAAGAAGAAGCATTTAAATAAAGGAATTGTCAAAAACTGTCTCTTGTCATTTTTAATATTTTTGACACTTTCTTCGTGAAATGGTAGGGGTACTTATGTACCCCCTTACCATTTCACACAGGGGGGGGCCGGGATCTGGGGGTCTCCTTGTTAAAGGGGGCTTCCAGATTCCGATAAGCCCCCCGCCCGCAGACCCCCACAACCACCGGCCAGGGTTGTGGGGATGAGGCCCTTGTCCTCATCAACATGGGGACAAGGTGTTTTGGGGGGCTACCCCAAAGCACCCTCCCAATGTTGAGGGCATGTGGCCTGGTATGGTTCAGGAGGGAGGGGGGGCCGCACTCTTGTCCCCCCCTCTTTTCCTGCGGCCTGCCAGGTTGCGTGCTCGGATAAGGGTCTGGTATGGATTTTTGGGGGGCCCCACGCCGTTTTTTTTTTTTTTTTGGCGCGGGGTTCCCCTTAAAATCCATACCAGACCTGAAGGGTCTGGTATGGAATTTAGGGGGAACCCCACGTCATTTTTTTTTTTAATTTTGGCCGGGGTTCCCCTTAATATCCATACCAGACCTGAAGGGCCTGGTATGGAATTTAGGAGGACTCCCACGTCATTTTTTTTTTTAAATTTTGGTTCGGGGTTCCCCTTTGGGGAATTCCCATGCCGTTTTTATCAATGAACTTCTATGTGTATTGTCGGCAATGCAATAGCCGCGAGTAGTTTTAAATGAGTTTTTTCCTTCAAAATGTCATTTTGCTGTCAGACTGTTCTAAACACAGGAAACATGCGCCCCTTTACAGGCATACTATAGACACCCCCCAGGTACGAAATTTAAAGGGATATTACACTTTTATTGTTTGACTTTAAGCATTATTAAAATCACTGCTCCTGAAAAAACGGCCGTTTTTAAAACTTTTTTTTGCATTGATCCATGTCCCCTGGGGCAGGACCCAGGTCCCCAAACACTTTTTATGACAATAACTTTCATATAAGCCTTTAAAATTAGCACTTTTGATTATTCATGTTCGTGTCCCATAGACTTTAACGGTGTTCGCATGTTCGAACGAACTTTTTTCCTGTTCGCATGTTCTGGTGCGAACCGAACAGGGGGGTGTTCGGCTCATCCCTAGTGTACACATGCCATGCTGTGCCCATATAGCTGATATTGTGCATTTGTATGGGCTCAATAGCATCTTTATGCTATTGTGCCTATATAGCTGCTATTGTACCCACATAGTTTTTACTGTGCTCCATTATGCCCACTGGCCTTAACTTCTTGCAGAACTTCCAGCTGCTGTGGATCCCGCTACCAAGAATGAGAGGTGGAGTGCTATTGGTATCACTCCACCTGACATTGCAGCCAGAACTATGGACAAGGCATTGGCTCATGAGGCAGGCTTGATGCCCCCGTGGCTGCCTGCCCCCTCCTGCCCTGCTTCTCTTGTTCTGTGACCGGCCACCGCCTTCATCCACAATCAGTGACAGAAGGTCAGAAACCCCAGGACCAATCTATCACTCACCGGGATGCGATCGACTGGTAGATCGTGGTCCACAGGTTGTCGACCTGGGCTCTATAGTAAACATGATTTCTTCTGGGAGAAAGGTTTATTTGGTGTCTGTGTTCCCTTTGACGCTGTCCCTGAGCATTTTGTAACTGCCTCCTGATGTGTAAATATACAGAACACACAGTGTATCGGGAATGCTTTCCTATGTTTCCTTCACTGCCTGCACTAAACCAAGGAGATGTGACTGTCCAGGCTACTGCAGAAGATGGTTCTCCCCTCCCTGAAGCAATGAACAGAAAAAAAAAGACTCACGTGGGTGTTTGAGGGTTGAGGGGTCATTTCAGCTTCTTCTTGATCTGGCATTGAAAATCATTTGGAGTGTGCAGTGAGTATAGGGGTGTATGGGGAATACATGGAGTGTGCAGCAAGCATAGAAGGTGTATGGGAAATGCATGGAATGTGCAGCGAGTATAGGTGTATGGGAAATGCATGGAGTGTGAAGCAAACATAGGGGGTGTGTGGGGAATGCATGGAGTGTGCAGTGAGCATAGTGGGTGTGTGGGGAATTCATGGAGTGTGCAGCGACTATAAGTGTATGGGAAATATATGGAGTGTGCAGCGACCATAGGGGGTGAGTGGGGAATGCATGGAGTGTTCAGCGAGTATAAGTGTATGGGAAATACATGGAGTGTGCAGCGAACATAGGGGGTGTATGGAGAATGCATGGAGTGTGCTGTGAGTATAGGGGGTGTATGGGCAATGCATGGAGTGTGCAGCAAGCATAGGGGGTGTATGGGGATGGATGGAATGTGCCACGTTAAGAGTGCAGAGCTGAGGGGTGCTCTATTTACAGAAATTTACAAAATGCAGGATTCAGGCTTGTGCTACACACAAGGTGCAGGGTTATGGTGTGCACTACACACACAATGCAGGGTTCAGGAGTGCGCTACACACACACACAGTGCAGGGATCAGGAGTGCAATATGTACGCAATGCAGAGATCAGCAGTGTGCTACATACACAAGGTAGAGTTCAGGAGTGCACTACGCACACAATGCAGAGATCAGGAGTGCACTATGCACACGATGCAGGGTACTGTACATACACAATGCAGAGATAAGGAGTGCCGTACATACACAATGTAGAGATCAGGAGTGCCGTACATACACAATGCAGTGCACTATGCACATGATGCAGGAATCAGCAGTGCACCATGTACACAATGCAGGGTTCAGGAGTGCGCTATGTACACAATGCAGGGTTCAGGAGTGCGCTATGTACACAATGCAGGGTTCAGGAGTGCGCTATGTACACAATGCTGGGTTCAGGAATGCGCTATGTACACAATGCAGGGTTCGGGAGTGTGCTACGCACACAATGCGGGGATCAGGAGTGAGCTACGTACACAATGCAGGGCTCAGCGGTACGCTAAGTACAAGAGCTCTAGCTTGTTACTAAAGTGTGGGAAATATAGGGTTAATATAATGCAATCAGAATATCCTTTAATTTTTTAATCCATTCCTCTTGTATTGTGACACCAGCAATGAGTAAAGGATGGTTGGATGGATGAATGAATGGATGGATGAATTAATAGAAAAGTGAATGAATGAATGGATGGCTGGATATATAGATGGATGGATGAGTGAATGAATGGATAGGTGAATGAATGGATGAGTGAATGAATGGATAGATGAATGGATGGATAAGTGAATGAATAGACGGATGGATGGATGAGTAAATGGAAAGATGAATGAGTGAATGGAAAGATGAATGAGTGAATTAATGGATGGATAAGTGAGTGAGTGAATAGATGGATGACAAGTTAAAACAACAGACTTTGCACCAACGGAAAAGAATTAGTGATACAAAAAAAGTATATATATATATATATATATATGTGTGTGTGCACACTCAAATGTATACTAATGTATACTATTAGCTACAGTGTAATTGTAGCTAATATTGTACATTGTACATTGTACTGTACATTGTAAATTGTACAGTGTATGCAATCTAGCAATACAGTCAATGAATACAGAAAAGTATATTAATACTCAATGTAGTAAATCTGAGTCCATTGAAATCTATTCAATTGTTCAATCCCGGGATAAAGTGCTCGTGCTCTAAGGACAATTTTCAGTGCTTGACTCCGTGCTCAAAGGGATGGTGACCACCTATCTCTAGTGTAGTCAGTTGTACTTGTAGAGGAATAATCCTCTTGATGATGTCAATACATATGGCACCTTGTGATGTTAATTCCTCAGAAGGTGGTATATGGGGGGAGGACACAGAGTGGAAGGACTCATAGCGTAAAAACCATCATTATTTTCCAAAAAAGGTTTACACTCAGTTTTTATGATGCCCATTAACCTGGCACCCGGTGTGTGCAGCTCAATCATACAGGGTTCTCGGCCAGCCGTTCAGTGCTTGGTAATGTAACACAACTTGGGCCGTTGCCCGGAAGTGACGTAGGCGGAAATGGGACACGATGACGCAATCAAGCATCGACGCGCTTCAACCAATCAACAGGTCCTCATCAGGATGCTCTAATTCCGCCATCTTTAAAACTGGTATTTATATGCTTTCGGGTGGCTTTCCAATTAACCAACATTTTTGCATTTTTATACTAAAGTTAATGTTCCCAATACCTTATGTGAATCCAGCTCAACTTTGCTAACACAAAAAGCTTTGCCACTGGCAATAAAGCACCATTCCTCTGCTCCCGCCTGGCACTGTCAGTATTTCTGGCTGGTTGATGATTTTTCCTGCACAGAGAAGCAAATAGTGTTACCACACAACTGCTCTGTACAAACAGGAATCTTTAATAATATTCAATTACAGCTTGGCTAATGCAATTGTATATGCTATTTTTTTCTCTTTAACGAAAGTCGAGCTATATACTTTTTTTTAGGTACTTTTTAAGTCATAATTCCAAGATATTGCTCATAGCACGTTCCAACAAGAAATTTTGTTGATGCAGTTATTTCAACTCATACCTTATATCCTTCAAATGATCAGTGCTTTAATCTTACAGCATACCAGCACAAGTGCTCTTGTTTCCCAATTTGATTTTGTATATTATTTACTTTTTTTACTTTTGTTTTTTTCTTTTGATACAGTGTGGATGTGTGGCTTTCTCCATTCCCTGGTGCAGTCCTCCGCCTGGTCTCAAGCAGGAACACTTGCTCTTCTGGACTGTGATTGGAGTGCCTAGGGAAATAAGGTAATTATATATATATATATATATATATATATATATATATATATATATATATATACAGTGGGGACGGAAAGTATTCAGATCCCTTCAATTTTTCACTCTTTGTTATATTGCAGCCATTTGCTAAAATCATTTAAGTTAATTTTTTTTCCTCATTAATGTACACACAGCACCCCATATTGACAGAGAAACACAGAACTGGAGAGGTTCTACAAGGAGGAATGGCAGAGGATCCCCAAATCCAGGTGTGAAAAACTTGTTGCATCTTTCCCAAAAAGACTAATGGCTGTATTAGTTCAAAAGGGTGCTTCTACTAAATACTGAGCAAAGGGTCTGAATACTTAGGACCATGTGATATTTCAGTTTTTCTTTTTTAATAAATCTGCAAAAATGTCAACAATTCTGTGTTTTTCTGTCAATATGGGGTGCTGTGTGTTCATTAATGAGGAACAAAAAAATGAACATAAATGATTTAAGCAAATGGCTGCAATATAACAAAGAGTGAAAAATTTAAGGGGGTCTGAATACTTTCCATCCCCACTGTATATATATATATACTATAAGTATACATATTCAATGAAATTTGGAATCAGAGTTGAAATATTATGTAACATATAAAACATATAATGTGATGTTCTGATGTTGTTTGTTCTCTGATTCAGATATCCCCGATCCCTGTGAGGAAAATTGTGATTGCTGCATATCGAAACACGTGGGGATTGTGTTTTGAGGCAAAAGTATAATGTGAAAATTCTTTGTATAGCATTTCTGTCGCTAAAAACGTTATCTTTGTAATTCAAATGGGGACACAATACACCAGAGCTCATATTTGAAGTATCTTTGGTTTTTAACCTTGTATGAATAAAGATATTTTTAATTCATATATCTCACACTTTTGTATGTTTTGACTTATTTTTGCTGCCTAAAAGTCCAACCGGGGAAAAATGCAGTTGCCTTTGTATGGTTTATGAAGGACAAGCAGCATATTTCTCTCTATGTGATGTCTTTCTTCCATCTTATAACAAAAGTCGAGTTACCCTTTAAGATGTTTAGTCAATTTTTCCAATCTATTTTTGCCTTCCATGTTGTGGAGCTGTAAATTGGGATATTTAAGTAGGTGATGAACTAAAGCAGAAATCTTCAATTAATTAAAGAAAAAATAGTTGCTTTTGTACTCACCATCAAATCCTTTTATCTGTGTTAATTGGAGCACCCAGCATCCACTCCTTTGGATTTGGATCTCATGTGTGTAAAAACTTTTTTTTTTGTTTGCACTGCTATTCCACAGTATGGGTGTAGGTTGGGGAAAATGTAGCTACTAAAAGTTCCCCTCTTCCCCCTTACCCAAGGGCAGGCTGTGTATTGTTTTGAATATGTAGCCAGTATCCTACTCCTCTATTCCTGCAGGGGGTGCTATAGCCAATAAGTGATGATATAAAGTAGAGCTGAGTCCTCCAATGAATGCAGAGAAAAAGATTTTTCATTGAGTACCACCTATCCTATTTTGTACAGTGCCTGGGTGAAGCAGGCTCCAGGATTCTACATATTTAAGTGTTTATCTTTTCAAACAAGTGTTGTGTTTCAAGCTTTAATTCAAAGTAATAACATAATAGCTGCTTGAAGAAAATGCCTTTAAGAAGTTAATCACCCTGAAAATTAGAAATGTTAGCGGCTACTAGAAAATAAAATGTATCGTTTCTCAATTCCGCGCATGCAGCTTCCTTTATCTGTTATTTTGGTGTTGTGTTCATTAAAGCGGTTTCTGTTTCATTAATAGCGCCTAAATAGCTCTTTGTGGTTCCTGAATCTGCCATTCCACTACAAATTGCCGTTCTGATTTCCAGTAGATCAGTAAATCATCTATTTAATTATTTCGGAGATATCCATGATGAACTGTTCGTGAGTCTGCTGTTTTTGAATTTTTGTTTCTCTGCCATGTAAATGTGTAATGGTGACAGATTTATGAAAATGTAATTACATTTTATGCATTTTTTATTAATCTTGCCTCTGTAAGGATTGTATTAGCAGCAATGCTCCTGGTTGGAAACATGAAGTTAAAAAACAGTATTATTAAGCATTGTATTGTGTTGCAGAGACTTAACTTATGTTACCTCAAATTATATTTTCTAATATCTGTAATGTGGTCACAGGAAGACACTAATCTCAACACTCATATAAGTTATAAAACCACCAAAAATGATAAACAGGTCAAGACAGCGATGGAATCTACACACCTATGTCTACCAAAGTTCTAAATATTGGCACAGGGTCTCCTTCTTCAATGCAATGTAATATAAAACATCCACTTCCTCCAACTCTCTCCAGACATTTGCTCTGATGAAGAGTGCTACCTCAAAATGCGTCAGCCAGTATATTATAGGTTGGTCAACAAATGAAGCACTAACGCTGCATTCGCACCTGAGCGTAGCGTCTTCGAGGTTTTTTTTTTGTACATTTTTATTAGCGATTTTGGCGTGTTTTTATGCACGTGTATATATTGAATTTTTGAGCTTTGCCATTTTTTATAAGCCAATAGAGAAAACTATCATCTGTTACATCATTTGTTCCTAGGTTTTCAGCTTTTTTAGCTTTTCGGTTAGCTTTTATTTCTTTTTTATTATTATTATTCACGTATTATTTATTTTTTTGTTAGGGTAAGGGGTTATAGTTAAGGTTAGGGTTAGGATTACTACTACTTTTTTATAATCTTTATTTTAGATATTTATATAATCAATTGAATGAATGCACAAATACAAATAATCATAAATAAATACAATAAATGAATACTATGTAATATTAATTAAATAAATAACCTCCAACCTTAACCCCTAAAAATATAATAATAAAATATGCTTCTACACCGCTCCACCACAAACTTCCACCAGATGTCAGTCACGCTATCAGAGGCTCCAGTAAACCATGTGAGAGGAATGAAATATCCACATAGTGTAATGCTGCTAAAAAGTTTTATTAATCACAAACACCCCCTTTATACAAATTAAGCGTACCAAATAAAAGTTAAAATGAAGCAAAGAATAAAGTGCACTGTGCCTGTAGATTTTCCCGGTCGCCGGAGAGATGAGAGAGCATCCGCTGTGTACAGCAGCGGTATGCTTCCTAGTTCCTCGTCCAATGGAACGCACGTGTCACTACCGGTAGATCATGTCCCTGAAGCGTTTCGTCACTTCCTGACTTCGTCTGAGGGTGGACCTCAGACGAAGTCAGGAAGTGACGAAACATGTCAGTGACGTGATCTACCGGAAGTGATGTGTGCGTTCCACGGGCCAAGGAACTAGGAAGCATACCGCTGCTGTACACAGTGGATGCTCTCTCTACTCGATATACAGCTGTCACATGACTAGGCCCGGATTGTCCATAGGGCACACTGGGCACTAGGTTAGTGGCTCAAAATATCAACGCCAGAGCCAAAAAGTCAACTAGTATTTTCAGAAGGAGGCTAGTAATGGCAGCAGCCATATTAATCTCATGGCAGATTTACTTTAATTGTAACTGAGGCCAAGTTAAGGACATTTAAACATTTACTGTACATATTCCTAACAGCCTTTACTGCAAGTTACTCCTAAGGCTCCGCTCACACTATGATGCCAAATGCTGAAGCAATTATGTATGCTTTGCATGTGTTTTTATGCTGCACACATATGGCAGCCCATTTATTTTAATGGACAACCCTACTTGCGAAGTACGTCAATTGTGTCTTTTTTAAGCACATTTTGATGCATTTGTCTGCTTGGAAAAATGCATGCCCGCTTGCCACATTTGGGGAGCCATTAACAATGAATGACACCACAAGTGTCAAAAATGCTTGATTTTGTGTGCATTCACAATACCCTCAGGTGTGAATGGGACCTAACAATGAACTTTTCTAATTTGCTTCCTTTGGGATTTGTTAAGTTTACCATAGTAAGCCTTTTGTTATACCTGTTTGATAAGTACAAATAAATACATGTTGATTGCACTAGAAATTCAGAAAGCTGATAGTTTCCTCTGCCACACTGAAATCTCATGCAGTGTTATCTGCCCTGCTCTGTTCACTTTTATAGACTACATGCCCCCCCCTTTTGTTATAGATGCAAAAAGCTGGAGGAGTTCTATTGTCCAAATTAGGAGGAAGCAACATAGGGTTACAACTCTGCTCCTCATAGATACTCATAGTGGAATGAGTGAGCTTATTACTAAAGGACAGGAATCGCCAGATAAAAGTAAAGGAAAACATAGGCTGGAAAAAATATAATGCAGTCACCATATCTGGTGACCGGTAAACTGCAATATATAAACTGTGTGCTCTTGAGTTCAGATACACTTTAAAATAAGCCCTCAGTGGCCTCTGTTGTTGCAGGCATTGTGGGCTTCAAACCACAAGCACTATGCTTCTTGCCAGCTCAGTTCATCCTACTCCCCACTTCCAGCAGTGACCCAGCGGCCTTCCAGCCTTCTAATCTTTATTGTAAACATTTGCAGTGATGACACCTGTAGTCAAGTGAGTTGATACATGTTTTTTACGTGGATCAAAGACTCCTTTGGTCTTTTTGGAATGTCCTCTTAAAACGTAACTCCACCCAAAAGGGGATGTTCCGCTTTAAAAGAGAAGTATGTTTTTTTATTTCCCCACCATACTTACCTAGATGCATGTTGCATCTGTCCCTCGGTGCCTCTGCAGTGAGAACCGAGCCATCAAACATTGCCAATGGCTTGGTCCTCATAGCTCCCTGAGCAGAGAGCTGCTGCCTGTCAGTCAGCAGCTCTCCGCTCTGCCCCCCCCTCATGCTCACTGGAGTGCTGAGCTGTGGAGGGGCGGCGAGCGGCCCTCTCAGGCTCTCATCGGCTTGCTGAGAGTTTGAGACAGGCATCAGTCCAGGCACCTGGCAGATCCAGCAGATCCAGACTTTATTGTCATGATGACAAGGTGTCTGGAATGATTCCTGTGACATCAGCAGAATGCAGACTTCAGACCGGTCTCTGCTGAAAATGGGTCACGGGAGTGTAAAATGAATTGCACTGATTTGACCCATAGGAGAAGCCCAGCCAAACAAGCTCAGGCTGGACTTCTCCCTTAAGTCCTCCTCCCCTGCCACATGCAAAGCCAAAAGCAGCATAGTCCACAGTTAGGATGGTTCAGTGGGAACCCAAAAGCTAGTGAAGAACTAGCCCGGTTGAGGACAGTGCTGGATCTCTGGACAGGTACAGTAAGTGTCCTTTTATTAAGTCTTTTTTTTTTTCCAGAGTGAATCTCCTCTTTAAGGTTTCCTTTCTGTTATGTTGACTGGACAGGTAATTGTGCTCCTTTTGTGGGCCTATATTTCTCCAATATTGGGGGCTCTTTTCATTAGTATTGGATAGTTTCTTTTTTTAACTATGGTATAGCACCTTATATTGGCCCATGCTTTCTCTGGCTGAGACATTTTGGAGGCATTGGTTCCCTGTCCCCCAGCAGTATGATACTTCTTCCATTTTTACCTTAATTGTGTCTTTTTTTCACATCACCTGCTGCATTTTCTTGGGATGTGGGTGTCATTATACCTTGGTATATAATTGGAGCAACCTTTGGGTTTGGTATGCTATTTTTCAGTTAGACTTGGATGCCCTGGATGTGAGGTGCCTCCTTTAGTATGTACCCGCCTCTGTTAGGGATTGTGGATTTGGAATGATGTTATATGTACACCCTCTCTCCTGTGGCTGAGCAGCATCACTCATTTATATACAAACCAGTTGTGAGTAACAAGAATGTAATCATGTACACTGTGGTGATGGATTTTTGTGGTAGCTTTTGGTGAAATTGTGAATATAATGATGCATATTTTTTTATTATGTCACCATAAAATATATCCTGAAGAATTCCAGCCTGCAAATTGAGATTCAGCATATTGTGTTGCCCCAACTTTTTGCGTTTGCTTCATATGTATCTATGTTTGGTTTACTCTGTATATCTTCATTTAGTGGGCACAATGCTGAAGATTTCTGGTATACTGTACCAAAAAGATTGTATTAAGCTGTGCCATATACCTTTTAATCTAAGTTAATTTCAAACCATTTCAGTGTAAAAAAATATGACATTTTAATATAGAAGTTGTTTGCATTCATTCCTGAGGTTATAAGCACCTTAAAAGTTCAATTTCTTTACACGTATATTTTTCTCAAAGTTCCATTAGGACTATGGTGCTTTTAGTACCCATTTATGTTATTCTCTTATTGCTAATTTTATTTTAAATAGTTTGTATGGGCCAGGTTGGATTCTCCCCCATTCCAGTGAAGCTATTTTTATAGTGAAGTGTTTTTATTAAGGGAGGGTTCCCTGACTGATCAAGGTGAAAATGGGGGGGGGGTCTGCAGTGCCAGATTTATAAAAGGGCAAGGGGGCCCCAGATTTATTCTATAAAAATTCTATTTATTTTCCCTCGAGACTTCACTAGTGTGTCTGTTGAGGAAATTGTCCAGTTTGCAGCCTTTGCCAGGCTCCGGTCATGTCTCTCTCATCTCAACAGGCAGTTTTATTACATAATGAAGGTGTTAATGTAGCTCTTAGAATATGTTTGAGCATGATGATCACTAAAAAAAAATCGTTAAGCAAATTGTCACTGATAAAGAATTATCTGAGAACCATGATAACCCATGAAAGGCTAAGTACCCTGTGCCTACCGCAGTGACAGCCCATCCATTGAGGGCGCATGGGCGCCCCCTCTCCTATCCATGCTTTCCAGGCCCCCTGATCTACATATCGGTGGCACCCGACCATGGATTCCAATGCAGGGTGGGTATTTTTTTGAAGCAGCTGATTAGAGCCAGAGGCTCTAATAGGATTCAAAAAAGTATTACGCTCTGAGGCCACCCAGTTGTGTGACCATAGCGAATGGATTTTCATTATTATCACACTAAAGTTCCTCCCCTACAATCAGGAGGCAGGTCTGTGAGACCTGTTTCCCAATAGGCCAAAGTGTCAGGTGATTCTATTGGATGCCTAGCACTTTGGCTGAAGAGGAGACACGGTGAAGGAAGCTGGAAGCTGGAGGAGTGGACACCGGAGCTGCCATGGCCACTGCCTGCACTCCAGGAGAGGAGAAGAGGACACCACAGCCCTGCAACAGGGGCGGGTAAGTGCCGGACCGCCCACGCATGGGGGTGGGTGCTGTTTCATTGCCATGCCGCCTTGGTGGGGGGTGCTGTTTGTTTGCTGCCCCCCCCAAAAGAAGAACCCACCAGCCACTGGCCTACTGGCTGTTGAGAGCAATGAACTCAATACAATACAGTTTGATGAGTTAGGTAACGTGGTTGTAAACCCTTACATATACCCAGTGAAGTGACTGGTCTTTTGCGATACACAGAGATTAAACAAATCTTCCTACATAAGTTTATCTAAAGTCTTCTCTTCTCTAGAACCGTTCAAAGAATTTTTACAGTTTGTCTGAGCTGTCAGAAAGAAAGGGAGTGCAGTACTGAGTTTACACATTGCAGAGCTCTGAGAGCCGATTGGAGGGATGGAACACACCCCACATCACATAGGAACATACCTGAGGCTTTCAATCAGCTGGCGGTCACCTCCCCTCTCACCCTTTTTCTCTTGGTATCAGGAAAACTTGTCAGAAGTGACTCATGCAGGTACCAGATGAACAAAGAAGTAGACAGAAATGACACCTAATGCTCTTAATTAGGAAAAGTACACACTATAAAGGGATATGCTCTGTTCATAATTCATGTCTGAGATTTACAACCACTTTAAAGATATTGCAGATGCTAAGTGCAAGAAGAAAGACATTTTGTAAATATTGTAGTGTGATGCATAACTTGCCAGTTCCAATTACCTGTGCAATGTGTATTCAGTCAATAAAATTAGGAAATAAAATCAGACAAGTGTCATCTTCAGAAACCTAAATTACAGTATCTCACAAAAGTGAAAACACCCCTCACATTTTATTATATCTTTTCATGTGACAACACTGAAGAAATGACACTTTGCTACAATGTAATGTAGTGAGTGCACAGCTTGTATAACAGTGTAAATTTGCTGTCTCCTCAAAATAACTCAACACACAGCCATTAATGTCTAAACCGCTGCCAACAAAAGTGAATTAGCCACTAAGTGAAAATGTCCAAATTGGGCCCAATTAGCCATTTTCCCTCCCTGGTGTCATGTTACTCATTAGTGTTACAAGGTCTCAGGTATAAATGGGGAGAAGGTGTGTTAAATTTGGTGTTATCACTCTCACTCTCTCATACTGGTCACTGGAAGTTCAACATGGCACCTCATGGCAAAGAACTCTCTGAGGATCTGAAAAAAAGAATTGTTGCTCTACATAAAGATGGCCTAGGCTATAAGAAGATTGCCATGACCCTGAAACCGAGCTGTAGCATGGCGGCCAAGACCATACAGCGGTTTAACAGGACAGGTTCCACTCAGAACAGGCCTCGCCTTGGTCGACTAAAAGAAGTTGAGTACACATGCTCAGTGTCATATCCAGAGGTTATCTTTGGGAAATAGACGTATGAGTGCTGCCAGCATTGCTGCAGAGGTTGAAAGGGTGGGGGGTCAGCCTGTCAGTGCTCAGACCAAACGCTGCACACTGCATCAAATTGGTCTGCATGGCTGTCATCCCAGAAGGAAGTCTCTTCTAAAGATGATGCACATGAAAGCCTGCAAACAGTTTGTTGAAGACAAGCAGATTAAGGACAGGGATTGGAAAATAGGGAACACTGTGCTAACACAAATCGACCCCTAACTATGAGCTGCAGCTAAAAAGTGAGATACACACCAACAAAGAATAAAAAAGAATAAAGCTGTGCTTAAAAAGACATGAAAACCATATACAATGATAATATGAAAAATAAATCCTGATATGAAGCTCCACCATATATAGCTCATTAAAGCATTGACAAAAAATAGCATAAACAGTGATTAAATACTAAGAAAAGTCAGTGAATAAAATAATCAGATGATTGTGATTAAATATATATATTGTAAAAAGGTGTGATTAAAGATGATCAGATGAGTGACATCCTAGGAATAAAGTCAATCCACAAAATCACCAAGAAGCACTAAGGGACTAGTGAGCCTCCACCGTATAAAATGCAAGCTTAATGGACAGCAATCTTAAGGAAGCCTGTGGCTATAACCCAGCCAGGTTTCTTGATCCAAGGCAGCAATGACAACACTTCCAGATTTGGCAGATGGACAAACTACAGCAAGCTTCCAGGTAAGTATTTGCAAGTGCTCGGGCCACAGCGGTATCAGTCAGCCACCCAAACATGAAGAGGAACTCACATAGTGTAACCCGTAACAGTAATCAGTTTATTAAATTAAAAATATTGCATTTACATGGTATAAGAAGATATACATAAAAAAACGGCCAGTAAAACAGGCGAACACCCGTCCACTGCAGAGATAGCGCGATGACGTCAGCATGTCCAACCTCCCAGAAATCAGTAATAAACAGAATACTGTTACGGGTTACACTTTGTGAGTTCCTCTTCATTTTTTTGCATTGATACATGTCCCTTGGGGCAGGACCCAGGTCTCCAAACACTTTTTATGGCAATAACTTGCATATAAGCCTTTAACCACTTCAATACAGGGCACTTATACACCTTCCTGCCCAGACCAATTTTCAGCTTTCAGCGCTGTCGCACTTTGAATGACAATTGGGCGGTCATGCTACACTGTACCCAAACTAAATATTTATTATTTTGTTCCCACAAATAGAGCTTTCTTTTGGTGGTATTTGTTCACCTCTGGGATTTTTATTTTCTGCTAAACAAATAAAAAAAGACCGAAAATTTTGAAAAAAAAATGTTTTTTTTTGTTTCATTTACAAAACTTTGTAAATACAGTAAGTAAGTTTTCTCCTTCACTGATGGGCACTGATTGGGGCTGCACTGACGGGCACTGATAAGGCGGCACTGATGATCACCGATGAGGTGGCACCAATGAGGTGGCACTGATGAGGTGGCATTGATGGTCACTGATGATGGGCACTAATATGTGGTACTGATGGGGCACTGATAGGCAGCACTGATGGGCACTGATAGGTGGCACTGATATGCGGCACAGATGGGCACTGATAGGCGGCACGGATGGGCACTGATAGGCAGCACTGATGGGCACTGATAGGTGGCACAGATGAGCACTGATAGGTGGCATGGATGGGCATGGATGGGCTCTGATAGGTGGCACTGATGTACTCTAATGTATGTCACTGATGGATGCCAATCAGTGCCAAAAAATAATGCCCACCAATCAGTGATGCTCATTGTGGGCACTGATTGGCATCCATCGTGGGCTCTGATTGGCATCCATTGTGGGCACTGATTGGCATCCCTGGTGGTCTAGGGTGCCATACCTGGTGGTAACATTCCTGGTGGTCTTAATGGCATCCCTGGTGGTCCTAGTGGCATCCCTGGTGGTCCAATGTGGGCATCCTGGGGGGCTGCACTGATAATCGATCAGCAGAGACCCCCCTGTCAGAGGAGCACTGCCGACTCTCCTCTACTTGCGTCTGACAGACATGAGTGAGGAAAAGCCGACCACCGGCTCTTCCTGTTTACACTGTGATCAGCCGTGATTGGACATGGCTGATCACATGGTAAAGAGCCTCCCTCAGAGACTCTTTACCTAGATCGGTGTTGCGGGGTGTCAGACTGACACCCCGCAACAACAATCGCCGTGATGCGCGCCCCCGGGCGGCTCAGTTTCCTGAAGACGTCATATGACGTCTGGTCAGGGTATTAAAACCACTTTACCACCGTCATTTTGCTATATGGCGGGCGGCAAGTGGTTAAAATTAGCACTTTTGATTTTTCACATTCATGTCCCATAGACTTTATGGGTATTCATGGGTGTATAATGTACCCGGTACACATTCACATGGGGGGGTGGGATCTGGAGGCCCCCTTGTTAAAGGGGGCTTCCAGATATTGATAAGCCCCATGCCTGCAGACCCCGACAACCACAGCCCAGGGTTGCCCTTGTCCCCATCAACAGGTGGACAAGGTGCTTTGAGGGGCACCCCAAAGCACTCTCCCCATGTTGAGGGCAAGTGGTCTGGTATGGTTCAGGAAGGGGGGGCACTCGCTCGTCCCCCCCTTTCCTGGCCTGCCAAGCTGCATGCTCAGAAAAGTGCCTGGTATGGATTTTGGGGGGCCCCACAGCGTTTTTTATTTTGGGGTGGAGTTCCTCTTAAAATCTAAACTGGACCCAAAGGGCCTGGTATGGATTTTGGGGGGAGACCCCACGCCATTTTTTTTCTTAATTTTGTCATAGGGTTCCCCTTAACCACTTCAATACAGGGCACTTTCACCCCCTTCCTGCCCAGACCAATTTTCAGCTTTCAGTGCTCTCACACTTTGAATGACAATTACTCAGTCATGCAAAACTGTAACCAAACAAAATTGTTATCATTTTTTTCACAAAAATAGATCTTTCTTTTGGTGGTATTTAAGCAAAATCTGGGTTTTTTATTTTTTGCAATATAATTGAAAAAAGAGCGAACATTTTGAAAAAAAAGAAACACTTTTTTTTAGTTTCTATTATAAAATTTTGCAAATAAGTAATTTTTGTTCATAAATTTTGGCCAAAATTTATACTGCTACATATCTTCAAAATAGTGGATATTATTTAGTCTGTGTGAATGTTATAGAGTCTACAAGCTATGGTGCAAATCATAAAAATTTGATCACGCCTGGTGTACTGACAGCCTCTCATTTCTTGAGGCCCTGAGGCTTTTTGAAGTTGTAATTTATTCCCACAATTTTTAAGAAATTATTATTATTATTTATTTTTTTACACAACATTGTCATAATAAGAAGTTATTTCTCACACACAGCATATGCATACTTCCAATTACACCCCAAAATGCATTCTGCTACTCCTCCTGAGTATGGTGATACCACATGTGTGAGACTTTTTCGCAGCCTGGCCACATAGAGAGGCCTAACATGCAGGGAGCACCATGAGACCTTCTAGAATCATAAATTACATACAGTGCCTTGCAAAAGTATTCACCCCCCCTTGGCAGTTTTGTTGCCTCACAACCTGGAATTAACATGGATTGTTTGAGGATTTGCATCATTTAATTTACAGAACATGCCTACAACTTTGAAGATTATTTTTTTTTATTGTGAAGCAAACAACAAATAGGACAAATTAACAGAAAAAGTCAATGTGCATAACTATTCACCCCCCCCCCCCCTAAAGTCAATACTTTGTAAGCCACCTTTGGCAGCTATCACAGCTCCAAGTCAGCTTTGGATAAGTCTCTATGAGCTTGCCACATCTTAACACTGGGATTTTTGCCCATTCCTCCTTGCAAAACTGCTCCAGCTCCTTCAAGTTGGACGGTCTGTGCTTGTGAAGAGCAATGTTTAAGTCTGACCACAGATTTTCTATTGGATTGTGGTTTGGGCTTTGACTAGGCCATTCCAACACATTTACATGTTTCCCCTTAAACCACTCAAGTGTTGCTTTAGCAGTTTGTTTGGGGTCATTGTCCTGCTGGAAGGTGAACCTCCATCCTAACCTCAAATCACGCACAGAGTGGTACAGGTTTTGCTCAAGAATATCCCTGTATTTTCGGCATCCATCTTTCCCTCAACTCTGACCAGTTTCCCATTCCCGACTGCTGAAAAACATCCCCACAGCATGATGCTGCCATTACCATGTTTCACTATGGGGATGGTGTTCTTTGGGTGATGAGATGTGCTGGGTTTGCACCAGACATAGCGTTTTCTTTAATGGCCAAAAAGTTCAATCTTAGTCTCATCAGACCAGAGCACCTTCCTCCATACATTTTGGGAGTCTCCCACATGCCTTTTTGCTATCTCAAAATGTGCCATTTTGTTTTTTGCTGAAAGTAATGGCTTTCTTCTGGCCACTCTGCCATAAATCCCAACTCTATGGAGCATACGGCTTATTGTCATCCTATGTACAGATACTCCAGTCTCTGCTGTGGAACTCTGTAGCTCCTCCAGGGTTACCTTAGGTCTCTGTGCTGCCTCTCTGATTAATGCCCTCCTTGCCCGGTCCATGAGTTTTGGTGTGCGTCCATCTCTTGGCAGGTTTGCTGTTGTGTCATGTTCTTTCCATTTGGTTATGATAGATTTGATGGTGCTCCTAGGGATCATCAAAGATTTGGATATTTTTTTATAACTTAACCCTGATTTGTACTTCTCAACAACATTGTCACTTACTTGTTTGGAGAGTTCCTTGTTCTTCATGGCAGTGCTCGGTTAGTGGTGCCTCTTGCTTAGGTGTTGCAGCCTCTGGGGCTTTTAAAAAAGGTGTGTATATTTAATGACAGATCATGCGACACTTAGATTGCACACAGGTGGACATCATTTCACTAATTATGTGACTTCTGAAGGTAATTGGTTGCACCAGAGCTTTTTATGAGCTTCATAACAAAGGGGGTGAATACATCAGCACATGCCAATTATCATTTTTTTATTTCTGAAAAATAATTTTATGTATATATTTTTCTAATTTTACTTCACCAACTTAGACTATTGTGTTCTGATCAATCACGTATAATTCAGATTAAAAAAACATTAAACTAAAGGCTGTAATGTAACAAAATAGGTAAAAAGCCTAGGGGGGTGACTACTTTTATAATAATAAAAAACAGTGCGGCGCAAATAAAAGTCCTTAGATCAACATGTATAAGTGTAGTGACAGGATTGGAAGACAGGAACCACCAGTGAAACAATACAGGCTGAAACCGATAACTGAATGGTGACTAGTATCCCTCCACCGGACATGGATGGCCCCTCACCTCAGATACTCGACCTGAAACAGGTCACACAGCATATAATATCCTGGATGGATCAATCTATATGGATGGTGGTGTCTCCTTCACTTCCCAGCACTCAGCATAATGACGGAAGATGCATTGTAATTCCTGAATTTTACTCTCCGGGTTCATCAGAAAGGAAAGAGAATCCGACTTCCTTTTATATCCTGAAGAGGAGGAATCTTCTTCTTCTGCTTTGTCCTCTCCTGGACAATCTGTACTGGAAATAGTACAACGCCAAAATCAACTGCAATCAACATGTGACCTGGAGCATGACCAAAAAAAGAACTGAATACTTTTGCAAGGCACTGTATCTAGCTTCATTCCTACCTATCACACTTTTGAAGGTCCTGGATCACCAGGACAGTGGAATTACCCACGAAATGACCCAGTTTTGGAAAGAAAACACCCCAATGTATATTCTATGAGACATGGGCTGCAGATAGGTACTTGGGTAGTCTAATGGGCTGGAAACTGGTACTCGGGTACTCTGGTAGCCTGGAGGAGGGAGGGAGTGTTCCCGCTGGTGTCATTTTACAATGCGCCTGTAGGGAAGTGGTTAAAATCCGTACCAGACAAAAAGGGTCCCCCCAACGCATTTTTTTTAAATTTACATACAGGTGCAAAGAAATTGGGCCTCGGACGTTGGGGGTGCCTGAACCCTGTAACCCCTCACAGTTACTCTTGCTGGGTGCAGGACGGGCCCTGCTGTTAACAATTTGAAAAAAAATTGAAATTACATGCACCTGTCAAACAGGTGCAGAAAAATTGGGCCCCTTCTGTATGTTGTGGCTCAATAACACGGCCAGTACTGGAAAAAAAGGAAAAGCATGCCCCGCCTGCAGAGGATGCACCATGTCCGCGACCACCACTTTTCAATGTAGATGCAAAGGCTGCTTGCCCTCTTTTAGTGGCCTCTGAGCGTCTGCCTCTCCATGCTGGCCTTCCGGGCATGATGGGGATTTTTTGGGGTATTTTTAAAACTTTTTATTATACAGAGTGGGATGGAAATATGTTGCTTGTGTGCAATACTTTTGTGCTTGGTGCACTATAAACCGTTCTATCATTTTTTTTTCATTTTTTGGGGGGGATTTTTATAACTTTTATTATAGAGTGTGGGATGGAAATATGGTGCTTGGGTGCAATACATTTGTGTTTGGTGCACTATAAACCGTTTTTTAAAATATAGAAAATAAGGGTGCAGCAATTGTGCAGATTTTTTTTTACTGCTGCTGCAAAAAAAACTAAAATAGAATAAATGTATAAAAAATTAGGAAAAGCCAAAAAACAAACAGTGGTGACGCAGAAAGAAGACCACCTAAGACTCAGCAATTATGGAGCAATTATGGAGAATTTTGTTTTTGCTGCTGCTGCTGCTGGAAAAAAATCAAAAGCCTCAAAATAAAAAAGGGAACCACTAATGCAGAAAAAGGAACACCTGGGGGGACAGCAATTATGCCTTAAATATTCTTAGTGCTGCCAAAAAAAAAAGTATACCGCTACTGTGCAGAAGGAATAACACCTTCGACACAGAAGGGGGAGTACTAATAAAGCAGTAGCAGAGCCTGATACTGCAAAAAAATACACATATATATATATATATATATATATATATATATATATATATATATACATATACATACATATATATATATATATATACATATACATACATATATATATATATATATATATATATATATATATATATATATATATATATATATATATAAATATATATATATACATATATATATATATATATATATATATATATATATATATACATATACATATATATATATATATATATATATATATATATATATATATATATATATATATATATATATATATATATATATATATATATATATATATATACACACATATATATATATATATATATATATATATATATTAATGAAAAAAAATTGGATCAGTGGTGACACAGAAGTGTTGTACACACCAAGGCTTCTGTAGCACCACAACATTGTGTTATTCACACTACACTACACTGTATTATATACTCTGCACTATACTGTATTATATACACTACACTGACTGCACTATATTATATACACTACACTGACTGCACTGTATTATATACACTACACTGAATGCACGCTCAAGCCACTAACTAACCTTCCTAGTCTCTCTCCACTATAACACACTACATACGGCCGCCACCGATAGCAGCCTTATATAGTGGGGTTTTCCGTATCAGGCGAACATCCCGCGAGCGCCCCATTTGTTCATTTGATCTACGAGAAAACGAACACCGACTCGAACATCAAGCCCAACTCTACTCTTCAGTAACTGTCTGTCCGTTCAGGAGGTATGGGCAGACAGCTATACTGAAAGTCTGCAGGATACTGGCATTTATTTTCAATTAATTTTATTAAATTTCGATAAGAGAAAATAAAATAGTAGCATTGCATAATATAATAGACAAAATTGATATAACAAATTCATAAAAAATATACCTGAGTGTCTCTCTATTATTTGGAGGGACCACGCATCCTACTTCACAATGTGGATACCACGGACCCCTGGAACGTACAGATGGGCTATATATTTTATCAAAAGAAAATAAATGTTTACTCGTCAATTGTAGGTAAGCCACTATATACTATTTTATATTTAAAGTGTTAGATTGAATAGCAAAGTGACTTTTAACGATGAGCCCGATGTTCGAGTTGAACGTAATAGCGAACAATTTGGGGTGTTTGTGGCAAATTCAAAAGCCACGGAACACCCTTTAAAAGTCTATGGGATAAATCAAAAGTGCTAATTTTAAAGGCTTATATGCATGGTATTGTCATAAAAAGTGTTTGGGGGCCTGGGTCATGCCCCAGGGGACATGTATCAATGCAAAAAAAAGTTTTTAAAATGGTTGTTTTTTCGGGAGCAGTGATTTTAATAATGCTTAAAGTGAAACAATAAAAGTGTAATACTCCTCTAAATTTCGTACCTGGGGAGTGTCTATAGTATGCCTGTAAAGTGGCGCATGTTTCCCATGTTTAGAACAGTCCGAGAGCAAAATGACATTTCTAAAGGAAAAAAAGTTATTGAAAAGTACTTGCGGCTATAATGAATTTTCGGTCCTGGCAATACACATAAAAGTTCATTGATAAAAACGGCATGGAATTCCCCCACAGGGGTACCCCGAACCAAAATTACAAAAAAAATGAGTGGGGGTCCCCCCAAATTCCCTACCAGGCCCTCCAGGTCTGGTATGGATATTAAGGGGAACCCCGTGCCAAAATTTAAAAAAAAATGGCGTGGGGGGGGCCCCCTCAAAATCCATACCAGAAGGGTCCAGTATGGAATTTAAGGGGAACCCCGTGCCAATTTTTTTTTAAAAAATGGCGTGGGGTCCCCCCAAAAAATCCATACCAGACCCTTATCCTAGCACGCAACCTGGAAGGCCACAGGAAAAGAGGGGGGGACAAGAGAGCACCCCCCCTCCTGAACCGTACCAGGCCACATGCCCTCAACATTAGGAGGGTGCTTTGGGGTAGCCCCCCAAAGCACGTTGGCCCCATGTTGATGAGGAGAAGGGCCTCATCCCCACAACCCTTGCCTGGTGGTTGTGGGGGTCTGTGGGAAGGGCTTATCGGAATCTGGAAGCCCCCTTTAACAAGGGGACCCCCACATCCTTCCCCCCTGTGTGAAATTGTAACGGGGTACAAATGTACCCCTACCATTTCACAAAAAATGTGTGAAAATGGTAAAAACAATACACGCCTTGGGATAAGTCCTTTATTAAAAAAATTAAAAAATAAAACTGTCCCATGAAGTCTTCTTCTTCTTCTCTCGCTATATTTGGCTAAAAGTAGGGAGGGATGTCTCTATTGCTTAAAATGGACTTTTCGATTTGCATCCAAAGTTTAACAGATTCTGGTTCAAACCAGGCTTTCATTTGGTCCAATTTTGCTGCCAGATAATAATTACGTATGACTGGGAAGCTAACTCCCCCTGTATATTTATGTCTTTGGATCATGATAAAAACATAATCCACATTTTAGACATTTTACCTTTCCATGTGAATTGTCTGAAAAGCTTATCTATGAGGTGAAAAAGGGACTCTGGCAAACATATGGGGATAGTTCTGAAATAGTAAATGAGTTTGGGTAGAAGAAGCATCTTTTGGGCTGCTATTCTGCCTAACCAAGAGAGTTCCTAGGAGGAAATGTGGTTTAAGTCACTTTTGATAGTGTCTAGTATAGTAGGGAAGTTAGCTTCATATGTGAACAAAGTTGGGGAGGCTAATTTGATTCCTAGATACTGGATTGTTTTAGACATCGGTCTTTTAGAAAGGATATTTGTTTTTTAGGTATATTCACTGGCAGCATACAAGATTTAGTGATGTTAAGTTTGTAGTATGAGACTGCTCCATAATCTTGCAGTACTGATTGCACACTAGCCAGGGAAGAAGCCGGGTTGGTGAGTGTTAGGACCACATCATCTGCGAAGAGTCCAATCTTATGAACGTGACCTGCAACATTGATCCCTGATATATTGCTATCCTTTCTGATTGCCTCCGCCAGGGGCTCCATCATTAGAGTAAATATGATAGGAGACAAGGGACAGCCTTGGCGGGTTCCATTAGTAATATAGAACTTTTCAGAGATGGCATTGGATGAGAAAACCCTGGCAGAAAGTTTAGTGTATAATGCGGTGATAGCTGAGAGTATGGGTCCCTGGAGACCGAATTTTTGTAGGGTCGCATTTAGGTATCCCCAACGCACCCTGTCGAAGGCTTTTTCTGCATCCAATGCCAGAATTACCGTGTGTGCTTTCCTAGTTTCTGCAATTTTCAGGAGGTTAAATAATCTCCTTTTTCTGTCTGGGGCCTCTCTCCCTTTGACAAATTCCACTCTGTCCACTTTTACTAAGGATGGGTGAATTTGGTTAGTCTGTTGGCTAGTATTTTAGCGTAAATTTTTAGGTCTGTGTTCAACGGGGAGATAGGCCTAAAATTTGGTGGAGTGTCTGGTTTTCTTACCTGGCCTGGGCAGGGTGACAATAGTTGCTTGTAACATTTCTTCATGGATTGTGGCTTTCAAGGCAACGCTGTTGAACAATGTACTCAAGTAAGGGACTAAAGTTTGAGAAAAGGCTTTGTAGTATTCTGACGAAAAACCATCTGTGCCAGGTGACTTTTTTTTTGGTAGGGCGTGGATGGTATCTAGAATTTCTTTATCTGAAATTGGTGCATTGAGTGAAGTGAGATGTTCCTCATTCCGTGTAGGTAGGGTTACTGAGCTGAGAAAGGAGTTGATAGTATGTGCTGATGGCTGTGGCATATCGCTGTCTAGATTGAGATTGTATAAGTCTCAGTAATATTTCATGAAAGCATTAGCTATTAATGATGGGTGATGTTCTACTTTCCCTGTGTGTGAGTCTTTAATACTATTCAGTTTTGTACGTTGTTGTCTTTTTGTGATATATTTAGCCAGTAATTTACCTGCTTTGTTCCCTTGGGCATAGTACATTGCTTTTGTTCGTCTCAGATATCTATGATGGGTTGAGATAAGTGATAAACGAACCTTTTGTCTACAAATAAAAAGTCAGATTCGATTTTAGGGAAGGGACTGTGTTTATGTTGTTTTTAAGGTCCTCAAGTAAGGTGTTCAACAGCTTTGCCTTCCTCCTTTTTTCCCTCACTGCCTCCTGAATAAGTAAACACCTGCTAAATGCTTTGTGGGCACACCACAGAGCAGCTCTATTAGTGTATTAGTGTCCCCATTGTTGTTGATATGAAAAAATTCAGTAAGCTGCTGATTCAATTTAGTAACATGCTTAGGATTGGAAAGCAGTTCAGTATTGTTCCTCCAGATGTAAGCAGGAGAGACTGAATGTTGCTCTTTTAATACTATGGAAACTGGAGCATGGTTCTACCACGTTATCGAATGGATTGTGACTGACAGAGTTCTCTGCAGTAGGTTGAGGTCCGATAGAATAAGGTCAATCCTTGAGTAGGCCCGATGAGGGAATGAATAGTAGGTAAAGTCTCTGTCAGAGGAGTGTTCACATCTCCATGTATCATACAGTTCTTTTTTCAGTTAAGAGAGGTTGTAGCTAATATCAGTCCATATTTTTGTTGACCACACTATTAAAATCCCCACAGAGGAGTAGTGAGCCTTTTCAGACTTTATCTACCCATTTAAGTAGAGATCTCAAGAATGCTGCTTGCCCCTTGTTGGGTGCGTAGATGTTTACCAAGGTGTATGTCGTGTTGTTCATATCACAAATCAGGATAATAAACCTTCCATTGGAATCACAAATTATATCATGCAGTTTAAATGCAATGGAATGCTTGACAGCTATCAGCAACTTTTCAGGCAGGAACTTCGGTTTTGGAAGGTGGTGGGCTCTGTCCACTATTACTTCCCTGTCAGCGGTGTTAGGTAAAATGGCCGCTATGAATTGTTGGACATAGTGCCCGAGCTCATCAGGGGTCACAGATTCTTCCACCCCCCTCAGCTTGATATTGTTCCTTTGTGACCTATCTTCTAAGTCTGTGATTTTGTCTTTCATAGCTTGCAAGTCCCCTTCTGTGTCATTATGTGAGTCTTTCATGTGCGTACGTTTCAGTTGTGAAATACAGTGCATCATGTCTCTGTGCAATGACCCCCTGAGGATTACTAACATATCCCTCATTACAGTGTCACTTAGAGTCTGCCCTGTGGTGGGGAATTCATTAATCTGTTCCACAAAATCTTTGGTGCTGTTTTGTGACTCACTGTAATCCCCAGGCTCACCTGCATATTTGTGCTCAGAGGACTACTTCTGGGCTGACTTTTGTGGGCTGTTGATGGGAGAAGTCTCTGGTGTGGATCCCTTGCTGCTGCTGTGAAGTGATGATACCCCTGGGTTAGGAGTTGAGCCTGAACGGCCACTGCTGTGCTGCAGGCCATGCCATAATCTGGAGGCCCCGGCGCCATCTTGTGGCCTAGGGGTGCTCATTGGTGGGTAGAAGTCGGTCAATTTTCTCAGTCTTTT